>NW_027186376.1:3811211-3815032 GCF_028583685.1 Petaurus breviceps papuanus | reverse complement strand
TGTTCTGTTTTAAAGGCTTGAAAATGTGGGTGCTTTCTACTTTATCTACCTGTGCCAATATCATAACTACTCTGATGGCTTTCACTTTCTGGTTTTGGGACTCAGTCTTTTGGTATCTTAATAAATTTTCTAGTTTATTTCCCCATATGGCAAGCATGACATATTTTGTGATGGATAATTATATCAGCATATTTGTAATCTCCATAGGCATTGTGAATATGGCATTGCTGATACACCTTCCTGCCAGCCTTCCGGGCTGCCTTCAGTGGGAAGTTTGTTTCTCTTTGTCACTTTGTGGGTTCTATAGACCTAAAGTTTGTTTAAAGTCATTTTTATAGGTATTTGAGTTGGTTTTGGGGGAAGCACACAGCATTTTCCTGCTTCTAAGCCCCCATCTTGGCTCTGCCCTTTTCTTGATTTCCAATTCTTGAGCACTACAAAAAGAGCTGCTATAAATATTTTTGTAATGTGTGTCCTTCTTTCTTTTTTTATGGTGTTTTGAAGTGATAGTGCTGGATCAAAGGATATACACAGTTTTACAGCCCTTTGGGCATAGTTCCAAATTGCCAAATTGTTTTCAGAATGGTCGGATCAGTTTACAACTCTGCCAAAAATTGATTAAGGAAACTTAATCCTTTCCCTAAACCTAGATAAGGATTGGATTAGGTCTGGGGATGTTTAGAGCAGACCAGAGTTTGAAGGGTTCTGTCCCTTACTATTTGTGTGACCACAGGCAAGTCACTTAACCATCCCAAGCTCCCTGTTGCTCTCCCCACCTCTCAGAATCAGTTTTCTCATCTGTAATAATGACTGGATGGTCTTTGAGCTCTAGACCCGGGATCCCAGCATCTTTGGTTAGGATAAGCACTCTTCACGGTTTTGAGAATCTGTTTCATGGAGGAGAGATCAGCCTTGCCTTGGGCCCAGAGGTCAGAAAGAGGAGCAGACAGGCAGATTTAGAACCCAAATGAGGGCAGACTTCCCAACAATCAGAGCGTATTGGGCTCTCTCCCCTCTAGAAGTGAAGGGCCTCCCATCATTGGTGGACCTTAAACAAAGCCTAAATGACCAGTTTGGGGAGATGTTATTGAGGGTACATGGTCAGGTGGTCCTGAAGTCACTTGTAGCCTCAAGGTTTCCTGATTCTGCCTGGGAAGGCAGTTTTCTGTAGGGGAACAAATGCTTGATGGGGCATCTGGGAAACTGGTCTCGGCAGGCTCTGCAGTTGACTGCACAAACCAGTAGCGTGGCCTATTTCACGGAGATAATTTTTAGTTTGCATCTATCAGAGTGGGGAGCTGAGACAAAGTACTTAGAGCTGATTCATCCCCCACGGCTCTTGAAACTCAGCCTCCGTCTGCCTTGAAATCTCTCATTTCCCTCTCAGGAGGTTCCCTTTGGAGATGGAGGCAGCTCTCAGGTCTCTGGGATTTGACCCTGGGAAAATGGCCTGAGAGAGGTCACTGAAGATCCAATGAGATGAGAGTGGTAAAAGGTGCCAAGTACACTGTAGGCATGTAATAAGTGCTCTCTCCCTCCCATTTCTGGGGCAGAGCAAAGTCTGTCCAGCTAGCATCACCCACAGGTGCCCAGAACCTTCTGCAGGCTGTTGAGAACAGAAAACCACATCCATGAACCCTGCCTTAAAAGGCTGATGTGAGGAATGAGGGAAAGGGGGGCTAGGTAGGAGACACCCTGTCATCTTCAAAGCCCTAGAAAAATGGTCACTTTTAAATTTTCTTTTCACTTAAAAGAGGCAAAGTGTCACAATGAGACCACAGTGTTCCATCTTAGTAGTGCGACCCCAGATAAGTCACCTAATCTCCCAATGCCCTGGGAAACTCTCAAAGACCATAACCTGAAGAGAAGGTGCCTCCCTGTTTCGGTGGAGAGACTTTCCTCTCCTGGGAGTTTCCTAAATTAACTAGATCTCAAGGTCAATCTCTATTCCTATCACTTAAAATTCCTCCACTGACATCCTCTTCTGGGCCCCATCACAGTTTGGAGGTGACCCTGGGTTCCTGAAGGGAGCACTAAGTCTGGCAGGGTCCATCAGTCAATCAATACACACTTATTAAGTGCTCTAAAATGTCCTCAGTATTGGGGGTGCCGAGCAGAAAGGCACTGAGAGTGGCCATTGTCTGAGCAACCATCAAGCTCAGCTTGGAGGCACTCAGCCTGAGCCTTGTTTCTGATATCCCAACTCCCCTCAATTTGATTCAGGAGACATTTATTATGCACCTACTACGTACGGGGCCCTGTGCTAGATGCTGGAGATACAAAGTCCCTGTCCTCAAGAGTTTCTAGTCCACACTTGCATAGTGAATGGACAATAAATAATGGACATTGAGTAAAGGTTTGTTGAACTCAATCTCATCCAACCCTCAGATTTTAAAGACAAGGAAACTGAGGCCAGAGAGTGACTGAGCTGTCTAAAGTAATTCAGAGTGAGATCCCAGAGACAGTCTTGGCTTGTCCAGGATCCCTCAAGTGGGAGGTCAGGCCTCTGCAGGCCTTTCTGTTTCCCCCGGTGCAGGCAGCTGTGCTTCGCCAGGCCCTGACAGACTCTGCCAGATGCCAGATGCCAGAGAACAGAGAAAACAGCTTCCAAAGGGCAGATACCATGTCCAGTGCCCTGGGAGGTCTGGGAAGCATTAGAGCTTGAGTCCCAAAGGCCCAAGGGGAGCAGAGGGCATTGGCCTGGCAAGCTCCCTTACCATGAGGCCTCTAGTGGCTTCAACATTCCCCTGCTGGCCTTTCTTCCCATACAGCAGCTCTTTCCCAGGGCATGAAACATTCCTCCATTGGCAACAGCCAAAGGTCCCTTTGTCCGTTAACCAGCCAGAGGAATGTTTGAAGGCCCTGTTAATCCTGAGTGGAGACCCAGCAATGGGGAAAGTGAGAACATTTTGGCATCTGCCCCATGGCTGGGTTATATGATGCAACCTCAGAGTGGAAAGAGGCTTCTGCGGTTCTGAAGTCCGACCCGGCCCTGACGAAGAGGTGGCACCCAGGCCAGAACAATGTCCTCAGAGGCAGGAAGGGTCTGGGTTTGAATTCCTGCTCAAATACCTATGAGCCGTGGGACCCGAGGCATGTCACTGGACCTGTCTGGGCCTCAGTTTTCTCACCTGCAAAATGAGACAGTTGGACCCGATGCCCACTAAGGTACCTTTTGGACCACAATCTTCAATCCTGTGATTCCATAAGCATCCCATATCTATAGTCCTGAGACACGTGGCTGGGGCCCCTCCATAACCGTCTCTAGGGCCACTATGGATGTCCTTTTCAGATGCCGCCATCTTAGATGGAGCTATTGGTCTGCCTCGAGGGTGGTTTGCAGACCCTGGGCTAAAAGTAGGCCCTGGCTTGGAGATGAAATGGTGGGCGGAAAGAAGAGAAAAAGGTAGATGGGACCCAGCTATAGTTTGGATTACAGAGGCTCCAGGTTGGAAAGGACCTCAGAGAACATCCAATCTAACCCACACCTAAACAGTTATCTCCTGTACACTACCCACGCCTGCCAGGGGGCATCTAGCCTTGGCTTTGAGTATGTCCAGAGTCAGGGACCTCACTGTTCTGAAAGACACAAGGTTTTACCCCCTCCCCTACATCGGTGCCACCTTTTCCAACAATCTCCTTAGAGCCAAACCCAGTGGGCTTTTTTCCTATTGCTCTTAACCTCCTTGTAGGCTGACCCCAGGGATGCCTCCATCCCACCCACTCCCCTTTCTGATGTGCTCTGCTTTGCCTCCAAACTCAAATAGTTCTCCTCCTGCCCCCCAGAATGTGCCTTCTCTGCTCCTCCTGCCCCCCAGAAT
>NW_027186376.1:3798135-3811201 GCF_028583685.1 Petaurus breviceps papuanus | reverse complement strand
AGAATATGCCTTGTCTGCTCCTCCTGCCTCCCAGAATGTGTCTTCTCTGCCTCCCCAGGTATCTTCTCCTCATCCAGCCCCTAAATGTGGGTCTTCCTCAGTGTTTTCTTCTCACCCTTAACTCACTTCCTTGGCAATACCATCCACGCCCATGACTTCAGTTAGTTATTCTTATGCTCCCCTTCCAGTCTTGATCTCTGGGTTCAGAGCTTCAGTCCCATAGGACCCCTTCCCCCTGGATACCTGCATCGGGACGCCCTTGGCATCTGAAGCTCAGTGTTCTCTCTGCCTGTCTCCTCCAAGAGGTCCTCGTGTGCTAGGACCCTTTCCTGCCTACCCCCTGCCACCTCATTTACCCTCTATGTCATTTCCCAGTATACTGTTGGCTCTTGGAGGGCAGGGATTGGTCTACCTTTGTCTTCTCATACTTAGCATTTAGCACAGTGTAAGCATGTAGTGGGTGCTTAACAAACGGCTTCATTTCTGGGACTACAGATTAAGAAAGACGCTAATATGATGGAATGTCTTCAGGATGGTAAAGGGCCCAGAGTCCATGGAGCCCAGGAGGATCATGGAACTGGACATTATCAGCCTGGATAAGTAAAGACTTGGGGTGCAGGGAGGGGGATGTTGATACCTGGGCTGTCACTCCAAGGAGACCTTAGCTTTGTTTGACTTGTCCTAGAAGGCAGAATAAATGGAATTTGGGAAGTTATGGAGATGCCAGTTTGAACCAGATGTCAGGAAAAACTTCCCAACACAGAGCCATCTGAGGGGGAATGGTTTGCCCCTAGAGGGGGTGGTGCATTGGGTTCAGCTAGATGGCTGTTGGGTTACCCTCGAAATTCTGAGATGCTGGGATTCTGCTCGCCCTCTTCCCTCCAATTTCTGCCCTCTTCCCAACTTTCCTGATTCCATGGAATCCATCCTCCCAGTCATCCAAGCTTGAAGCCTGGGGCTCAGCTTTGCCTCAGGCCCCAAGCCCAGTCGATCACCGTGTCTGGCTCCTCTCATGTCTGCGCTTCATTCCCACCACTTCTATTCAAACCTTTCTTTTGATCGATGCAGCCTCCTTCGAGCAGAGTCTCTCCCGTCCATCATTTCCCAGGAAATCTTTCTAATGCTTACCCTTCTGTAGTCCTCTATTGCCAGATGAGTACGTGCCACTGGAGGCCCTCCAGGGTTCTTAGCTGTTGAGCATTATCTCATATGACTGCCCCTCATGGACAACCGAGCCAGACTAGACCCAGGTGCCCAGCTCCCACTCCAGCAGGCTTTCTCTTACCTCATTTCTGTCTCTTCTGCTATTTCTTGCCTTGCCTCTCCATTTTGGTCTTTGTCCCTTTCTATCTGTGTGTCTGTCTCTCGATTTCTCTTGGTCTCTGGCTCTGGATCTCTCTCCATAACATTCATGGCAGATATTGTCCCAGAGCCTCCCGGATGTACCTCTCTTCACAGCAGGCCCTTTGTGACAAAGTGAACTTGCTCCCTGGCTAAGAATTCATTTCAGCCAAAGCATGACTCATCTCCTCACCTTGCTTGGAAAGCCCCAGGAGCCCTGACTTCTGTGGGAGCCCAAGTGCCTCATTTGTTCCCAACATTTCAGAAGCGGCCACGACCCCTTAGATGCCATGCAGTGTCTGCTCCATTGGCTGGGCCATTGATGAATCTTCCCTTGTTTCCTGTCCTCTGCCCAGGCATGCAAGCCTCCTGCCTCAGATCTGGGATGGATGGAGGCTCTCTAACCCAGAGAGAAGTAGTAAGTGAGAAAACTCTAATAGGATTCAGGGGAGGCATGTTCTTCCAGGAAATTAGAGCCTTAAAGCATGGAATGTCAGAGCTGGGAGGGAGCTTACAATAAGGGATATCAAAGCTGGGAGGGGCCTGACAACAGGCGACCTCAGAGCTGGGGCCTTGGAACAGGGCATGGAAGAGCTGGGAAGGGTCTTAGAACAGGGGATGGCAGAGCTGGGACAGACTTCAGGGAGCAACTTGTCTAATCTTAAATCAAGTAGAGAGGAGAAATCCCAAGAGGTAGTCAGCCGGAAACAAGAATGTGGTCCCTGCCTTCAAGCAGCTCCCTGTGGGGAGAGAGGGAGAGACTTGGGAGTCAACATGCAAATAGCTAGATGCATCCCAGAGATGCGGGTGGTCTCCTCGAGCCCAGGCTTTGAAGCCGCTTCTCCAGGGGTGCAGACATTTCCCCAGAAGAAACAAACCAGCCAGTGAGGCTAAAAACCACAGCCTCCAGAAAGGACAGGTTTCTCCTTCTCCCTTCATTGAAGATGACAGCTGCAGGAGGAGGGGCAGTACAGTGTCTTTGCCTCTCTCTGTATCCTGGTATAGAGGAAGTGCTTCATTGTGTGCACCTATTCACTTGGCTATGGATGTGGAGTGAGGCCCAGAGAAGGGAAGAAACTGAATTATAGGGAGGGTTTAGGGCTATAAGGATCCTTGACCTCAAGTCCAACTCTCCCCCCTCATTTAAAAGGTAAGGGAAACTGAGGCTCCATTAGAGAGACCTTTCACACAAGTGTTCCATTTGAAGATGTAAATGTCACCATCACTGGCCTCAGTGACTTTGGGCCCCAGTTTTCTCATGTTTAAAATAAAAGGTTGGACTCTAAGGTTCCTACCCATTCTGGAGGATTTCCTTTGAAATCAGTCTGCAAGGTGCTAGAGAAAGAAGTGGGGGGGGGGAGTCTGGGAGGTTTCTCACTCCTTTTGGAGTCAATCCCCTCCCTGACCCTTCCCATTTCACCCCAAAGACCCTGGATTTGGTTTGGAAAAAGAGAAAAGACTCAGCAGGACAAAGTCCCTGCTGACTGAGAAAAGAAGCTTCAGGCCTTCCGGAATGAGGTGGGCGATGTCTGTGAGAACAAAGGTGAAGCAAGCTGACTTTGGGCAGGCTGGCAGGTTGAGGGTTGGGCCATCGGTTCTGAGGGGAATTTCTGAAGCCTAAGACTGGTCTGCATGACCTCTGAGAGCCCGCCCACCTTGGAGAGTCTGGAAATTATTTCTGAGGATCCACAGAATGATCCAGGACACCAAGGAGTGGAGTCTGTGTTGCCAAACAAAAACGAGAACGTTCTGGAACACAAAGGAGGTGCTTTCCACAGGATGCTTCAGAGAGAACACCATTGGCCAGAGGACCTGCTAGTTAGGAGGGAGGGCAACATGTGGAGGTGGGAGGAGGGAGATGTGAGATCCAGGCTTGGCTGGCCCATTTCCTCACTGTGTGAGGGTGGGTGGGACATCCTCACCTGTCTGAGCCCCGTGGCGTTGGCAGCCCAGGAAGGTGGGAAGTATGGGTCAGGAGAACTGGGTCTGAGCTCAGGGACCTCGCTCTAACATGGGAACAAGAAGAGGCTGTTGTGAGGGAAAGTACAATAGACATACAAGTTATTATTATCAATTACTGAAATGGAGACAATATAACTTGCACACTCATCTGACCTAACAGGGAAGCCTTAGTAAAACTCTGAAACACTGTAGAAATATGAGTGGTGACCCCCCGCTGGGAATCAGGAGACCTGGATTCCAGTTCTGCCTCTGACCCTAAATATGAAGGACCTTGAACCAAGGCCTTCCCGGCAATCTCCCTTCCAGGCAGATAGGCACCAAAGTGCACAAAGCTCTGAGCCTGGAATCTGGAAGGCCTGAGTTCAAATCTGACCTCAGATACTTACTGGCTGTGTGATCCTGAACAAGTCACTTAACTCTGCCTGCCTCAGTTTCCTCAACTGTAAAAGGGGAAATAATAAACCTATTTCTCAGCGATGTTGTGCAGTTCAAATGAGACAATATTTTGTAAAGTGCTTAAAAACAGTGTCTGGTAAATAAGAGGTGCGTAATAAATATTTGTTCCCCTCCTCATCTATAAAAATGAAAAGGTTAGACTAGATTATTTCTAAGGCCCCTCCCAGCTCTGCCATCCCCTGTTCTAAGGCCCCTCCCACATCTGACATCCCTGTTCTAAGATTTAATATTCTAAAACCTCCATCTCTGGATTTCTACTTGCAGCATGTGGAAGTCACTGCCAGATATAGTGAAGGAAGATCACTTGGGAGCCTTGTTGGGCTTTTCGACAGCTTGGCGCCTGAGTTGCTGTAAGCGAATTCCCTGCAAGTATGCCCAATTCTGTTCCAGGAGCTCCCGCCAGCCATTCAGTCTCTCCACCCCCCCTTAAGGTCCCCGGGGGAATCCTCCTCATGGCGCCAGGTTTTCCCCTCCTCCAAATGACCCACACCCCACTTCTCAAGGTCTGGGAGAGTTCAGGGGCCAGTCTGGGGAGAGTCTGGAACATTCCTGACCCATGGGCACATTCCTGGGATGTGTCTCTCTGTGACATCATGTCTTGGATGGAGGCCCTCTGGTCAGCCCAAGGCTTTGAGGCTTGGTGCTTTGCTAGGTCACAGATGTCTCTGATGGAGACTTCTCTGGGCCAGGCAAGGAAGAGTGAGGGAGAAGGAAACTCACACCTTGACTGTCATCATTGGCAATTGGCAAATCAGGATGTGTTTCCATTGAGGAAACAGGGACTCATGGGATCCAAGAGACAGAAGGCTTCTTAAAGGCCACTCCTCCACACCTTCATTTATGGAAGCCTAAGGATTAGAGATGGCCAGGGATGTGCCCAGGGTCAAGCGGTGGTAGATGAGATCAAGATGAGATCAGCTCCTCTGACTGGGAGTCAAGGTGGTCAGCATTTATTAAGTGCTATGTGGCAGGCACTGTGCTGAATACTGGACCAAAAGAGAGACAGTCCCTGCCCTCCAGGTGCTTACATTCTAATGGGATACCACAAAGTAGAGAGCTGAAAGGAAGGCTGAAGGGATAAGGTGCTGGTGCAGCAAAGTCTGGAGAGTTAGGAAGTGGAGTAGGGGAAGGAGTGACTGCCGTAGCTGAGTCCTTCCTGAAAATGGAAATTCTGGGAGAAACTCTCCCTTCTGGGTTGTGGGAAGGAGCTTCCAGGATGAAAAGGTGGTCCGGGGGTCTTTCTAGCCTACTCCAGAATCTCCCTCAGCTTTCATTTAACCAATACCCAACCCAAAGTATCTGTTAAGTGAGGACTATATACCAAGTGGACAGCATTAAGTGTTGGGAAATACATTTACAATTTAAATATATCAAACATGTAAGGACCCACCCTACTCCAGGCCATCTGCTTGGTGTGAAGTCTAGGGACAGACTTCATCCAAGACTGGATCCTGTGACTTTTACTAATACAGAGAATTCCCAGGTAAGGAGAAGTCCTCCACTGATGCAGGCTGACAACTTCTCAGACACAGAGTTAGAGTTTTCAAGACAGTGAGTGACTTGCTCAGGGAGACCCAGTTGGGTTGTGTCAGTTGGGTCAGACTTGACCCCACCCTTTCAAAGACTTCCAGACCAGCTCTCAGTAAACTAGGCTCTGCCAAGTGTACATAGTTGAAAGAAGATAGGGTCTTTCCCTTTGAGGAGTTTGTAGTCTAATGGGTGGGATAGGATGGTTCCTAAAAAATTTGGTATGTGGCAGGATGTGATAGGAACAATTGAGAAATCCAGACAAAGTAATCAGGGCCAGTGTAAGGGCAAGGGATCCATGTTGGTTGAGGGAACTCAAGGAAGGCTTCATACAGGAGGGAGTACTGAAATGGACTTTGAAGGAAGAAATAGATTTGAATAGATGGGAATGAGGAAGGAATAGATTCCAGGCCTGGAGAACAGTGAGTGTACAGAGGTGAGGGCCAAGATTTGAACTCAAGTCTTCCTGACTCCAGGCCTGAAGCTCCATTCACTATGCCACCTAGCTACCCACAAACCGCTTCTTCAGCATGGACCAGGAGATTGATCAGGTTCTGCCTAGTTCTGAAAGTCATTGGGAAGAAATAACATCAACACATAATTAAACACAAAATAAACGGATGGTTAATGGACCTGAGAGTTTCTAGGTCGAAGGAACTCCTGGCCAGGTAAGTCAGTAAATCCTTGGCAATTTCTAGTCTCGGAGAGTGGCCTAGAGCTTTGAGAGCTCCGATGACTTGCTTGGCCTGAGGGCATGACAGTTCTAGACCCTGGAGGCCAAAGGACCTGAGTTCAAGAGGGGAGATTTGAACCCAGCTCTTACTGGATTAAACATCAGCTCTCCGGGCCTTACTGCTTCTCAGAGGATCCTTATAAATGGAAAAATAAAATATGTACAAACATATATAAGTGTGTGTGTGTTTAAATGTATACGAGGACATTATAGTGAATAGAATATATATATATAACCATTTGTAAATGTGTGTAAGACACACATATATGAAATACAGAATACAGACAAATAGAGACGAGGAAATGCAAGGTATGTAAATATGTATACCAAGTTAATACATACGTGTGACATACATGTTTTGTGTTTTCTCGTTTATTTTTGTTTATCTTGTCTGTTTACCTCTTGTATTTCCTTGTCTACATCTGTCTGTTTGACAATCGTGTCTATATTTGTTATCTTGTCTGTATTTGTCTATCTCTTGTATTTATTTGTCTATTTACACACATGTATAATGTACAACTAAGTATAAAATACATACAAAGTTCACGGGATTGTTTGTAGAGGGGCAGAACTTACAAATGGGGATCAAGTAAGGTCTGATAGAGGGGGGAGAGTTTAAGCAGGTAAATTAGGGGTGAGCCTTGAATGCCGGGGCCAGGAATCTGACCTTCCTATGGGCAGGCTTCTCTCCCTTCCAGCCTGAGCCTAGGAATTTTTTGGTGAAGACCTTTAGAACCGTGGTTCTGCATCTGATGACCTTTCCCACATCTGCTCCATGTAGCCACTGGGGTTCTGCCCAAGTTTCTTACTTCTCTGGGACTGAGTCATAGATTGGATTTCAGGGGCTTTTCTGAAAGGGCAAATTTGGTCTCCATATGTTGTCCTCTGCCTCCAGTCGGGCTGACCAGCTTCTCAATCCCCACCCACTCAGTCCATCCAGAGCTTTATGGGAAGGAGCCAGGGGCTTCCTTCGTGGTTGTGGCTATAAATCATCTTTAAAAAAAACTAGGGTTAGCCCTGGGAGACCAAAACCCATAGTAGCAAGTAGCATTCATCTTCATCCAGGAAAAAAAAATTTTTCTCTGACTTAAAAACATTCATTCTCGAAACATTTCCTAAATGTCAACTGTGTACAGAGTCTGCTAGGTAGTGAGATGAGAAGCAAAATTGAGATCAGACACAGTCCCTGCCCTCATGGAGCTCTTGGGTCATCTGGCACCTAGAGTGAGGTTCAGCCGCTAACAATCACAGGAATCCTTCAAGCAAGAGGCGGTATTCTAGGATGCGATGGTGAGAAGGCAGGATGTTCCAGGCACGGCAGACAGGAGTGTCCACAGTCAGCTAGGTGGGAGATTGGCATGCCCACTTGAGGAAAGAGCAGCTAAATTAGTTTGTCTGGACTTTTGAAGTACACAAAGGAGAGTAATGTGGAAGTAAAGCCTGGAGAGGTAGGCTGGAGGCAGAAAATGAAGAGCTTTAAATGCCAAATAGAAGCGTTTGTATTTTATCCTGAGGGCAATCTGAAGTTTCTTGAAAAAACAGTCATATGATCACCATGCTTTCAAAAGAGCCCTGGGTCTTGGGTCAGGAGACATGGATTATTTTTATGCATCTGTCACTTAATACCTGTGTGACTCTCGGTAAATTATTAAAAGTCTTGGCCTCAGTTTCCTCATCTGTAAGGAGAATGAGTGAGATGGCCTCTGGGGTCCTTTATAACTCTAGATCTATGACCCAGTGTGATATGGGGAAAATAGTATTGATTCTGGAGTCAGAGATACTTACTGCCATTGTGACTCAAATTTAACCTCAATTTCCTCGTCTATCTTACAAGGAGGTTGGAACAGGTGATTTCTGGGATCGTCTCCTAGAGATGCAATTCTGTGATCCCTCCAGTCTGGTAGGGGAGAATGTGTTACAAATACGAATGAGGCTAACACAAAATGAAATCCACTAATGCCCAAGGGAGCTACCAAGTGGATGCCACCTCTAAGGAAGGAAGGATGACGACTGACTAGGAACACCTTGGAAGATTCCCGGAGGTGATGGCCACTGAGATGGATCTTGAAGGGTAGGTAGAGATGAATTGAGATTGAGAGAGCATTCTGAGCAAAAGGAAGATCGTGAGCAAAGGTGTGGAGGTGGGAAAACCTGGAAAGGTGGCAGGAGGCCAAACCTGACCCATAAGCACTTAGAAAGCACCTATTATTTACAAATCCCTGCACTTGGTTCTGGATGAGAAATTAGGTTTGGTCCAGACATGGTCCTTTCTTTCACAGCACTCCCAGCCTGGAAGGGGAAGAGGTCATACACAGGTGGTGCTAGTCCAACAGAATATAATCAGTGCTCATATTCTATGCTATCAGTAAACAATATCATCCAATCAACCTGTAGCATAATATGCATGGAAGGGCACAGTTCTAGGGAAGTTCATCCACTGGGGTGATGCCCAATCCAGGAGAGCCTGGAATACTATGGCTGAGAGGGTTGTTGTGTAAGAATTCTCATTCCCGGCTTTTACTGAAAAACTCTCTCCTCTGGGGGCAGGGAGAGAAACCACTCTTCCTTCTTCAAGTAGTTTCCTTTCTCAGTAGAAGGATTAAAAACAGGGGCAGCCAGGTGGCTCAACGAGTAAGAGCACCAGCCCCAGTGTTGGGATGACCTAGGGATTGAATCTGGGCTCTGATACTTAGCACCACACCCAGAAATAACTGGCTGTGTAACCTTGAGCAAGTTACTTAACCCCAATTGCTTAAAAAAAATTACAAACAAGTAACACAGACCATTTTCTATCCTGTTGCCTAATCATTCTACAAAGAAAAAGGGTCTAGAGCGAAGAACTAGAAATAATGTGGGTGCCCTTCAATTAAGGCGTGCCCATCCATTGGGAGATGGCTGAGCAAATTGTGGTTTAGGAATGATAGAAATGAAAAAGAGGGCAGATTCTGAGTAACAGAAAAGATAACAATGATGCCAGAGAACAAATGATGTTCTCCTTCACATAATAGACCTCACTCACCTCAGCAGAAAGATGGGGGACTAATAGGGCCAAATATATAAAGATGGACAAATGTAGTCATTACATGAGTATTTTTACTAACTTGTTTTCTATGTTGCAAGGGGGCATCATTTTCCTTTTTTTTGTAAATAGCATTTTATTTTTTCCAATTACATGTAAAGAAAGTTTTTAACATTCATTTTTTATAAGATTTTGAGTTCCAAATTTTTCTCCCTCACTACCATCCCTCCTCCCCAAGATGGCAAGCAATCTGATACAGGTTATACATGTGCAATCATATTTCCACATTAGTCATGTTGTGAAAGAAGAAACAGATCAAAAGGAAAAAAACACAACTCCTCTCCTCCCCCAAAGTGAAAATAGTATGCTTTAATCTGCATTCAGACTCCATAGTTCTTTCTCTGGATGTGGATGGCATTTTCTATCATGAGTCTTTTGGAATTGTCTTGAATCACTGTATTGCTGAGAAGAGTTAAGTCTATCCTAGCTGATCATCACACAATGTTGCTGTTACCATGTATGGTGTTCTCCTGGTTCTTCTCACTTCACTCAGCATCAGTTTATATAAGTCTTCTAAGGTTTTTCTGAAAGCTGTAGAGAGCATCATTTTCAAGGTTTGCAGAAATGACCATGGCATAAAAACACAAAGCATAAATAAACACTAAAAATAAATTTAGTAAATTAAAATAAAAATACAGTAAATAAAATTGATTTTATATTTTTAAAGAAAGGAAATAAATAAGTATGGGTTAAACAATAAGGAGAGATATTGAATTCCCTGGCCACCCTTTAAAGGTCTTAAGAGAGAATTCCTTTAGAACTGACTGTATCAGAGACTTTCCCCAGTACTGGTGGTTTCTGATGGGAACCTCATAATGAGCTTTTGATGCCCTCAAGAAATTGAGGTCAAGGAGAAACCATTACTAATGCTATCCAAGAGAGATTGGTGGCTTAGGGCATCTAACCTTAATTTCCTCATCTATTGGTATAGGTCTTAATAGGACCTGTACAGTTCATGTTATGGGGGTGTTATAAGGCACAGATTAAATAATGCTTTTAAAGCATTGTCCTATGGAAATCTCACTTATTGATCTTCTTCCTCTTCCTCTTTCACTTCTTCTCACTCTCCTCTTGAGGCCAGGAACAAGGAAGGTGAATAAAGGCCAGCTTGGAAGCCTATGACAAAATGGAGGTCCAGGAGGAATTCATCAATGGGAGAAGGAGGTAGATCTTACAGATGAATGTCCCAGGGTGAAGAGGCCCAAGGTGCTAAGCAAAGTGCTATAGTCCTATCATGAGACAGCAGTGGAAGCTTGGTTTTGAATTCCCAGGATTGAGAGGAAATGAATCCCTTAACCTCTCAGCTCCTCAGCTACCTCTTAGGAAGAAAGATGGTGGTGGATCGAATGATTTCTAAGGTCACTTACTGCTCTAAGTCAATGACAATGATAAATGTTCGTTTTTCACTTAAGCAAGTCTTTATTAAGCTCCCACTATGTGGTAGCCACTGTCCATGGTGCTGGATATACAAAACCAAACACGGAAACATTCCTTACTCTGAAAGAGCTGATGTTGTAGTAATAGAAAGAAAAACAGTGCCAGTCCAAAGACCAAGGCCTGAGAGAGAAAACAATGACCTGTGAGGTGGATAGGCCAAATGTTATTATCTCCGCTTGACAGATGATAAAACTGAGGCCCAGGGAGAGACTATGTTTTGTCCAAGGTCACCCAGCTGGCAGGCAGAGGAGAGAACTATTTTCAGCTCTAACATAGGGAGCCTCCTCCCTAAGAACTGTACCCCCGAGGCAAAGGGAGAATGCAGGAGAAATGGGGTGACAGGGTACTGGCTTGGGGAACAGACATGCAGATGGGAAAATTTGTCCAGTGATTCTGCCTTTTGGAAAAGCAGCTTTGGGAGGTAGGAAGCAGCTGGTAATGGGAGAAAAGCACAGTGACTCAGGGCTCCATCCACAGGGGCTCTGTCTTTTAACAAATCACCACACCTACTGGTTGCTGCTTGAGCTCTGGAATTAAAACCGGAAGACACCAGTGCATGCCTAGACTCCCCAGACCAGCTCAGAGGCTGAGAAAGATTTGAAACAAGATTGTTTTTTTCATTTTTCTTCTCCTCTCTGACAGGAATTCCAGAAAAAGAAATAATGGAACAATTCTGATGCCAACCATTTTTCCTTCTTAAAACAAAAGTTCTAACATAACAGAGTGAGATAACTCTGGGCCCATATGAAAGTGAGAGCAGGGATTGTGTTATTTCTTACCTGTGTCCCCAGAACCTACCATAGTGCTGGGCACATAGCAAGCACTGAATGAATTATTGTTGATTGATTGTCCTGGGTTTAAATCCTGGCCCTGATGCCTACAACTTGTGTGACATTGAGCAGGTCACTTCTTGGCTTTGTGCCTCTGTTTTCCCATATCTAAAATGGGGTAAAGAGTCCCAGCCACACCGTCTTTGAAGGGTTGATACAAGGGAAGAACTCTGAAATCCATCAAACCCTCAAGACAAGGAAGTTATGACAATGGGTAGACTCTTCTCCAGACTATAATAGTTACTACCTTTAACAATAACATTAGTTTCCAGCTTGGAAGACTACATGCTTGTCTTATATTTCTTGGGATGACTGGTACAGAAATGGAGACTTTGGTCAACATTTAGCTTTTCAGTATTTTCATCTAGTATTGGAGCTGGCAGGGAACTCAAAAGTCAGCAGGTCTAACGTCCTTCCCAGGGCAGGAATGGAGTCAGTATAAGTTTCCAGCCTCCGGGACAAGGTGTCCTGAGACCCTTCTCAGGGACATTATCCGCATCATGGAGGCCCAACCTGAGCTGCTCTGGACTTCAGATGCTCCCCTCTCAATTCCCACCATTCTGTTCAATAAATTCCTATTGAATTGGCTCAATTACTTTGCAGTTGGCTATGGTGAGCAGGGATAGACCATAGGAAGGGGTGAGCTTCTACCCCACCTCCTCATTTTCCACAGTTTGGATCAATTCCATAAGCATTTGCTGACACTTATTGCGGGTCAGACAAGGCAGCCATAGAGAAAGGGAGTCAACAAAACCTGGGTTCAAGTCCCACCTTGGAAACATACTAGTTGTATAACCCTGGGCAAGTCACTCCAACTCTTGGTGTCCAAGGCAACTCTCTAAGATTATAAATTGCAGAACAAATGGTGATATGCTTCAGGAAAGTGACTTGCCCTTGCCAGAAGCTCTCCACACACACAAAACATGATAGATGTGATCAAAATGAAGCCAACAGTCAGGCACCCAGTGACAAAAATGAAAATCCTTAATCAGGAGAACAATGCAGCCAACCCTGGGCTTCAGGAATATTTCAATGGAAGCTTAGGGAAGGATGGGTGGGAGGGGGAGACTTCTGAGTCAGAGACCACGGGAAAATGCTGGTGCTTTGAGAGCCCCAAGTATCGGGGCCATGTGCCTGAAGAGGAAAGTCCAGGAAGGCTTCCTCCTACTGGAAGGAAACAACGGGATTGAGAGAAGAGCAACCAATCACAATGCAATAGTCTAACTTAAAGGTGTTGAGGCTCGAGCTAAGACAGAATACTGGGGAATGAAGAGCAAAGGAGGAAACAGACCACAGAGCGCCTGACTTGCTCAAGGTCACTTGGAGGATTAGCGGCAGAGCTAGGAGAGTGCCAGTGCTCTATTCCAGGCTACTCAGGAACAGGAACAGGAGCAGGTCTGGGGAGAAAGATTGCGAGCTCACTTTTGGATGATGGCGCATTTAAAGAGCCAGTGATATCCTGTAGGCAGCTGGAAATATGGTCCTGTGGCTGACAAAGTAAGGTCCAGCTTGCCCAGAGCAACCGCATCAGCCTTTGAGATGGTGAAGTGTGTAGAGTGCTGGACAAGGAGTCAAGAATTCTTGAGTTCAGGGTGGCTAGGTAGCGCACTGAGTAAAGTGCCAGCCCGGAGTCAGGAGGACCCGAGTTCCGTCCGGCCTTAGACACTTAACACCTACCCCCCCCTCCCCGCCCCCCCCCCA
>NW_027186376.1:3775029-3798035 GCF_028583685.1 Petaurus breviceps papuanus | reverse complement strand
TGTCTCCCAGGATTGTGGTGATGGTCAGGTAAGTTAATAGATGCAGAGTGTTGTGCAAATATTAAATCCTATAAAAATGAGAATTGTTACAATGATTCCTAGACACAAACTCCCTTCCCTGGCCACCTTTACCCTATATGTGCCACCTCCTCTGGTAGAATGTAAACTCTCTGAGGACAAGGAACTGTCTCTTTTGTATTTGTATACCTAGTACCCATCAAAGCACCTGTAGTGCCAATGCAATATTTACAGCACCTGGCACAGAATATCACTAAATAAATGTTTTCCATTGGTTCCATTAATTCTTTTTAAAAAATGTGAGTTGAAAGTGGCCAAGCTGAGATATTCCTGCAGCAGGGCAGGCCTCCCTGGCCCCTAAGAGCTGAACTCCCTCCCACATACAACGAACATACCTTTGTCCACAAAGCCCTAACTGCTGCTGACATCAGCAGCCCAGGTGCTACCTGTGGGCCTTTTTGGTCACTCTGAATGGGAGGAAGATTCAACCTTCTCATAAGCTTCTGTTCAAAGACTCCTGCCTGTGGTACAAAAGCCCCCCAAATTGTGGAACCCAGCTCAACTCCAGAACAAATCTCCCTGAGTGGAATTTCTAGCTGGCTCTCTTTGGGTCATGATTTAAGTCTGAAAGGAAGCTGAAGGTCATTGAGTCCAATCCCCTCATTGTCCAGATGGGAAAACTGAGACTCAGAGAAGTGAAGTGATCTTAGGGTCACGTTGATGGTAAGAATGTAAGGTGTTTGAATTTGGATATTTCTGACTCCAAGTCTTCCTCAGCCACCTCAGTTTCCTGGAAGTTCCTGGAGAGGCAGACAATGGCTAATCTTGGTGGGCCAGCATAAGATGGTTACCCACCATGCCCACAGTTTTCCCATTCTGCATATGATCAGGACACCTGACAGACTTCATGTCCCATTCATGGGAAGGGAGCACACTCCTCCATGCCAAAGCAGTTGTTCTGTCTGGCTGCTGGAGGTCAGGAAGGAGAGGCTAATTGGACACTTTGTGTCTGAAAAGTACAGCTCCACCAACACTCTGGGAGCCACCTGGCCATGGAGCTGGGCACAGTGTCTTGGAGCTGATGATCCCAGAGCAGGAGCAGCATCTCACCAAACTCTCTCATTTTACATTTAAGGAAATAAAACCTCAGGAGGGGGAGTGACCTGCCCAATAGATCTAAAGAGTTTGTGAACCACCTCCTATGTTTCCAGCACTGTGTGAGGGTCTGGGGACAAAAGACCACAAAATGAAACCTTCTCTGCTCTCTAGAAGCTTCTCTCAGGGAAGACACAGTCCCAGAGAGAAGTTGGTGAGTGGCAAAGCTCCACTATGCCATGTTGGGCTATCAGAAAAGCTATCCCAGTCCCTTTCCAAAGATCAACAGAATGTAACCAGCTTGATCTATTACATGTGGCAAGTCAGGGGTGAGGACTTCCTGTCAGAACAGATCTGGAGCCCTCCACCCCGCACTGGGAGAGCCCTGGTCTGGCTCCCAGTGGGCTCCTCCTTCCAAATCCGGGATGAACGATCAAGTTATTCTCTTGCAAATTCCAAAGCCTTTATAAGGAGCTATTTCTTCCAGGAATTTGATGTTTCCTGCCTTGGAAGCATCTGCCTCTGAGGTCTGTTCTGGGTTAATCACAAGAAGTAGCCACTTGGCACAACCTCAAACCACTCTGTCTGCCTCGTTAAGAATCCTCACATGGAACCCACATATGAAACCAGCCCTCTTGTACCTAGCAACCAAATGCAAGAACTGCCAGGGATCGAAGTTTCTCAACTCCTCTGAGATGCAATGGTGACAGGCGCCGGGTATGCCATGCATGATTTTCTGCATGTACAGTACCAGACACAGAAGCAGGCCCAGCCCAAGTCTGCCCACAGAAGGGAACACAAGTCGATACCCCCATTCTAGGGCTCCTGTGGAAAGCAAGGAGGGAGAACAAGGTAAGGAGGTAATAGAGCGCAGGATTTGGGGCAGAAAGAGGCCTTGGAGGTCACCTTGTCTGATCCCTCATTTTCAGAAGAAGCCAAGTTACCTGTGGTCACACATTATAATTAGTAGGGCCTTCAGGCCTCTGATTTAAAGTGATCTTCCAGGTATCAACTGATGGACCAACACACATTTATTAAGCTCTTACTGTGTGCCTGGTACCATGCAGGTGCTGGGAATACAGACGCAAAAAGTCTTCTCCAGGAACAGATATTCTAGATCATCCTTCTTTGAAGGCTGTAAATAATAGCCCAGTGTTGTGGAAAAAGGGTTGATCAAGGAGTCAGGGGACCTACTTCCCACTCCTGGGTCCACCACTTGCTAGCTGAGGGATTTTAGACAAGTTACTGGCTCAAGTTACTGTGAACCTGTTTTCTCTGAAATAATGGAGACAAAAATGTATTAAGAGTTTGTAAGGTGTAGAGCCCTGCCTCGGTCAAATTGGAAACCCCAGAGGTCCTGCCCTCAGGGAGCTTACAGTCTTTTGAGGGTTTGGAGGGTCAAGCTAAAAAAAAATACCAGACACAAAGCTAGGCACTGACAAAGACAGAGACAAAAGTGAAAGTTCTGAATGAGGGCAGAGCCCTGGCCAGATGTGGGCTGTTGGGAGCTGCCCTTTGGTATCTGTGGGGAGGATGTGAGTCCTGGTCAGTATCTTTAAGTAGCAACCCCTGAATTTGAGTGTAGGTTTCGTGGCTCCGAGTGTGGTGCTCTCCCTCCGGAAGCCTGTCCTCTTTATTTTTTAGAGCCTCAAAAACTTTGCAAATGGGAGTCACTAATGTTCTCATGAAGACCGACATCAGCCTTGGGGGAAATGTATACTGACATAGAAGATGCCCACTCTGAAAATTCCATAAAGAAGCAAGTGAATGTTGCTAAGAGGGAAAATGGAACATTTCCTAAGTGATGAAGGAAAGATGAGCCAGTCATGGGCTCTTAGAAACAGAGAGAGTGACGAAGCCAGCTGCCAGCAAATGGAAATCCAATAAATACCTCTCAATGGGGCAAGATTTGTATGTATTTCCCAGCATCTTTTAAAAAACCTGTCAGCCACACTCAGGATGGACAAAAAGAAGGCAATGAGATGGATTAATCAGTGGCACCCAGTATTTGGTGCTGCCCCATGAACTTCCAATCAATACAATGATTATAAACTGCCAGGCTTCTCATCCAGAGGTACAGCTATTGATTTCCAAAACACAGCACAGGTGGGTTGACAAGAAACAAAATCACAGAATCCCACACTCTTTGTAGCTGGAAGCCTCAGTCTAACCCAAATCAATGAAACAACCAATCAAACCTGTCTTTGTTCAATTCCTACTGTTTGCATTTGGGCTAGACACTGGCTGGCCTGTGAGGAGATAGATACTGGGTGATAGATACTTTGTATCAAGACACAAAGGCAAAAAATGTAACATCCCCTGCCCTCAAGGATCTTACATTCTATCAGGGGAGACAATGGGTATGTTCATAAATACATAGGTCTTGACCATAAAGAGAAAAATATAAGCTAGTTAAATATTAGGCATTTGGGAGTGAGGGCTTCATCAAGTTTCATCAGAAGGTAGGGCTTAAGCTTCAGAAAGTGTCAGAAGTGAAAGGCCCCTAGTATATGGGCTCATTAGAGCTGGTAGAATCAGTTAATGCACTTTTATTAGGAGTTAGTGAAAATAGCTAGTATTTCTATAGGCTTTAAAATTTGCAAACCGTTTTACATGCATAATCTCTTTTAATTGATTTACTCTGTTCTTGGGACAGAGCTAAGTACTGCAAAGAAAGGCAAAAACAATCACTGCCTGGAGGAGTTCTGCCTCCTAAAGTCCTTTTGGGCTCTCTCTGTGATGGGTCCAGAGAATTCTGCTTCTGAAAACTCTAGTGAAAGGAATGCCAGCCTGGGAGTCAAGAGCCTCGACTTTGAGTTAGAATTGGGGAAGTAACGGGCTTCACAATCTTGGGAAAGACCCTGGCCCTGCCCCTCCACATTTCTTTTTCCTCCTTAGATTTACATCAAGGCATCTTGAAAGGAGTCTGGTCTGGGAACCAGAAGAGACTTCAGTGAGAATCCTACCTTTGGTCTGCCCCGGTGTGTGACACTAGGTAAGTCACCTACATTCTCTGAGTCTCAGATTTTTCATCTGTAAAATGGAGATCATGGTACCAGTGTCTCTCCAAGTTTTTGTAAGGACTAAATATGATAATGTAAGTGAAAGCACTTTGTAACCCTTAAAACCCTACAGAAATGTGAGGTATTGTCATTTAGAATCATGTTTTAGGATTGGAAGTGTCAAGAGACCTTAGAGGCAGCTAGTAGACAGAGTCTGGGGTGGACTTGGAGACAGAAAGATCTAAGTTTGAATCCTTCCTCAGACACGTAGTAGCTGTATGGCTCCAGGCAAGTCAATTAACCTCTCTGAGTCTCAGGGTCCTCACCTGAAAATTGGGATTATACCAGCACTTTCTTCCCAGACTCAAACAAGATCATCTATTATTTTCAAAACTTAAACTGCTTTATAAATACTAAATACCACCCCTTCATCTCACAATCAGGGAAACTGAGGCTCAGAGTGGTTCAGTAATGCAGCTAGTAAGCCCAGGTCTTCCTCCTCCAAGAGCTGAAAGAAAGGATCTCACTTAGCAAAGGTTCCCTGGTGCCTCCCCCAGAGAAGAGGACCGCCCAACTCACTCCCTTCCCCTTCCACACACACACACACACACACACACACACACACACACACACACACTGCCCATCCAAGTCTTGTACATGACTGGCTTTCATTTGATCTCACTTTGCCTCCATTTTCTGGGTGAATGATTGACCCTTCTCACAGGCCAGCCAGAGTCTAGCCCAAATGGAAAACAAAAACCAAAGCTTGTTTCCGATGACATAGAAATCCTTCCCAGGCTTCAGGGAAGCCCATCACATCTGGCAGGGCCCACATAATCAACAAGGCAGATTGAAGCCTCAAACCACACTTCTTTGGTCCTCTGCCCTGACTGGACTTGGCATGGAAAAGGAAACAAAAACCATGTCACCGTGAGAAGAATATTGAGCTTGAAGGCAGAGGACCTGGGTTCGAATACTGGTTTTTCTAGTTAAAATCTCTGTGACCTTGGACACATATCGCCGTAAACTTGTTGGGCTCGTCAGTGAAGAGGTTTGGGCTACGTACTTGCTCAGGCCCAGGCCAGCTCTCAATCCTGGGAAGCCTGTAAGACTCTCAGCTCTATCTCAGGAAAGTCTTCTTGGTCATTTAGCAAACCAGGATGGAGCCCTGCTCTGGGCCAGGGATCACTACAAAGTCTTTGGGCTGGGATCCTGGAATTCCAGGAGGGTTGAAATTCTGCTTCTCCTCAGGGGGGTTGTTCCTTGAGTTATAATCTTAGCAGGGTTGGTGGAATGGGTTACCCCATCCTCTCCCCTGCCCCTTCCTATAAAACCCAACCTGCAGCAGAGTGAATTATGAAAATGTCCACCCAGGACCCTGGCAATGACTTGTCCCCACTTCCCAGCACACAATGGACCAGGAAGGCTTACAAATGTCAGTTATATGCGCAGATCTGGTCTGAGTCTGGGGAGAGCTCTGTGGGCTGTATGTGGAGGAAGGGAGAGAAATTTCCAGAAGTCTCCAGAGAATTCCTTTCTCTTCCTAGCTCCCAGTCTTGGCACATAAGTGCTTAATTAATATTCTTTCATTCATCCATTCACTCACAAGGCTGAATTAGACTCAGCCCTTGCTGTCGAAGGTTAAAATCTAATGAAGTGGGGGATGGGTGGAGAATACATGCCCAAATGAGAGAGGAAAGTGAGTGCAGAGAAGGAAGCCAGGCAAAGCCTTGGGAGGAATCTGAGGAGGGAAGAGATCACTTTTCCCTGGACATGTGTCAGGGAAAGCTGCACTGAACAACACTTCTTCAGTTGGGAGGAGCAGGAAGGGAGAGGTTTTAGTAAGTGTTTGTGGCAAGAGGTTGGACTATTCTAGGCAAGAGTGACCCTGTTAGCAAACATGCCAAGGAAGTCAGGGCAGGGTAAAAACAGGAAGTGGTTCAGCTTAGCTGGGACATAAGGTAAAATAATAATAATAATTAACAAGGAAAGGGAATGATGAGGGATAAGGATGGGAAGGGAGGTTGGAAATCCACTGCATTCCAAAAATTGGCAATGGGGAGCCATGGAATATTTGAGAGCAGGGAAGTGATGTAGTCAGTCAGTTCTATAAAGTGTTTTGACAACGCTGCAATGTGAGACTAGAGACAAGAGATCAGAGGCAGGGAGATCAATTAAGAGGCTATTATCATGACTGAGGACATATTATGGAAAGAATCAGGGACCCTTGGCTCAAAACTGCTTTTCATTTTACAGGTTATCTGATGCTGAACTGCCTGTTCTGTCTTGGGAGCTCTCTCTGTGCAGATCTGAAGTGGATGAATGCAGAGAAGCGCAGAAGACTTAGATGAGTTGATGCAAAGTGAATCGAGCAGAACCAGGAAAACAACAGACACCATGACCACAGCCACACAAGGAGAAACACCAAACAATCCAAATTGAATACTGAGAAAGAAGGATTAAGCTTGACTGCAAAGAAAAGACGAGTCCCCTCCCATCCCCCACCTTGATGCCCACCCCACTTCTTTGCCGAGGAGGGCAACTGTGGGTACAAAACAGTGCATGTAATGTCAGACTCTTCAGATGTGCTGCATAGTTTTGCCAACCTGTTTATTTTCCTCCTCTTTCCCCACCTCTGTTATGAGGGATGGCTCTTGGGGATGGAGAACAGGGAGACAAAGGATGGAAATGTAGGTGGTAGAAAAACAAAGGAGATTTAAAAAAATTTTTAAAGAAAATAAATGTTGCAAAATTTCAAAGAAGAGATATGAAAAGAGATATTCCCCTAAAACCTTTGCAAAAACTGGAGGTGGGGCAAGATAGGTGTGGAAACTTACATGTAATATCAGATTTTTTGGTATACTGATCAATTTTGCGATTGTTTTCTATCCTTCCTTTTTTCCTTTAAAAAAAATCTTGGTTATAAGGGATGGTTCTCTGGGGAGGGAAGAGACAGGGATACTGGGAGGAATTTAGATAATCTGAAGTATCAATAGAATTTCTCAACATTTTTAAGGGAGATTGCTGATCTAGATAAATGATCTAGAAAACCTTCCAGGTCCAGGGCACTAAAAGCCTATGAGATAAGTGCAAGTGGTTGCCGTGGTAGTACAGAGGATGGAGCCAATTTATGGAAAACCCATCAGTCTGGCTGAAATATAAAACCAGGGTAAATGAGGACAGAGAAGACTAAAAATTCCTGAAGTCTGAACAGATAATGCTAAATCCAAGAAATCGTCAATCACTGAATTCTATCCACTGAATGAGAGGAAACTTGGTTTCTGTGGATTTGGATTATAACTTTCTTAAATGAAATGTAACCCATGACATGAACGTGGCCTGGGCTCAGTCTTGGGGACTTTTCAATAAACATACTTTCTTGGGTTCAATTTTCCTCTGCCATGGTTTCCTCCGAGAAAATCTGAGCACTCTTGTGTTAGTCTCTCCAGAAAAGTAAAAGGGACCTGAACTCCCATGTAAGCACTCAGGCTTGAAGAGAGAATAGGCTTTATTTAACTGCATAGAAAACACAAAAGAATTCACACCTAAGCCCATATACTGTCAAAACTCTCCTTCTTTCTCTGGTGGGGATCTTCCTACTTTGGGGGCACCAGCTGTCCATAAATGGTCTACATTTGGGGCACCAACCCACACTAGCTCAAGAGGAAACACAATGGTAGCTAGAGTCAATCCACATTCCCCAGGGATAAAGCTTAAACACCCGATGCCCCTCAATGGGAAATAACTCAGGGTCAATAAAGAGAGTTGACCCACCCCGCAACACCTGCACGATTCGTGTGTTGTCCTGTCTTTCTATGATCTTTCCCTTCTTTTCCAATTCCTATAAATTCACATTGCTTGACCAGTAACCTTCCTGCCCCTCTATGGCGGCTACTGTCCACTGCCATCCATGAGACCAGATGGCAACAGAGACCACCCTTCTTCAGGGAAGCAAGTTTGTCAATCAAACGATCAACAACCAAGAAATAAACCATCATTAGAGAGGTTTCACTGGAGTAGTAAGGACTTCAAACAGAGCAAGCTCACACCTTGTGAGAAGGTGTGAACACAGGCTCCTGAAACGGTGCTGACAGGGCAATGAGCAAGGATAATTTATACTGTGTTAAGGAACTGACCTTGTGCAAAGAATTTGATCTGCATTCAGCTGACATCATCAAGGCCAGAACAAAAGGTCAGAGCAATAGGCCAACAAGGACTCAAGGACTGCAGGGAAATTCTAGAATATGTGCTCCTTGAGAGAAGTGAATGCTTCATTTGGGACTGGGTGTTTTTTTCCTAAGGAGGAAGGGACACTTTGTATCCCTGCATGTTTAATAAATGTTTTTCAATCAATGAATGCCAGCGCATCAGCTCTAGGAATATTTTACAGGTGGCCATTCTTTTGGCCAATGTATATTCATATGTTTGGCCAATGACCCCAGCAACTCACTTCTCCCATTACTGGTTAGATCATGTTCTTTCCTCCCTCTGATGGCTGCTACCTGATACACCCAGTTATTTCTTTCTTTCTTTCTTTCTTTCTTTTTTGCTTTTTGGAGGGGGAGGGCAGGGCAATTGGGGTTAAGTAACTTGCCCAAGGTCACGTGACTAGTTTTTGTGTTAAGTGTCTGAGGCCTCCTCATTCCAGGTGAGGTCCTCACTCCACACATTCAGGTCCTCCTCACTCCAGGGCTGGCGCTCTATTCACTTCGACACCTAGCCACCTCGACATCCAGCTATTTCTCCTCCCCTTGTCCTAGGACCAGATTGAAGCAAAGTTGCTTTAATAATCAATGGAAGATGTCAAAAAGAGTATAAATAAAATTTTACTTAAAAATAATCAATAAAAGGCAATGGTACAATGACAAGGTCAACAGTATGGCTTAGGAAGTAATTTTATTTCTCTACAGTGGCATAGAAATCTTTCCCAGTCCTAAGTTTCCTCATTTAATAAACAAAGGGAAAGGTGAGAAGATAATCTCCAAAGTCTCTCCCAGGTCTTACATTCTCTGTTCTAAGACCCTTTCAGGTTCTGACATTCCATAACCTAAAAATGCCCCTACCTCTTACCTCTTATATTCCATGTTCTATGTTCTAAAATTCTTTCAAAATCTGATATCCCATGTTCTAAGACTCCTCTTACTCTGACAGGTTATGTTTTAGGGTCCCTCCCAGTTCTGCCATTCTTGGCTTTAAGATTCCTCTCAGCGCTTTCACCCCATGCTCTAGGTTCTAAAGTCATTTCCAGCTCCAACATTTCTAATCTATGAATCTATGATTCACATGCCCTATTGACAAAAGAGGCAGAGCCTTATCAATGAGAATTTTAAGTTAGGACTGGAAGGGATTTCACAGTTAGGGAAACTGAGGCCCAGAAAGCAGAAGAGGCTTAGCCAGATGGTGGAGCCAAGATTCAAGCCCAGGTCCTCTGGGATGTCAAACCCAGGATCCTTTCCACTTGCTATATTATGCTAACCCTTAAACAGTGGCAGACATAGATGGCCCAGGTACCTGGGGACTCTAAACATCACCAAATGGGAATGATAGAAGCTTTCTGACCCAGGAACATTGTGATGGAGTCCATGAAATCTTTCCTTTGTCACCTCTGCAAAATTATCTTGTTTTTAATAATTATAACAACCAACCTGGGAGGGATACAAACCCAAGCCTGATTTCCTAATGATAATAATAAGGGAATAATCCATCATCATAGCCTGCTTGTGGTGTGTGGTGGGACGGCCTCCAATCTGTACATCCACCCAGGGGAGATGCGGACAGAGTTATGAGGGGACAGAAATGGAAGAAAATAGAATCATAATTATACTGTATAATTAATTACAACAACCTTTGCCGAAATGAATTTGCACATCGTTATCTGCCTTGGGAAGAGCAACTTAATTTGGGGTGTGGGGAGAATTAATTAATGTTTGGAAAGCGTTGCCGAGAATCAAGGATGGAAGGTGCCAAGCAAGTGACAAATGTCCTGATTAATAAAATATTGGTTCCAATTTACAGGCTGCAGATGTGCCCAGGAAACTGAGCAGACCAGTCACGAAATGGAGTGATTGTCTGCCCACTAGATGGTTTGGGTCCCAGCATCTGAGCATCTCCAAGCTGGAAGGGACCTTGAAGAGTTCTGGATCTGGAGTCACAGAACACGGATTTGAATTTTGGTTCCTGAAAACGACTAGCTTAGGCAGCTCACTTCAGCTTTCTGGGCCATCTCTAAAAGAAGGAGATTAGAATTGACAGCTCCAACATCTGTTCTAATTCTAAATTCGATGATGTATAATGGGGGGAGTGGGACAGGGTTCTGGACTTTGAGCAGGAATGACCTGGGTTCTGTCCCTGTGAGTCCTGCCAGTTACTTAACCTCCCTGGGGCTAATGTCTTTCGTCTGTAAAATGTGGAAGTTAGACTTGGTGACCATCAAGGTCCTTGTAGAGCTAAATCAATAATCCCATGATTTTTGGTGACCTGGTTCAGTCTATATCATATTGGAAGCCTGAACACAGAAAGCACCAAGTCTACCTTTCTCTCAATGCAGAAATTCCCTCTGCAACCTCTCTGACAAAGGGTCATCTAATCTTTGAACGTTTAATGACAAGGAACTCATTATCTACCAACAATCCATTCCATTATCATAAAGGTAGAGCTGAAAGGAATCTTGGAGGTTAACTAGCCCTAGCCCATTTTTACAGAGGATGAAACTGAGGTCCAGAGGCTGAATGACTTAGCCAAGGTCATACAGTAAATGAGTGGTAGGGCTGGAATCTGCATATGGAATAGAATCCCAGGACCTCTGGGCCATTAGTACTCCCTGTACCACTCTGCATAGGATTGTAGACTCTCAGATCTGAAAAGTATCTCAGAGCATTGTTAACTCAGCATATTCAGTAAGTGGCCACCCAAAATTCTCTGGAATATCTCCAGGAACTGGGATCTCACTTACCTATTAGACAGCCCATTCTGTCAATGCACAGCTTTCCCTCTTAGGAAATATCTGCTAGTATGGAGCCCAAACCCAAATCGTTGTTCCTAATTCTACCCTCTGGGGTCGACCATAATAAGACCAATGCTTCTTTCACATGGCAGTCCCTCAAATATCTCTGGGATGGCTCTCCTGTCACCTGTAACTTTTCCCTTTTCCAGGGTAGAGACCTCCAGTTCTTTCTACCGATCCTCACCTGATTGAAAGTAACTCGAACCAAGTCTCTATTGCCTTCTGCTTCCACTGACAAGATCATCCCACTCTCCCAGTCCTCCCAAGTCCTCCCCACTCCTCCAGGACAAGCTCAAATCCCACCTTCTCCAGGAAGCCTTCCCTGATTCCCCAAATGAAAACGGCCAATGAGGGGCATTGGGGTGGCTTTGGGAGTTGGAAATTACCTTTCCACAGAACTTTACAGTCTACAAAATATATTCTTACAACAACCCTGTGAGCTTAGTAGTATATTATTCCTATTATGCAGGAAAACAAACTGACAGCCAGAGAAATTAAAGATATGGAACAAATCCCAGCCCAGGATTTGAGTCCTTGTGATGACTCCACCACATGGCTTTCTCCCCCCTCCCCTTAGAGTAGTCTCTCAATGGGCCATGTCCACATAAAGTTTCCTGTCACTGGGAAGAAAGATGAACTTAATTGACATCCACCCAACAGGGTGGCTATGTCCATCCCTCCTCTGTGATTAGAGCCACAGCTGTTACAGGGTTCTGCAGTGTGAGGAGAACACTCAGAGGTGGCTCCTTTAGAAGTTCAGACTGGAGCTGCTGAAATCTGAAAATCTGCTGAAATCTGAGGAGATTTGGAAAGTCAGAGAGGGAAGGAGGCTTTCTAGAATGTGGAAGGAGAGGTGCTGTGGAGGCATCCAGCCACTTTTTAAGGTATTTTTTATTTAAAATACTTTATTTAAAAAATAGGCTTTTTTATTTAAAATTTTGAGTTCCAAATTCTATTCCTCCCTCCTCCCTGAGACAATAAGCAATCGCATATAGGTTATACATGTGCAATTATGTTAAACATTTCCATGTTAGTCATTTTGTACAAGAAGACTTGAATAAAAGAAAAAATGAAAGAAAGTGAAAAATAACCTGCGTCAGTCTGTATTCAATCAATATCAGTTCCTTCACTGCAGACAGATAGTATGCTTTATCACAAGTCCTTTGGGATTGTCTTGAATCATTGTATTTCTGAGAATAGCTAAGTCATTCACAGTTCTTCACTGAACAATATTCCAGCCACTTTTAAAATGGTTTTTAGCCTTGAACCAGTGTGTCTGGAACATAGAGAACTTGAGGAAAGAGGTGTGAGATAGAATCCTGGAAGCCCCATATTGCAAGGTCAGCCTGAGATCTGAGCCTCTGATCCTGGAGGCAATAGGGAGCTTCGTGAGGTTTTTGAGCAGATGATGTCTGGCAACGTAGGCAAAGATGATTGGAAGACGAAAAACTGGAAGCAGGCAGAAGCTCCCCTCCTGATGGGAGCTAAGGACAAGCCAAAGATAGGGCAGAAAAGTAGTTGCACCTGCCTACAAAGGATGGCAATTTGAATGATGCTCCGTGCCTTACTCTTTACCCAGAAGTGATGCCTTGATTCCCCAAACCCAAACCTTGGACCCCCAGAGCCACCCCATTACCCTTAGTTATATTCTTGATTTTGACTAGCTTCTTACAGAATTGATAGAGTAGACAAGAACGCTGGCTTTTGAGCCGCACGTCCTGGGTTCAAATCCTACCTTTGTTACTGATTCTCTGGGTGACTTTGAGCAGGTTATTTCCCCTCCCCCCTGTAATGTAATGCCAAGGAAAGGCAACTTCCCAAGGTTCAGAATACCAGCATAGGCGCTCTCCATTTTATTCAGTGACCAACCAAGAACAGAGGTCAAAACATGACATCATTCAAAATACAGCATTTACTAAGCCTGATTAAATAATCTCCAAGGACTACCCCACCCCAGGACCTTCCATTCATTCAATCAATTACAAAGTCTCTGTTCTAAATACTTCTCCACCCCTAGGCTATACCTTAATTAAGTCCACCACAAAGTCCCTCTTCTCAAATGGAGATTAGTTTCCAAACATAAGGTCAAAAGTTCCCCACCCCTGGATCACAATTGAATCTACCCCAGAGTTACATCAAGTTTAAACACAGCACTTAATACCCAAATGGAGGTCTTTTCTTCATCTTGACACGAGGCAAGTTCTCAGCAATCTTAGTTCCTGGGGAGACAAGGCTTAGCAAGGCCATAAGATACATTGCCAATCCCTTCATGAATTTATCCTCTGTCTGTAGAACAGTCCTAGAACCCCTGAACACATTAGCAAAGCCCTCTCTCAGGATTTCTGTAAACATACAACAAGAAAATCCTTCTTCAGGGCTTCTGAACCAACAGAAAGGCTCCCAGACCCCTGCAACAACAGCACTGTCCTTCACCAGTGGACAGTATTCACTCTGTCTGCAGGACAGTCTCCAGACCCCTGCAACAACAGCACTGTCCTTCACCAGTGGACAGTATTCACTCTGTCTGCAGGACAGTCTCAGGGCTTCTTAACCAAAAGCCAGGTTCCAGGACTTCTTCAACAAAAGGACTGTCTTTCACCAGTGGACAAATCTGGCAAAAGAACATCAAAACAGACAGACAAAGTACCAGCAAAACAGCCATGTCTCCTCAGTCCTTGGCAGCTCAGGGGGCAGGTCTCAAAAGTCCAGGGCAATTCAAAGCGGCCACCAGCAATTCTCTTAGTCTCTCTCTCTCTCCACAAGGTGCTGCTTCCAAAAAGATCTTCCGCCTCTCTCTTGTCTCTCCAAATCTACGTCACCAGCTCCTCCCAGTTCAGGACTTTCTTTTCACATCAAAAAGTCCATCCCACAGGTGGGATTAACAAGCTCTGGGTTTTAACACAATCAATTTGAAAACCAAGCCAATACAGGGGAATCTTTAATTGCCATTACTATCACACCCCCCCAGTCTCAATAAAAGGAGGGGGTTGGGCCTCTGGAGTCACCTCCATCCCTACATCTGCGTTTCTAGAGGCAGAGAGGAGCAGGGAGGGTGTGCCAAACATCAAGAAAAGCAGGAAAACACATGATGGGATCCTAGCTCCAGAGCTGGGATGAAGCCTGTGGAGACAGAGAGACAAGCAAAAGGTCATAGAGATAAGAACTGTCGGGGCTGAATCTGAACCCAGGTCCTCTCACAGGCTGCACAAAGGATCTCTCTGTGGCAAAGAGGAAGCAACTGTTTGGAGTTCAAGGTCAGGGAATCAAGGCAACATTCAAGAATGGCTGTGTTGAAGCTCCTGTAGCTGTGGCCCAAAGGGGAGGAATTCAGAGCAAGAGTGAAGTGACTTGGCCAAAGCCTCTAAGAATCATTGAGCTATATCTGGAAGAAGCCTCAGTTAGCCAATCTGCATCTTCCCCTGACCCTCCTACTATAGAGAGGTAATACAGCAAGTAAGGGGAGAGCAGGAAACCACATCACCAGCACTTCTGGCCTCTCCTTTTGTACCCACAAGTCTCTTGGTCATCAACTTCCCCATGCAATGTCTGTCTGAATGTCTATGTCCCTCCTGGCCCCTCCAGCCCAAGGGTCACCAGTCGAACTTACAGATAAACCCGGCAGATGCCTGCCACATGAAGGGCTCCAGCCAGGGAGGTGAGCTGGACCCTGCTCAAACGCCCCTAGTCACTCTAGCCTTGACCCCAGGTGGGCCCTAGCTTCCAGCTGAGTTTTAGCTGATGATAATTGAAGCTGAGTTGGGGCAGATGGTTGGAATCCCACCACAACCCTGGCCTCTTTCAACATCTGGGAGGAAACCTGAGATTCTGAAATAACAAAAAGCGCTTTAGCCAGCCAGCCCAGGCTGATAATGTGAGGCTTCCAGACAGCTGTGGAGGAGAGGAGAGGGGATCATGGGAGAGCTGGAGAAAGCTTGTCAAAGCCACCATCTCAGAGGCCACTGGATGAGACCAGTGTGGAGTCTAGACATGTCACTGATGAGAGAAAAGACCTGAGAAGACAGGACGCAGAAGGTCAGAGCCATGAAGGACCTTAGAACAAGGGAATGTCAGAGATAAGAGGGAGCTTGAAATGTGGAACATCAGAGCCTGGAAAAGCCTGAAAACAGCATGTCAAAGCTGGGAGGGGTTTTAGAACAGAATATCAGAGTTGGGAGAGGCTTTAGAACATGGACTGTCAGAAGCTGAAGGGATCTTATAACAGAAAACCAGGGGGAGACTGAAAAACTGTCTATAATTCCTCTCAACTCCGATATTCACTGTTCTAAGCTCCCTCCGAGTCCTGACATCCCCTGTTCCAAGCTCCCTCCCAGCTCTGACATCCCCTGTTCTAAGGTCCCTCCCAGCTCTGACATTCCCTGTTCTAAGCTTCCTCCCAGTCCTGACATTCCCTGTTCTAAGTTCCCTCCCAGTTCTGATTTTCCCTGTTCTAAGCTCCCTCCCAGTTCTGACCTTCCATGTTCTGAGGTTCCTCCCAGTTCTGACATTCCATGTTCTAAGGCCCCTCCAGATTCAAATAGTACTGTCCCCCTGCTGGCCCTTGGGGGCCCCAGACACGTGCTCCCAGTGCTCTCCCTGCCTGTCCTCTGGTGGTTTGGGGTTCATGGTAAAAGTAATAAAGAAATCTCTAATGCCTTCCCAAGCCTCTTGGCTCACCTTCTCAATTTGCATAATATTAATTTCCATGCTTTTGCATATTGCACTCAGAGCTCAGTGTGGGGAAATATCATTAAAGTGTCAGCGCAGCCAACTGTGGCGGGCTCCTAACCTGTGTAAAACACTCAGCAGGAAGGGAACAGAGAGTATGGGTTTTCAATCAGCTCCCTTGTAATAGTCACCTGACATGGCTTAAGAGGGTACTGGAAGAGAAGAATGTGGCTCCCCTAATTCCCTCCCCATGGCACGGACCCCAGTGGGGACCTCCTGTGCTGAGACTCCACTGTCTCATCTCCCCCAGCCATGTGGATGCTGGCTCTGGCATCAGGGCACCTCAGTCAGACTCCTGGCACTTTCTGAGTGTCCCCTCACTTCTCTGAGCCTCAGTTTCCTCCTCTGTAAAAGGAGGGGGCTGGACTCTACCTCTGAGGCCCCTTCCAGATCTAGAACCACGATCCTAAGAGCTGGCCTTCACACACCCCCAGAGGTAAGTTTCCTCAGAGAACTGGCTATACCATCCTTTAGCACTCATATCTGTAGCTCCCTACTGCCTGGCATTCAAGGCCCTCATGATCTTGGGGAGCACACCATTCTGCCTTTATGGCCTTATCTCATGTGACTGCCCTCTACATACTTAATGCTGCACTTGTCCTGGACACTCCCCCACTGTCTCAGGAACCTTTCGCTCTTCTTTCCATGGCTCTTTCTAGTCCCTCTGCCTGGAATGTCTGCCCCACCCCCATACCAACCCAAAGAATTCCTCCTCGTCCTGGAAAGGCCAAGTCTGATGTCACCACTTCCAGGACTCTGTCCCCAACCTTCCCTGATCCCTAAAGTCAGAAATGTCCCATCCCCCGAACCTCACAGTGCTTTGTCAGCATTTCTCTAAGCACCCGTACATGATTATGTATTAATGTCACCAATACACATCCCTCATACCTCTCTAGGAGACTGTAAAATTCACAAGGGCAGGCTCATGCCACAACCAAACTTTGTGTCTTGCCCCAACACAGTGCCTTACACACAATGGTTAATAAATCATTATTTTGTCAAATGGAATGGAATGAAATTGGTTATCTATGTCATTTGCCTGAGGGTTGCTGGGACAAGCTTTTAAAGGATAAATTGAGAAGCAATAGCAGGTAAGCATCCAACATCTGCTTGAAGACCTCCAGTAATGGGAACTCACTACCTCCAAAGGCAGAAGACAGACCAGAAAATTAAGATGACATTGGACTGAATTGAGAGGCATAGCATCTAAGATTAAGGAGGCAAGAGTTCCTCTGTCCTCTGCCCTAGTTACTCCATGTATGGCTATGGCATTCGATTCTGGGCTTTACATTTGAGGAAGGACATGAAATACTGGGAAGGAGAGGGTATACACAAGGGAGCCTTGTAGACTGGTAAAGGGCCTCAAGAATGCACCCTGTGAAGATGGGCTGAAGGTTCTGGGAATATTGAACCCAGAGAAGAAAAGAGTCAAGGGCGCACAAAAGTCTTCTTTGGATGGATGATTCCTGGGAGGGTCTAGACTAGACTTGTTCTACTAGAACTTAAAAGGCAGAACCAGGCAGAGTGAAGGGAAAATTGCAAGTAGGCTGATTTGGGCTGGATATGAAGAAAATTTCCTTGGTATTAAAAAAAATCCCCAATTGGAAAAGTCTGTGCCAGGAAATAATGAGTTCTCTATTCCTTGGAGGTCTCCAAGTAGAGACTTGCTGGGTGTTTGTTGGGTATGTGAGAGGTGATTCCTTTTGTTGCATGGATTGGGCCAATAGTTACAGAGGTCTCTTCCCGCTCTGAAATTCAGTGATTCCATAAGACCTTCCCTCATCCTCCCTCCAGTGCCAGTGTCCCCTTTTCCTCACCCCACCCATCATCACCTTGTATCTCTTCTGTATGTATGCATGTGTCAGCTCCAGGGAGAGAGTAAGCTTCTTGAAGGCAGAGACTGCTCTTGCTTCCTCTTTTCCTTAAGATGATTTAGAGAAGCTTGCTGACTGATTGATTCCCTCACTGGATAACCAATATACTTTAGAAGGAACCCAAGTTACCTCTTTTCCCCAATCCAAGATGCAGCTTCCCTCTGGAGCCAAGGAGATGATTCATGGGGAACATGTATGGATGAGGACCTAAGGGTCCTATATGGGAGAATGACTGACAGCCACTGGGGAACTGAAGGATGGACCAGTCCATGGAAGTCCACTTGAGTCCCAGTGTCCAGGTATCCCAACCTTGGCAGCCCCCTTGAGTGCTAGAGTTAGGATTGGTCTTGAGCAGACTGGCCCCAGCAAGCTTTCCTTGCTGACCGCAGGAGGCCTGGACCCCAGACCATCTCCGAAGCAAACTCCTTTTTTGGCAGGGAAGGAAAGCTTTCACAAATAGGGCAGGCCCCATAATCATGGATAGACAATGGCCTCACAGAGGAGGAGGATGGGAGAGGTTAAACAAACAGACAGCAGTGATTTATCTTCCTAGATGCCCTTCAGCTGGATGGAGGCAATGAAGAATGGCCAGTCACCAACCACCAACAATGTGGTTATGTTCAGGTAATCAAGCTTCCAGCTGAAAGCTAAAGAGGAAAATGGGGGTGTGGAGGGTCTGGGGCTGTCAGGACAGGAGCAAGAGCCAAGGGGGAGCAGCAGGTCAGGGAGGCAGAACAGGATGGGGCACCTGGCTTCAACAGGAATGTGATTTGGGGGGCTGGGGGTACATGCTTGATTAGATTGATAGAGGGAGCACTCTGTGAGGGGCCTGCTTCCACCAGTGTAGACTGGCCCTTGATTTCCCATTTCTAGTCTTGGAGAGCTGCCTGGTTCACCCAAGGTCAGCATATGTCTAGAGCCGGGCTTCAAGCTAGATCTTCCTAACTCTGAGGCTCCCCCCTGTACCCCATTGCCTGTTGGATTTCTGCCATGGGTAAAGGAGAAAGAAAGAGTTAGGGGTCAGAAGGCGTGGAGGCCAGGCTGACTCTAACATGTACGCAGATTTGGGCAAGTCACTAAATTCTCTGAGACAGTTTACCTATCTATAAAGGAGTTATTTGGATGTAACATTCTATTCTACGTTCTGACTACTTTCGGTTCTGACCATCTATATTTTGTGTTCTAAGACCCCAGCTTTAATACTCCATATTCTGTGTTCTAAGATCTTTCTCAGCTTTGACACTTTTTGTTCTAAGCCCTCTCCCAGGTCTAAAATTCCCTATTTTAAGATCCCTCCCAGTTCTAACATTCCACCTTGACATTCTATGTTCCATGTTTTGAGACCCCTCCCTGCTCTGACATTCCCTGTTCCAAGGCTCCTCCAAGCTCTGACATCTTATGAGTATAAACCTTCACTCTGTAACTTGCTCAGATCCAAAAGGAATCAAGATGGGTCTGAAAACAACTCCTTCCAGACAGGCTGTCATCGCCTCTAATAAGCTCATTCCTCTGGCAGACATTGAACTTGAATATGATGAGGGCTCATCGATGCCTTAATCCAAAGGATATGTGATGGGGCACCCACCTCACAGGAACCTGAAGCATCCAGCACCTTCATGACCCAAAGAAGTCAACAGCTAATGGTGGAATTGAGATGACCCAACAGATGATGGAAGTGGGGGAAGGGGAAGAAGGCAGTCTGTCTTGGGCAAAGTCGTACACACCTTGGGGGCTATGGAGGATAAAGGAAAATGAAATGTAAAGCCAGAATTCCTAGCCCCTTGCCCTGGCTCCATTACAGAAGAGCTAGGGGACTTGCCTTTGGCTTTGATGCTTGCTACCTATGAAACCTGAGGAAAGTTGCTTTCCCTCTCTGGGCCCCAGAGGGGCTGCAGAATGAGGGGCTTCACTTTGAGCTTTAGACATCTCCCTGGGCCTCTGTTTCCTCCTTCATAGAATGAAGAGATGAGATTAGGTGACCTCTGAGCCTATGATCCTAGTGACTTCTTCTCTCTGGGCCTCAGTTTCCCCACCTGTAAAATGAGGGGGATGGGCCTCTGAAGGCCCTTCTGTCTCTGACTCCAGGAGTCCATGACCCTATGCCCTCCCCAAACCTGCAGTTCTGCCTCCATCACTCCAAGCTTCTTCTCTGATGTGGATGCTGCCTCCCAGCTCCCAAAGTCCTCTTGACATTTTCTCAGAGAGCATCTAAAGGCATTCTGTCATCTGTGCTGGAGCCCAGGAGGCATCTGGCCAATGGCAGGACTGACCTGCACCTTTGAGAGCTTCCCAGAGAGCCAAGGTGGATTCAAGGAGTTCTCCAAGCAGAGCAGATGGTTTGAGGAAAGATCTCTGGTCTGGAAAGTGACTGAACCGACAGGGAGCAAGTCACAAAGGACTGGGACACCCAGAGAAGTGAGTTCTAACCCACTTGGGTCTAAGTCTGAGCCACCTTGAATCCAAGTGAAATGGGTGATAAAACACTAGGTTTCATATCAGAAAGACCCGGGTTCAAATACCTCCTCAGAGACTTGCTGACTATGTGACTGTGGTCAAGTCATTCTCCTCTCTGAGCTTCACTTGTCCCATCTGTAAAATGGGAACACTAATAACCCCTGACTCACAGAGTTGTGTGAGAGTTAAATGAAGAACATTTAGAAGCATGTCACCAGCCCAAAGGCCCCACAAAAATGAATTATTGTTTTGGGGGCCTTTTGGGATCAACTGGGATTTCTGAGGTCAAATTTGAACTCAAGTCTTCCTGGCTCCCGGGCTGGTGCTCTATCCACTGGGCCACCTAGCTGCCCTGTGGGTTATTATTTTTATGCCGCCAGTTGCTGAGTGTGAAAGAAGAGGATGGGGAGGGAAAACCCAACTCTGCCACTTCTCTGAGCCTCAGTGTCCTCATTTTGAAAAATGGGAGCAATGCTACTGGCACTGCATACAGGGCTCTTGTGCAAACGGCAAACCTCCCAAGAAGGGCTGGCATTCACCCCATAGAACCTGGTAGTTCTCAGAGCTCTTTACCAACATTCTTTCATTTGAACCACCAAAGAGGCAGGGGCTACAGCCATATCCATCAGCCTCAGTTTTCTCCTGTGGCCTCTCTAGTTGGCCAGGTGCCCATCACACATTTAGAACCACAATGGTTCGTGTTCTTCTAGAAAGAAAGGCTAAGGGACTTTCCCTTGTGGAGGAGGGGAGGGAGGGAATAAACTTTCCTATAACACCTGCTGTATGTCAAACACTGTGTGTACTAACTGCTTTATAAATAGTATTTCATTTCATCAAAAAGCAGAGTCTTTCTGAGTCAGAATCAAAGAACCTCAGAAGTTCTCAAGGATCTCAGAGGCCATCCAGTCCATTCTGCACTATAACACAAAAGGTAACATGACACTTTGGGAAGAGAGTTGAAAGAGCCAGGTTCGAGTGTCACATCAGGTCACATACTCGAACACTGCTTCACCTCTCAGCGACAGTAACCCAGCCAGCTCTTTGATTTTAAGTCACAAGCTCTGGATATGAAGGTGATGGACTACTACTGTGCTATAAGAAATGAAATAAGGGAAGACTTGTGTATGAACTGATGCAAAGTGAAGTTAACAGAACCAGGAGATTAATAAAAGCAAAATTGTACAATGATCAACTGTGAAAGACTTAACTACTCTGATCAGTGCAATGAACCACCACATTTCCAAAGGATTCATGATGAAAAATGCTATCCACCTTCAGAGAGAGAACTGATGGACTCAAAATGCAGACTAAAGTATATTTTTCTTTTATTTTTCTTGCTCTCCCCCTGAACGTGGCTAATGTGGAAATATATTTTGTATCACATTATTTGTAAAGTGGGTACCATACTGCTTGTCTTCTCAATGGGTAAGGGATGTGTGGAGGGAAGGAGAGATTGCAGAGCTGAAAATTTTAAAAATAAATGTTAAGAAAGAGCATTGGAGTTAGAGGACTGAACTCTGATCCAGACTCTGCTGCCTCCTAGCTGTGTGACCTTGGGCAAGTCTCTTGACTTCTCTGAGACACAGTTTCTTCCTCACTAAAATGAGGATATTAATACCTAACACTGTACCTCACAGGGTTACTCTTTGTAGCTTAAAGGGATCCCATATCTAGAACTGGAAAGACTCTCAGAGGCCACTGAGTCCAACCTCCCTGCTTTTATAGATAGAGAAACTCAGGCCCATGTAAGGAATGTGACTCACACTGGAGAGACCCTCAGAGGCCATCCAAGTGCACTTTTTTAAATTTTACAGATAAGGAAACTGAGACCTTGGGAGGCAAGCTGAGTTGTTTTTTCAATTTTTATTTCTGGAAAGAGACTCAAAGGAGAACCAAAGGATATTTGTGGCACTGTATGACACTGCAGAGGGCAAGGATTGATATGGATGCACTGAATCTCATCCAGGGCCTCTGAGAGTATCCAAAGCTCCAGGATCCGGTTCTCTTTGCCAGGATCCTATTGAGTATCTTTGCCAGAAAGAATGTGGATCAGTTGTAAACGTTGGCAATGCCATGATTGTTCCAAGGGGAGAAAACCTGCTCCCAGCCAGTCATAAAGCATTTATTAAATGCTTACTAGGTGCCAGGCACTATGCAGAGCAGCTGGGAATACAAAGGAAGACAAAAACACGGTCTCTTTTCTGTCAGAGAGCTCACAGTCTAATGGGGAGACAACTTGTGAACTGTGTACCAACAAGATAGAGACAGAAAAGCGACTGGGAAAGGCCTCAGGGTAAAAGGACCCAAGTCTAAGAAGGGTTCTGGGACCCTGCCCAGACACAAACCTGTTCTAGGATCTGGAGCAAATCATGTCCCCCTCCTCTGACCCAGCATTCTTTCTGTAAAAGAGAGGGAATAGCCCTTCTACTCTCTCTGCCTCACAGCTTTGCTGCAAGGATCAAGGGAGGAAACATCCCCAGCCCTGAAGTCATCTTCCATGCTTTCCTCTCCCTTATGTACCACAGATAAGCAGGTGCCAAATCCTGCTGCTTCTCCTATTTCTCTCCCATCTCCCTCATATCCCTTCCTACAACCATTATCCTTGGTCAAACCCTGATCATCTCTCCTTTGGACTCATCTTGGTCTTCTAATTGGTTTCCCTGCTTCCAGAATTTCCCTCTCTTATGCACTCTTCACTCAGTTACTAATCAATCAGCCAGTCTATCTATCAATCAATAAGCATTTATTAACAACTTACTATGTACCAGGTACTGTTCTAGGACTGGAGAGAAAGAAAGAAAGAAAGAAAGAAAGAAAGAAAGAAAGAAAGAAAGA
>NW_027186376.1:3766672-3775019 GCF_028583685.1 Petaurus breviceps papuanus | reverse complement strand
AGAAAGAAAGAAAGAAAGAAAGAAAGAAAGAAAGAAAGAAAGAAAGAGAGAAAGAAAGAAAGAGAGAAAGAAAGAAAGAGAGAAAGAAAGAAAGAGAGAAAGAAATAAAGAGAGAAAGAAAGAGAGAAAGAAAGAGAGAAAGAGAGAAAGAAAGAAAGAAAGAAAGAAAGAAAGAAAGAAAGAAAGAAAGAAAGGAAGGAAGGAAGGAAGGAAGGAAGGAAAGAAGGAAGGAAGGAAGAAAGGAAGGAAGGAAGAAAGAAAGAAAGGAGGAAAGAAAGAAAGAGAGAGAGAAACAAAGATGAAGAAACACTCTCTACTCTCAAGGAGCTTACATTCTAATGAGGGAGGAGGGCAGTAAGTGTCTACAATAGAGAGAGAATAAATGCAAATAAACCAAGGCATTTTGGGAGAAAAGATGCAGGCAGCTTGGATGGAGGGAGGGAATCATCCAGGAAAGGCTTCACAGAGACATAAGATGTCATTTGAGTTGCTGTTGAAGGAAGAGAAAGATTTTATGAGGAAAAGGTAAGGAAGGAGGGCATTTCAGGCAGGTATGGAGGGAAGGCCAGGACAAAGGCATAGACACTAGAGACAGAGTGTTGTGTGAGGAACAGGGAGAAGCCAGTCTGGCTGGATCACAGAGTTTGGGAGTAATGTCCAATTAGATTTGAAAAATAGGCTAGAGCAAGGTCATAAAGGGTTTTAAAAGCCAAATGGATGAGTTTTATTTTATCTTGGAGACAATAGGGAGCCAATGGTGTTTATTGAGTAGGGCAGTGACGTAGGCAGATCTATTCTTAAAGAAAATCCCTTTGGCAGCTCTGCAGAGGATAGACAGAAATGAAGGAGAATGTTTATTTATTCACTTATAGATAGTATGCACACTCAGATGAGCTGAGGCAGGTTTGCCAAAGGCACAGTGTAGATAAGCTTTGAGACCCCACTGCTAGGACATGGACGGCTTTGACCAAATGTCACAAAGCTAGTACAATCAGAATTAAAAAATAAAACGTACCCTGCACATGCCCTGTGCTTCATTACCCATTCCTAACCCCAAACACACACACACACACCCACACACACACACACACACACACACAGCCCACCCCAGCCTGTTACTTGATGTCAGGTGATGAAGGGAGGCAGAAAGAATATTTGGCTATGTTCTTCCCTTTTGTTTGGCATTTGGTGCATACACAGCTATTTCCCGGCTTCTCAATTGAGAGTCATGAAATGTCAGAGCTGAAAGGGACCTTAGAACAAAGGATGCTAGTACTGGCTAAAGAAGGGGGTGATGGCGGAGGTGGTGATGTGGCCAACAAGAATCCTAGAGCCTCTAGTCTGGAAAGAATCTGGGCAGGGACATAGGATGGCCCCTACCACCTAAAGCATCTAGGACCCTGCCAAGTAGCTCCAGCTCAAATACTTCAGGGAGCTCATTAACTAATGATGCAATTCATTTGATTGTTGGGCAGTTCTAATTGTTATGTAGGAAGATATTCCTTCTTTAAATATGCAGTGACCCCGAACCTCAGACTTTGAGTTTGCGTGGACGAGATTCAATCTTGAGGGCTTCTCAAAATAAAAAAAAAAGGCAGCATTGTCCTTACCCAGCTTACCCTAGGAAACTCAGAATATAGCTCAGACTATATAAACACAAATATGAGTTAGAGGGTGCTCAGCTCCTATGCAAGCATTCAAGGTAACAATGCAAATCAAACAGAGGATAGCTTTCATTTCACTTTATAGAAAAAATGTAAAAAACTACAAAGGACTAACTCTAACAAGTCCTCATAGTCCTGTATTCCCTCCTAAAGACCTAGATAGCCCTTAAGCTTTACAGAACTGTGTAAGGTTTTAGCCTACCTCAGAAAGGGAACAAGCTTAGGGTTGCTAGAAAGGCAAACTTCTTATTCCAAAGAAGTCGAGATCTCCAGGCTTGGCGGAGGGATATGTGGAAGGGCTGTTCTCAGGGCTCTGGTCTGTCTCCCCACATCTTTAGTCTTTCATGCCTTTTCTTCCCCATTAATGGAAGCTCTTCAGGGCGAGGACTGTGTTTCCTTTTGCTTTTATCTGTATTTCCATCACTTAGCACAGTGCCTGGCATATAGTAAGCACTTCACAAATACTTGTTGACTTCCTTTGCCTTGCCTTGTCTGTCTTGGCTCTTTCTGGATTTCCTTTTCGATCCATCTACTCCCTCCTGCCTTTTTTTGTCCCAGTACAAAAGAGCATCTCTGACCCACAATATCAGAAGCAGCTAGGTAGCACAATGATTAGAGGATTAGACTTGGCATAAGAAAGACCTGAGTTAAAATCCTGCCTCTAGTACTTACTATGTATGTAACCCTGGAAAAGTCACTTAACCTCTGCCTGCATCAGTTCCCCTATCTGCCAAATAAATGGCACCTAGCTCAAAGGGTTGCCATAAGGACAAAATTATATAATGTACTTTCAAGTCTTAAAGGGCTATGTCCATGTTATCTGTCATTGCTATATCTTGAACCAATTAAATCTGCCCAAAAGGCAAGACAGAACCACACCATGGGGATGTTCTCCCATCAAGAAGCACGGAGTTCCTTTCACAAAATCAAATGACCCTTTACTATTATTAAGTTAAATTAATCAAATTCGTCTGATTGGTGCTGAAAAGCATCCCTCAGACCTACGAGGGTGGCTCTGTGAGGAGGGAAGGGACCTCGGGTACCACGGTCTATAGCAGAAGGTTAGGATGTCATGTATCGTCCTATGACATTATAGATAGGAAATGGTTTTAAAACCTCATTTCTGTAGCGTTCGGAGGAGAAGAACCAACCAACCAGTCACCAGGCGTTGATTAAGCGCCTACTATGTTCCAGGCACTGTGCTAGGCACCTTGGGAATGAGGAGAAGAAGCAAAAACAATCCCTGCCACTAAGACGTTTGCATTCTATTGGAGGAGAAAAGAGCAATTAACTGACCAACATAACATGTATTTGGCACCTACTATGTGCTGGAGTCTGGGTTTACAAGGACAAGAATGAAACCATCCCTACAGGACCCCAAGGAGCTTACACTGGGTTGGTCATCAACACTATTCGATATTCAACAAACGTGTTATTGATTAATTAAGAATTCAACATTCATTTACTAAGCGCCTACTCTGTACCAGCATTGTCCTAGGTGCCAGAAAGCAAATTCACAAAATGAAACAAAGTCTACTCTCAGGACCTTACATTGGCCAGGAAGAAAATGGAAAGGATGAGATTCATAAAACAGATTACAGACAAAATATTGGATTTCATCAGCCAGGGACAATTCTTGGCACAGAGCAAACTGATCTGTTCATATAGGATCTGATGGGCCTGAGAGACTCAGCTCAATGTGCATCATGTTAGAATGTGGCCTCCTTGAAGGCAGGGACTCTTACTTGTTTGTGTTTGTACTCTCACTGCTTTGTACAGAGCCTAGAATGCAGTGCTTAATACAAGCTCTATCTACCCATCTCTTATTGTATTATAATTATTCTTATGTATCCTTTTGTCTATCTATCCATCCTCTATCATCCATCCACCTATCCCTTCGTCTCTTCATCCATCCATCATCTATTTATCTATCCATTCGGTCATCTAGCTACCTGTTAAATAGAACCCATTCTATTTCACATGTATCCCCAAACCATCCCTCCTACAAACTCCTCCATTTCCTTCCGGTCTCTCCAAGTTCCTAATCATTGAATCTTCCTTGCCTTTTCCCACCCCTGTGCCCTGCACCCCCATATTCAATCATCTGCCAAGTCTTACTGATTCTACATCCATGAAGTCTCTTGGGTCCCTCTCCTCTCCATTCCCATCCCCATCCCCTAACTCAGCTCCTCAGAACCTCCTACAATAACTTTGTAATTAGCTCCTGCTTCAAGTCTCTCCTCTCTCCAACATCTACAGATTCTGAAGCTACCAAATGCATGATCCTATCACGTAGATGTGACCACACTGCTGTGAGGAGACGTTGGTGCAGGTGGAAAATTTTCAGGCTCTACAATCAGAGAATGTTGGTTCAAATCTCACCTACAGGTTCGAAGGGCCCTTCGTACCTGTATTCCTGCAGGCAGGTCACTTAAATTCTTTGGACCTCAGTTTCCCAAACTGTAAACTAAGAGAAATGGTTTGAATGGTCTCTGAGATCTCTTCCATTTCTGGTCCCTGATTCTTACTCAGATAAAACACGAAGTCCTCTGCCTGGCAATGGAAATTCTCCCAAGTGTGCCCTCTACCACCTACCTTTACAATTTTCTTTCCCATTACTCCTTTTTATGCATTCTCCATACTGGTCTACTGGCTGTTCCTCATACAAAGCACGCCTTGGTGCAGGCAATGTTCCCATCAGGAATGCACTCCCATCTCTCCCCCAGTTCAGAAATTCCCCTGCTTCTTTCAAAGCACTACTCAGTCAGCATCTCCCACACTAGCACTTCCCTGATATCTACTTGTTGAGACTCCATCTTTCCTGAAAGCAATTCATCAATCAACAGACATTTACTAAGTGCCTACTTCATGTCAGCCACTGGGAATAGAAAGACAAAATTGAAAATACTTTGCATTTACTTATTGGTCTACATGGGATATTAGATGTAGGTCTCTAGTTCAGAGACCATATTGTCCAGCCCCATCATTTTTCCAATGTGGAAACCAAGGCTAAGATGAGTGATGTGCCCAACGCCACAGAGGTAGGAAGCATCTTTGATATAAAGCTTAACGGGTCTGCTGGGATCATCTGGTCCAATTCTCTCGTTTTACAGAAGAAGAAAATTCAATTCCACTATGAAAGGTTGAATTTAAACCTCTGACTTCACAAGCAAGACTCCTTTCACTGGTCCCACCCCCACGCCATCCTTGAAGGTCAGAATCATTTCCTTTTTGTTTTTAATCTCCCATAACTCAACCTAGTACCATGAACAAGGCAGGCATTTAATAAATATGTGTTGGATTGACTTCCTCATGGGTTTATATGTTTTTTGGTCATGCTCTAAACTATTCTACCTATTTAAATACCAGTTAACTTTTATGTTGGCCTTCAGAAAATTGTAAGGCTCCTCTAATGAGCTCAAACTTCCAGAAACAAGATGTCCATGTCGTTAATGTCAATATTATATATTATATACATGTTGCTCTGTGACTATGAACCACTAATGTCTCTAAAGAACTGAAAATGAGTTTACCAAGGAGGGCAATGGAGAAGCACATGGTGGGTGTGAGCAGCCTGCGATGTGTAACCAAAGAGGAATTTTGAAGAATTAAAATAAGGATATTATCAAAGAAACATATAAAAAAAAGAGTAGGTCTCATGGCAAGGGAGAGGGCTCACCAGTGAACATCCTGAGAGCCCCACTGATATCCTCAGATGTCAGGAGGAATTTGGGAAAGCTCTCAGGACATGGGGTGGAGTCTTGTGTCAAATCTATGGGACCACATGGTCGAGAGCAGAAAAGGCAGGAATGGAGGAGTCGCTATCTACATGGTGGAGGGCATTCCTGAAACCATGAAATCAGAGGTCCATTGGAGAATGGTGGATCTTACTGTGTGGGAAAGTTTTATAATGATGACTTTTATAAGAAACAACATAATGAATCGGATATTCATGCCCTTCTCTCCCACTGAACCAGAATTTTGAGAAGCTTGATTCTTCTGGTCAGGAAGCAGTTATCAACAAGATAACACTCTATGTGGGGGCAATGGCTTGCCTAAGGTCATAGAAGTACAATGCATGAGGGGTGGGATTTGAACCCAGATCCCCCAACTCCAGACCCATTGTCCTTTCTACTAGATCACACTTTCTGCCATCTCACCACTGTATCATAAAGGGGAAAGGAGATCATTTGAATAGTCCAATGTCAGATAAAAGAAAAAAAAACTTTAGCTTGTAGGCACCATGGATGGGCTCACAAAGATTGAGAGAGAAGAAGCTAAGCTCCTGCAAGGAGAGAGCTATTTTCATTCTGTGAGCATCTCTGTCTCCATCTCCAGTATCTCTGTCTCCATCTCCAGCATCCAGGATGGTGCTGTTCAAGGATTAGGCACTTGGCTGTAACGAATGAATGAAAGCATTTATTGAACACTGACTATTCTCTAGGTTCTGTACTAAATACTAGGGCTACAAATACTTGGGTGCCAGACAATCCTTGCCCCCAAGAAGCTTACATTTTTTCAAATCCAGTCTCAGACACTTGACACTTACTAGCCGTGTGACCTTGGGCAAGTCACTTAAGCCCAATTGCCTTGCTTTCCCCCCTCCACAGAAAAAAAGAAGCTTAAAAGAGGGAGACCATACACTGAGAGGATTGCATTGGGAGGAGTCACTTAACTTCCTGAACCTCAGTTCACTCATCTGTAAAATGGAAAGGGTGTAGATCAGAACCTAGTCAGCCCAGGCAGTCTATAAGCTCCCTTCTTATTCTAGAGCCTGTGACCAGATGCATTCTCCCAACTCTGCCACATCCCTGAGCTCCCCCAGGGAAGGAGGCCAGGGCAGGTACAATCATTCCCATTTGGCAGATGAAGACACTGAGACTCAAAGATGGGAGGAGAATTGCATTATCACTGACTGATTGCCGAGGTCAGACTAGAACCCAGAGGTGCTGCTGCCTGGACCGGACTGCATTAGTCACCCAAGAGGGGAGAAACCAGCAGGGGGCCTAGGCTTATAATTACATGGAAATAATTCTGACTGTAGATTATATTATTAGGAAGCCTCTCTTTAAATTTAGCTCCCTCTCCAAATGCCGACTGTAGACGTTCTCATAGCCTGTAGGTGACTCATCAGAGCCGACCAGCCAGCGGTGTTTGTGTGGGAGCCGGCAGTGCGGATGGCAGGAGAAATAGTAAATATGAGCAGAGAGAGAGCTGCCTGAGAGTGGCCTGTGAGTGAGACCATGGCGGCCTCCTGGCTGGCCTCTTCATCTATTTGGAGAAGGGTTGGTGTATCCCTGAGGGGTACGGGGCTGGGGCAGCCCAGAGGGTGTGGGCACACCTCCCCTTGTGGTTCTTACAGCAGAAATCATGGCAGAAGAACAGCATTGTATGGAATGATTTCTCCCAGCTCTGACATCCCCTGTTCTATGGGCCCCCTCCCAGCTCTGATACTCCTTGTTCTAAGGCCCTTCCCAGCTCTGACATCCCCTGTCCTAAGTTCCCTCCCACCTCTGACATTCTCTCATATGACCTTCATTTCCATCTTGGGTTGCTCTGGCACCTGAAATTTCTAGACTATCTAACCCAACTCATTCCTTTTAGAGGAAAATTTAAAATTCAGAGAGTTTAAGGTCAAGGAGTTGGTAGCAAAGTTGTCACTAGTTCTTCCCTCTAAGTCAAATGGCTTCTCTTCAGGGACAAATCCCTTTTCCATCATCCAGGGAACCGGTTTCCCAAATTAAAGATACAACGGGAAGAGTCCTTACTCGTTGGCTAGAACATGTGGATGCTTACCCCTTCTGTCATTTCACCTCCTGGGCCTCAGTTTCCTTATCTGTAAAGTCAGGGCATTGAACTACGGCTCCTTGGCCTCCACAATGTCTTCCAGTTCTAAATCAATGGTCCCTGTTAGGGGTGACTAGGTGTCACAGTGAATAGAGCACTGGCCCTGGAGTCAGGAGGACCTGGGTTCGGATCCAGCCTCAGACACTTAACACCAAAAAAAAAAAAGCCATGTGACCTTGGGCAAGTCACTCAATACCAATTGCCCTCCAAAAAGCAAAAAAATAAATAAATGGTCCCTGGATACTATTCAGGGATCATAGAAAAAAGGGCTTGAGTTCCAATCTCAGTTGGACTAGATGAGTCCAAGGGTCCTTCCCAATTCTAATTGTCTCAAGATATGTGATTGGATGACCCCTATCATTCATGACATTCAATCCCATCCTCCAGATACCCAGAAACTGGCCTTCACTTTATGCATTTCCTGCCCCTCTTCCCGCCTCACTGCCCTCAGTTTGCCGTGTGGTAAATTGACTCTGACTCTCCATAGAGTTCCACTGAAAGGTCGAATCTGTGTGACCTTGGGAAAACCACCTCTACTTCTTTGAGACTCAATTTCCTTCTCTGTGTAGCAAGGATAATCCTGTGCACTGGCTGCCTCAGAGAGTCCTTGGGAAGAAGGCGTTTGGTAAGTGTAGAGTGCTACAGAAAAGCGAACCATTGCCTTTGTTTTGTTTAGCACTAAAGAAGTATCTCCTGATCTTTGCCAGGTTCTGACAAGCTTGTGAACTTACATGTATTAGCTCAGTCCTGCCTTACTTCTCTAGACAGCAGCCAGCCATGTCCCCTTTTCTGTCTCATAATCTCTCTCTCTCTCTCTCTCTCTCTCTCTCTCTCTC
>NW_027186376.1:3758619-3766572 GCF_028583685.1 Petaurus breviceps papuanus | reverse complement strand
CTCTCTCTCTCTCTCTCTCTCTCTCTCTGTCTGTCTCTCTCTCTCTCCTCTCTTTTTTCTTCCCTCTCAGATCTTCTATTTTCTCGCAAACACACACTGCCTCATGTGGTTGCTTCATTCTCATGCATTCTCTGTTCATTATCTTTCTCTCTCTGTCTCCCAATATCTGTCTTTCCTCTCCTGTCTCCCTCACCAAATGTGTTTATGTCTTTTTCTATATTCTCTCTCTGTCCATATCTCTCTGTCTCTGTTTCTTTGTGCGTGTCCCTCTCCCTCTCCCCTGACTCCTCTTTCTTCCTCTCCCTCTTCTATCTCTCCCTCTTTCTCCCCCTCCCACAAATACAGACCCCCTCCCCCAATCACTTAGATCTCCACCACTAGGTCACATAGTTCAGTGGTCAGAGTCAACATCCAGAAGACCTGCCTCTGACACTCACTACTCATGTGACCCTAGATAAGTCACTTAATTTCAATAATCTTCAGTTTTCTTCTCTGTAGAAAGAGGAGAACGGATTAGATGCTCCCTGAGGTCTCTTCTGGATCTAAATCTAGACTCCTGTGATTCCCCTACCAAAAGCCTGGTTTGTTTTCCTCTGGGTTTCAGCAAGATGACGGAGTTGGGCTAGCTGGCCTCTGTGGTACCTTCAAGCTCTAGATCTTGGATCCTGTGATGCTCTCATCCCAAAAGCAAGACATGGGCTAAAGAGGAAGGAGACCTCAAGTCCAGATCATAGAAGATACGTTTGAAGAACTGGGGATATTTACAGCTTAGGGAAGAGGAAAAAATTGAGGGGATCTGAGCCCTGGCATGCTGTCTCAAAAGGACTGTCACAACAAAATCTTCTAACATTTCCAATTATCCCATAATATATCAGGCTGCCTTGGGGAGGGAGATTGGAATACAGCCCATTGCTCAGTGTCTTGGTGAAGAAGCTGGGTGAGCAAGCACTTCATGGTACATTGTAGACCACTTAACTTCACAAGCTTATTGTGAAGACTCAGGTGGGCTGTAAACCTTAGAATGATCTTTATAAAAGTGATAATTATTATAAGCGGCAATTGTTATTCAGGTATGGGTTGAATTGGATGCTTCTGAAGTCTCTTCCAGCTCTGAGACTTATTTCATGAGGAAGTTCAGGACGCTGTGTGTACTAAGGGCCAAATACAGCAAATGGAGCAGACAAAGCAGATTTCCAGCCAGAGTCTGATCCTTACTAGCTAGGCAAACATGTTTTGTAGAGTGCTTTCCAGCAACTGAAATGCTGAGAAGTAGGCAATGTGAATAATGGCATTCCTTTTGGTAGATGAGGGCACTGAGTCTTGGAGTTTGAAAATGACCTTTTCAAGGTCACACAGTTAATAAATAGCAAAGTTGGGATTCTATCCCAGGTTCTCTGACCTTTCTACTACCCCCAAAAGGGCATAAGCTTCTCATCAAGGGTAGGGCCTGTGATATATTTCATTTTTCTATCCTCAGCCCCAACCACAGTGCATAACACACCATGGCAATTGGATACATGTGCTGGGGTCAAGAAGGAAATCTGGATGGTACTCTGTGCACTCTGAGCTTGGGTTTGAAGAATAGGATTAATTGTATGGGAAAGAGAGGAGAAACTGTCCAGACATGGATGAAAGCATGAACAATAGTTCAGGACAAAAGAAAGGACATTATCTTCTTCTTCTGCTCAGGGGCTTTTCTCTAGGGGCTCCACATTTCCCAATAAATGAAGTCAAAATTCCTTATTATGGCATTCAAGGCCTCCCACAATCTGGACTCTTCCCCTTTCCACAACTCTTAATTCTGTTCAGGCTGCTCTTCTAATTCTTTCCTGTCCATGCCATCCTAATTCTAGCATCAACACCGTTGCTCTATTTCCCAGTCTGGAAAGCTTTCTTCGACATAAGTGACCACCTCAAGAACTACTACTTTTTTGTCTTCCTTCCTTTTTTTCTCTCCTCCAACGATACAGTACAGTTCAACAAATACTTTATTGCTAGTCAGTAAACATTTATGAAACACCTACTACGTGCCGGGTATTGCGCTCAGTGTGCCAGGAGGAGCCTTAGGAGACACCATATCAAGCTGGGTGGAGGGCCCTGTAACAGGAGGGGTACTGTAACGGGGAGCTGTACCCGGCTGTCGGAAGAGACCTTAGAATAGGTAATGTCAGAGCCTCGGAACTTCGAATCACAAACTCATCAGCCTAAGTGATCGCGGAGCTTATACCATGGAAACCCTTCTTTCTCTCTCTTTTCTCCAAAATAATATTTATTGGAGTCTTTTGTTTTTCTATCACCTTCAGTTCTAAATATATCCCTTCCCCTCGTCTGAATTAGTGAGCCATCTCTTATAACAAAGGACCAAAAAGAAAGAGGGGGCAAGGCGGTTCAGCAAAACCGAACGACCATCCACTATGTGCGCGTGATGTTTCATTAACTCCACTTAAAAGCCAGCAGAGGGGGAAGGTGCCAGCGTTAGTTAGCAGCCGATGGGAATTTGAATGGCGGCCCCTCTGGCTTCTCAGCCAGGCCTCTGGCCATCATATTTCAGCTGTCTTCCATCCGAGAACCTGGAATGACAGCGGTGGAAGAAACCTTAGAATACAGAATGTTAGAACGCAGAGCGTTTTTGAGAATTTAGAGAATTTTTGAACACATCACAGAGTGGCACAGTTAAAGGGAACCTTGGTGTCTGTTCAGATCGGAAGAAGCCAGAGAAAGCACCCCCTTTTCGGGGTGTGTGTGTGTGTGTGTGTGTGTGTGTGTATCTCCTTCCTCAGACAGGGCACTCCACACAGTCTGACATTCTCTGTTCTAAGACTCCTCCTACCAAGCTTAACCCAGTGCCTTGGCATATACGTAGTAGGCGCTTAATTAATGTTTAGTGACTGACTGACAATACAGTATTTGTTGAACTGAACTGAATTGTCTGAGCAAAGCGGGGGGGGGGGGAGGAAGGAAGGAAGACAAGAAGGAAAAAAAGGAAAGAGGCGGAGAAAAAGACTTGGAAGAGAAAGAAGGAGAAAGAGGAGAAAAGAAGGTTTGAAGAGGGGTAAGAAAAAAAGGAGTGAAAAGACAGGAAGGAAAGCGGAGAGAAAAGAAAGAGAGGACTGGGGAGAGAGGGAGGGGAGAGGGAGGGAGGGGGGGGGGAGGGGAAAGGGAGGAGGAGAGAGGGAGAGGCCAAGCAGCGGCGGCCCGGCAGCCCGCCGAGGACTTAACTGGAGCTCCAGCCAGCGAGCGCTAGAGCGCGGAGGGGCAGCGAGCCGGCGGGGAGCATGAGCGAGGCCCCGGGCCGGCGGCGCGGTTGCTGCGAGGAGCGGCGGCGGCAGCAGCGCTCAGGAGTCCCAGCTCCAGTCCGCCTGCAGCAGCGTCCCGCTCCCGGGGCTCTCTAGGCGCCCGGGGGCCGCCTCCCTGCCTGCTTCTCTCCCTCCGGGCCGGGCCAGGCCGGCCGGCGGCGCCTCATGTCGGCCCCCCGAGACCCGGGGGCTGCTGCCCGCCTCTCGTAACGGGGTCGACTAGAGCCCTCCTAGCCCGGTCCCCGCAGCCGGCGGCAGAGGAGCAGCAGCAGTCCCGAGCACCCGGCCCCTCCAAGACAAGGCTCGGACGGCAGGGGCTCCAAGTCCCGTCTCAATCCTGGGCGTCCCTCCAGCCCCCGGGCGCACGCGCTGGGGAGTCCCCGGAACTCAGAGCTGCGGGCGACCAACGCGAGCCCGCGGAGCCGGCACAACTGTTGCAGGCGGCGGCGGCGGCGGATGCGCCCTTGGAGAAGCCGGCTGCCGGCGGCGGCCGCTGGGGCTGCCTGGCCACAGAGAAGCCGGGAAGCTGCGCCCAGGTAAGGAAGTCGGCTGGGCAGCCCCCTGCTTTGGGGCAGCTGGGAGACGCCACCGGGGCCCCAGGACAGACAGGGGGTGCGGGCTGGTCCCGGGCGCTAGGCGCGGGGAGGGGCGCGTGCCAGGGTAAGTGGGGGTGGGGGAGGCGCAAGCATGCAGGTCCCAGGCTTTAGACTCAGGGAGCTCAGGAAAGGCTATCCCAGCTCGAAGAGGGGGCGCGTTCCAGCTTGTCCCGAGAGCACGGAGGTGGGGTGCATACCGGCTTGACCAGAGTGCACTTGAAGGGGGGGGCCTCGTGCCAGAGGGTCAGGGACACATCAGGGGAGGGTAGCGCGTGCCAGCTTGACCCGGGCGCACTTGAAGAGAGGTACATGCCAGAAGATCGAGGACGAACTTGGGGAGGGGGGTGCGCATGCCAGCTTGACCAGGACACCTGGGGGAGGGGCGCGTGGCAGCAGGTCGGGGACACACCTGGGGAGGGGGTTGGGAAAGCTGGTAATAGGCTCAGGGCGCAGCAGAAAACAAGGCGCAGGCAAACAGGTCCGCGGCACTAATGGGTGGGGACGGTGCCAGAAGGTCCCAGCCTCGAAGAAAGAGGTTAGGGTGCTGGCAGATCCCGGGGGACGGCGGGGTCGGACTGTGGGTGGGGGCGCCTGCTAGCTCTCTCTAAGGACTCGGGAATTCAAGTTGGGGAGGGGGTACCAGGATGGAGAAGAGAAAGGTTTCCTTCTCTCATATCCCAATCGTCCCTAGCAGCAACCCCATCTCCGCCCCCGCAGCTCCCACCTTCCGCGGGCGCCTCCACTCGTGAGCCTGGGGCCGCGGGCACACGGTTTGCTTTCGATCCGCGGCCGAATCAATATTTATCCCTGGCACCGAGGGCATTAGTCTTTAGCACCTTGGGAAGCTCATTAGTGCTCGCTGTTGCCATGACAACTAGACCCGCAGTTTCATCAGATTTCATATATGTATATAAATATATATATTCAAATTATTATTTTTTGTTATTCAGCAAGATGGAGGGGGGAGAGAGGAGGGAGCGGGTTGAGGCTGCCCCCACCAACCGGTAAAGCTAGGAGCTCGTCCTGCCACCGCTTGTTTAAAACACCAGCCACGAGGCTTCCCTGCCTTCTTGGGGGGAGGAAGGTAGACAAGGCATGGGTGATCCAAAGGGCTCCGGGATATTTAATTCCGTAATAAGCGCCTGTGTGGGGGAGAGCGTGATCGAGAGCGAGCCAGAGAAGCTGTGTCCTGGGGATACGGCAAGCTAGCAGGGAAAGGTCTTTTACACCGGGCGGGGGGTGGAGGGGGGAGAGTGGTCGTCTTCCCTTCTTTCTTGCCTTCGCCGAGTTCTGCTGGCTGGGAGGGATAGCCCGAGTTCGAATTCTGCCCACCTCCCTCCCCCAACCCCTCCTCCGGTGCCAGTCCCAGGAAGGGTCGTTTCATCCTTAGAGAATCTTGGGGGAGGGGGAGCGGACAGTGGGTCCCCTCTAGGCTGGTGCCGGACACACTCATCCCAATGACCAGGAAGCGCTGCTCCTACCGCTCCTGCCTTCCCTGAAGCAGAGGGTCGGGGCTCATCTTTAGTATAGGCATGAATGTCTTCCCTAAGAAACAACGGTTGTTCCCTGAAATGTGATGATAGCACAGGGAGCCCATCTGCTGTTCGATAAAGTCGCATCTCCAGATAAGCACATAGACCAGGAATTGACTGAAGGCCAGTTTGCAAGCTAGGGGTGATTTCCCTGTAGTGGTTGGCTGCCAATACCGAGGGTGGGTCGGCCAAGACTTTCTTTCCTACTCTCATCCCCACCTTACCCTCCTAAGAAAAAAAGCTTTCTCATTTTTCAGTCCTACACTGTTAAAGCTAGGTAGGAGAGGAACCTAACCAGTTGTCTCATTTTACTAAGGGGGAAACTGAGGCCCACCGTGGCAGTGGGAAAATCAGGGGATTTGGAGTCATGGAAGCTGGACTTGAATCCTGACCCTAACCTCTCCCAAACCTTACCGTTTAGTTGCAAAGCCTTGGACAAATCACTTCCAATCTCTAGGACTCAGTTTCTTCCTTCATAAAATGAGGAAATTGTACTAAATTATCTCTAAAGTCCCTGCCCCTGTGATCCTTTGACTGGGACTCAGTTCTTGACTCCTAGGCCAGAGCTCTGACAGGAGGGAGATAGGAAGTGCCCAAGGAAAAGGTGACAAAATGGACAGAAATCCTTCAACTTGATCAGTCCTTGGGGTAGTAGCATAGAAGGGGCTTTGAATATGGAACCCAGAGAACAGAATTTTGGTTTCTTGAGGGCAGGGGCTGTTTCCTTTTCCTGTCTTCTCTCAGCACCGGGAAGGATCTAAAAGCTTCTTAATCAATTCTTGTTGAATTAAATTGATGTCACTATCACCCAAGGCCCATCTGTGAAATGAGAGATTTGAACTGGATGATACCTAAGGTCTCTTCCAACTCCAAAGTCCTAGGAAAAGATCTGGATAAGAAATGAGGCTTCCCAGCTCCATGAGAGGGTGAAGCTTCTGGATCAAGGCTGGGGTGGCTGGAGAAAAGAGGCTGAATTTTCAATTTCCATAGCCCAGACTAGATGGCAGCAGTTCTGATAAGATGGGCTCTGGTATTGCTGAATTTCCCTGGGTCAGGGGAAATTCCCAGGGAGGAAAAGACCAACAGAGCTCATCCAATCAAGGGAAGTGCCCTCCTCAGAACCAAGCCCCAAAGTCAGCTTCTATTTTTAAGGTTGAGAGCCTTTATGAGAGGAGAAGTTATTTGAGAAGACCCCCTTAATTCAGGCTTGAGCCTGAATCCTGGCAGGTTGTTGGACGAGGAAGGAGGACGTTGAGAAGGATAACTTTTTTTTTTCTCTAAAGGGACCCTAAAGGCAGAAGTAGCTCCCTTCCCTGTTCCTCAGGGAGAGCCCTGATCTAGAAGTGGGGGTGGGGGAGGGAAGTGAGGAGGAGAGAAGAAAGGGAGTGAGTAAATACTCTGGTTTGGAATCTGGACTGGGAGAGGCTTTCAACAAAGTTTATTATGAAGTCATTAAATCCCTGCCTTGGGCTCCGGCAACCTGGGAAGGGGGTGCTGGCTTGGTCTCACTTATCATTGAGGTTTTTGCCACTTACTAGCTATGGGCAGTCTCTTAACCTCCAGATGCCTCAGACAGCTTCCTAGTTCTACTAAACTTTATTAATTTTTTACTAAATCTCAGTATGCTACCATGGAAAGAACGCTGACTTTGCAGGTAGTGAAAATGGCTTCAAACCTTACCTCTAAATTTTTACTGTTCCTGTGACTTTGGACAAGTCACAAACTTCCTTAGCTTCGGTTCCCCTTTCTATAAAGAGGGCACTGTCCCAGACGGTCCTTCTGATGCTAGCTCTGGAATCTTGTGCTGCCTTCTGCATAGCCATGCTGAAGAAATAGCAGATCTTTGGGGAAGAGGGGAGAGAGATCCCAAAATAATGAAGGTCTGTCCTGGTCCTTGGGAATCTGACAGATGGAAATGATAATAGTTCTTTCTGCTGTTTCAAGGTTTACAAAGTTCCTGTGATGCAGGAGTGTGAAATTTTGTGTCCCCACCTTACAGAAGGAGAAACTGAGGCTGCAATAGCATGATTTACCAAAGGTAACATGTTAGTGAATGCCCAAGCTAGGACTTAAACTCTGGGAATTACAATAATAATTATGTTACATAAGTATTCATTTATACCTGCTGATGGAGATAATAAACCTTTGTGCTCTGTACCTAGAATATCCTCGCTTCCTTTCTTCCCAGCTGATTTTCTTCCTACCAAGCCTTTGAAAGCCCAAGTGTCCAAAGCTCCCTTTTCTGGAAGCTTTCTTCAATTCACTTCTGTTGATATCAATCTCTGCTCTTATTCTCCTCCATCTAGCCCTGAAAGGGACCTCACAGGGCTTCTAGTCCAACCCCTTCATTTTAGAGATGAGAATAGTGAGGTACAAAGGACAGTAATTTATACAAGGTCACACACTTAGTGATGGGCATCATCAGAACTTGAAACCAGGTCCTCTGACTCCCAATCCAGAGCTCTTTTCTGCCAGGTAACTCTGTGTGTGTGTGTGTGTGTGTGTGTGTGTGTGTGTGTGTGTGTGTGT
>NW_027186376.1:3729161-3758609 GCF_028583685.1 Petaurus breviceps papuanus | reverse complement strand
TGTGTGTGTGTGTGTGTGTGTGTGTGTGTGTGTGTGTGTGTGTGTGTAACTCATACACTAATCATGTAATATTGTTCTCCTTCTCTGGGTGGTACTTTTTCCCTACTTCACTTTCATTTAGGCAGAGACCCTAGGATCTCTTCTACAATTGGGAATCTTTCCCCAGTGCCAAGCAAAGAGTTTCACACACAGTAGGCACTTAATAAGTGTTTGAGTTGACTTGTACTATGCTGTATCATCGAAAGTCCACAACAGCTGGAATCAAAAACCCTGATTCTAGTTTGGGTTCTGGGCATTCACTAGCTTAGCTGTGTGGCCTTGAGCAAATATTTGCTTCTCTGAATTTCAGTTTCCTCCTCTAAAATGAGGAGGCAGGGGCAAGTAGGTGGCACAGTGAATAGAGCACCAGTTCTCGAGTCAGGAGGACCTGAGTTCAAATCCAGCCTCAGACACTTGACACTAGCTGTGTGACCTTGGGCAAGTCACTTAACTCTGACTGCCTTGCCTCCCCCCTCCAAAAAATAAAATAAAATGAAGGGGGTGACAGCTGGAGTAGAGAATCCCTATGTTTAGATTTAATTGAATGTAGTCTCTGTCCTCAGTGAGTTTTCATTTGACAATGGATGAAAGACATTTGTGGGGCAGGGCACTAAGAAGAAAATAAGAAATGGGGACTCTATCTAATTCGTCCTTAGCCTCCTAGCCTTTCCTGCTTCCCAATCCCACATCCACTTCATCTCCATCTAAGTTTGTAACCTAATACCTCTGGAGCTCAGAAATAAATTCAAAAACAATCTCCCAGCTCAAATCTCAGCCCCCCACTTACTAGTTGAATGATTATAGCAATGACAACAATAAAAATAATAGCTAGCATTTATATAAGGCTTTAAGACTTGAGAAACGCTTGACATATTTATGTCATTTTATCCCTCTAACGGCCCTGGGAGATAAACGTTGTTATTACCACTCTCATTTTACAGATGGGGAAACTGAGGCAGGTAGAGTTTCTTTTAAGTGTCTTACCAAAGCTCATATAGCTAGTAAGTATCTGAGGCCAGATGTGAACTGAGGGCTTCTCAAGTTCAGGTGCCATTCTCTACCCACTGTAAGATAAAGGGCTTGCACTAGATTATCTCTCAGGCCCCTTTCAGCCCTAAATCCTCTGTTGAGGTCCTTCAGGCCCTGAGATGTGACTGAACCTAATACAATAAATCACTTTCCACAAGGAATTAATGGATTCGGCTTGGCACCAGGGGGAAGAATGAGTGACAATGGCAGGGAGACATCCCTAAGCTCAGTCTGGGGGAAGGGCTTCTTGACAAAGGAACTTGGAATGCCCAGACCCAATGCTCAGCTGAGCTTGTCAGGGTCCCCCTGCCCGGAGCTTAGTTTGGTCTTATAGGAAAAGGAAGAAAAAGCAGATGAGGAAGAGAGGACCCTGGAAGGTCCTAGATCTGGAGACTGAGGATGGGAATCAGAATCAGAAAAGAGAAAGAGGGATGGGGGGGGTCCCACATACGAACTTTCCTTCATGTTTCTCAGGGGCCCATATATAGAAAAGGACTGGGTGAGTGCTTGGTCCCAGGAAGTAGGAGAAGCAGAAGCAGTAGAAATTGAAAAGAGATAGGGCATGCCTTAAAATAAGGATAAAACCACCCATCCATTAGATTGTAGGATTGGAGATTCAGAGCTGGAAATGACCTTAGAAGTCCTTGAGTCTAATCCGTTCATTTTACAGGAAAACTGAGGCTCAGAAGTCATGTCATACCCAGGGTCATATAGTTAGTAAATACAGGCATCAGGATTTGAACCCGGGTCTTTCTGACTCTAAAGTCAGTGACCATTCCATTATTTTGTGCTCTCTCTGGCTCACAGTAAACAGGCTGCCTCTTGAGGTAATGAAAGTCTTATCGCTGGCAGTTTTCAAGGAAAGGCAGGGAAGTGGAGAGTGTATTTCTGGTCAGGTATGAGTTGGGCTCTGCTTTCAAGGTCCTTTCCATCTCAGGGATTCAGTGATGCTCAGGACTGGCTGCAGCTCTCTCTGCAATCTGACGAAAATAACAAGGTGGGTTACAGATGGATTTTACTCTTGCTTTCAATTTTGGCCAATATTGAAGAAAGTGTGATGTTATTTTGGGCGCATCATGGGACTCACACTTCAAGGCTGGAGAAAGAGAGAAATACTTTCAAAGCCCCATTTTCGGATGCAGCCCTTTTGCAGGGAGAGCAGACTTTTGACCCTCCACTCAGCGCCACCTGTCCTCACCACCAACAGCCAGCTCCTTTGCTTTCTAAGTGCTGAACAGTCAGATGTGATGGCATTGGACTCTAAATGATCACGGTTTGTCTCATTTTTCAGAGATGTGTGAATAATTTTTCCCAAGTCCTCTTAAGAGCTCCAGGACTTAATTCAGTGTTAAATGAGTGTAATTTAGGAAACTCACAAATTATTTGTTAATTTCTGGAAGGCAGTTTTCACATCTGCCAAAGGAGGTGCAGACATATGGATCGCGAGGAGTTCCTATGTATTTAAGATGGGGGAGAGGAAGGGGGAGCCATTGAAAAGACAGGAGATTTAAGAAAGAAAAAGAAAAATCTTTATTCAAATTCAACATGAACAGAAGAGGGACAAAAAACCCACCTGCATGGGGTAGTGAGGTGGGCTCCCAGGAGGAAGAAACAGGCTCAAATCCCTGTTCCCACATGTACTATGTAATGAGGAACATGTCCATAAGGACCATGGATCTAGGACTGGGGCGGGGGGGGGGGGAGGGCGGAGGGGGGACCTTGGAGGCCAACTGGTTGAACATGCTCATTTAACAACAAAGAGAACTGAAGTCCAAAGAGGTTTTGATTTCCTTGAGCTCACACAGGTAGTGGACTACCTCAGTTTCCTCATTTGTAAAAATGCCTGGATAGACACACTTCCCAGGAAGGTTATGAGGATCAGATTAGATGTAGGTAAAGTGCTTTGTAAGCTCTAAGGCACTATAAAATGTCAGATCTTACTATAATCATCATTGCTGTTAGGGATTTGTTGGACAGATAGGGACAAATATTTGGACTATTTTATGTGGTGAAGACTTATAGGTCTTTGGCAACAACTTCACTCTCATATATCCCTGCATCTCAAAATGCAGTTTTTGAGGAACCTAATAAAATATACATATATCCACCAGACTTATAACTTGCTGGAGTCTCTCCAGGCAGGTTTGTAGCCCTCCCCCTCCCCCCAGCAACAATGTGCCATTGAGACACAATCTGGTGTGTCTATTGGAAGTCTGAAGATGAAGCTTGGAATCGCTGCTCTGACACCAACTCTCTACGAACCCGGGCAAATCAGTGTCTCTATAAACCTCACCAGTAAAATGAGGCAGGGTTGGGCATGGTGGTCTCTGGGGTCTCCTCTTTGATCTGATTATCTCTATATTTCAACCTTCATCTGTACAATGGGGGTGACAGTTGTAAGAATCAGATGATTCAGAGAAAGGGAAAGTTGGAACCCATGGTCTAAAATTCTGCAGTGGGGAGCTAACCCAGGAGAGATGGGAGGTTGTCAAGAATATTCTGAAGATCCAAAGAAACACAGTTCCATTTAAGGAGGAAAAAGGGAGGGAATAAGAGACTTTCTCAATGCTCTCAGGGAGTTCAAGGCTCCAGGCCCAGAAAAACTACATCTCTGCTTCCAGTACACTAAAAAAACTAATACCCCTGATTGCCAGCTCCTTCTCAATGATCTTTTAAACATTTAGAGGACAGGAGAGCTCTAGGGATAGAGACAAATGTCCCTTTTTTTCAAGAAATGGAAGATGGAGAAAGACAACTACAAGCCAGTTTGCTTCTCTCGCATCCCTGGCAAAATTCTAGCACGTTTTATCATAGGGGTGGTTTGTGAGTATTTAGAAAAGGCAGTAGTGATGTCTAGGAGCCAGCATGGCATCATTAAGACCAAGTCACAGTAGACTGGGCTCATTTAATTTTTGATGGGCTTACCAAATTGGTAAATCAAGGCAGACCACTAACAGAATACACCTGGGTTTGCACAAAACATTTCACAAAGGCCCCCATGGTATCCTTGTGGACAAGACAAATAAATCTGGGTTAGTTGATAACACAGATGAAACTGAGTGAATGAACTCAAAATGTGGATTAGTGGATACTTAGATGACACAGTGGATAGAATGCCAGAGTTCCTGGAGCGGGAAGATTCAAAAGAGTCAGACACAACTGAACAGTAACGACGAATTAATGTCAACTTTGGTGGGGGAGGGAGGAGTTCAATGGAGAATACCCTGAGGATCCCTCCTTGGCTTTGTGCCATTTAATATTTTCAATTAAAAATACAGAAGACAGGGGCGGCTAGAGAGCCGGCCCTGGAATCAGGAGGACCTGAGTTCAAATCTGGCCTCAGACACTTAACACTTACTGTGTGACCTTGGGCAAGTCAGTTAACCTTCCCCCTCCAAAAAAGAGCTAAATAAATGAATGAATGGATAGATAGCTAGATAAGTAGATAAATTAAGAAAGAAAAGAAAGGAAAGAAGAAAGGAAGAAAGGAAGAAAGGAAGAAAGAAAGAAAGAAAGAAAGAAAGAAAGAAAGAAAGAAAGAAAGAAAGAAGGAAAGAAGGAAAGAAGGAAAGAAAGAAAGAAAGAAAGAAAGAAAGAAAGAAAAAGAAAACATCAAGCATAAAGAATACATAGGGCTGAGATGCATCGTTAACACACTGGATGACCAAGTCAAGATCGAGTAACATCTTGATGGGTTAGAAACCACAGGGCTACATCTAAAGAGATGGAACCTTAAAGGCATAAATATTCATTCCTCATGTTGGATTTAAGAAAATCAGTCTTACAGTGGCAGAGTAGATGAGGGGCAATTGAAAAACAGTTCCTCTGAGAAGACTGGTGGAGTTTCCTGCCTGAACGTTCCATAGGAGTCAATTGTATGAGAGGAAGCCAATATAATAATAATATAATGATATAAATGTACTCTTAGGTCACATTAAAGGCTTTGTGAGTGGAAAGAGGAAGACACTTGCTTGGTGCTATTCTGTCCTGTTCAGACACAGCTGGAGAATAAGGACACATTTGAGAAAGGATGTCCACAAACAGGAGAGAGTCCAGAGAGAGAGAGAACCAACATGGCCAGGAGACTATGCCACACAGAGACAAGCATGGGGATAAGGACTAGACCGGTGATGTCACTGGTTTGGGAAACTCCATCTACCAATGCAGGTGGGCACTTCCTCTGCAACTTAGGCTAGGCTGGGAGAGTTACCAGGAGCACTGAGAGCCTGAGTGATTTGCCCAGGGTCACCCAGCCAGTCAGCATATATGGAACAAGTGTGAGACCACTGGTCTCTCTACCGTGCCATACTGCCTCTGTGCCCTGTAGGTACCAATGGAAATAGTTAACCTGCAAAAGACTTAGAGATGGCTATGATAAACCCGTGAAAGCAAGAGGGATTGATCTTGTTTTCCTTGGACCTAGAGCAAGGAACAATATGGGAAGAGGATGGAGCAGAGAGGGGAGATATTGACTCCATAAGGTCAGCTTCCTGTCCAAAGGTGGAACACACTACCACGGTAGGGAGTGAGGTGGCCATCTCTGTAGGTCCTCACACAGAAGCTAGAGGACCATTACTTGGAGATTTTGCAGAGGGGATTCCTGTTCCTATTCCAATTCTGAGATTCTGTGAAGTGGTCTTATTTAGCCAGAGCAAAGGAAATGTGAAACGGAGAGGTAGGTTGTATGGGTGAAAGAAGCCTGATTTTGAACTCCAAAGATCTGACTTCGAATTCCGACTCTACTTGTCAATGGTGTGGCTTTGCTCAAGTCACTTCACTCCCTGGGTCTCCTCTCTACAATTAGGAGGAGACTCGAAGATATCTCAGGTCCTTTCTAGCTCTAGAGTCTATGAATACACTCTTCCTCTACCCCTAGTTATCCCTTCAACAATCTGCTCCTTCTTCCAAATTGCCTCATAAACTTTAATGACAGTACCATCTTCCCTCTCACCCAAATTCACAACTGCAGACTCATTCTTGGCTCTTCCATCTCCCTCCACCTCCCAGATCAAACACTTGGCAAGGAGTGGCAGTCAGGGAAGGAGGAGGTTGGATTTGATAACTGCCAGGGCAGCCCTAAATCTGGTGATCCTAAATCTATGAATATTTAATCTCCCTTCATGACATTTCTCATGTCTATCTCTTCCCCATCCCCACAGCCATCACCTTTGCTCAGACTCTTATCATTTCTCCCTTTGACTATTTAATTAGCCTCATAATTGGTCTCCCTGTTTCCATTATCTTTCCTTAAGAGTTTGTCCTTCATACTGTTTAATAATCTTCCTAAAGCATAGATCAGACCTTGACATTCTGCTACTCAAAAACCTTTGGTGGCTTCCTACCTTCTATAGAATAAAAAACATAAACACTCCTTAGCCTGACACTTAGGACCTTCCACAATCTAGCTTCAACCTACCTTACAGCTTTATTCCATATTATTCTCCTTCATTCTACATTCCAGCCTAACAGTTCTGCTAGCTAGCTGTTTTCTGATCTTTTTCTACCATCAGATTGTTTCTAAGCGGAAGAGAGGACTGGAAATCTTTCTTACTTCAAAGCTGAGCTGAGGGATCTCCTCTTCTAGGAAGTCTTCCTTTACTTTCTGGATCCCCCTCAAACCTATATAGGTGAAAGTAAGCTCCCTTTCCTTAAATTTCCCCAAAGCCTTCTTGTCCAGGCTTCCCTTTTGCCCCTCTTCTCCTCCTGTTACACTGTTGTAGCAGCAAGCACCCCAGCGTCCCCAGGGTGTCTGCCAACACAGGTTCTTAGATCTGCTTTGATAAAGGAAAGCAACTCAAAATGGGTTAACAAGCTTACTTTAATCAGTCAAATATGTATCGTTTACCTAGTTCAGGGGAAAAAGGTCAGCACCCCGAACTTCAGAATATACAGACAGAATTATCAAGACAGAGAAACAGATCAAGTAGACAGTTTGCAAACTGTCCAACCATTACATCCATACCAAATCAACATCTGGGTTTCAACATCTGGGTTTTTCAAAGCCGAGGGGAGGGCTCTCAACAATGGCTTCCCAGATTCCAGATCAAATCACAGAACACTTCTCAAAGTGAGCCCCAAAACAAAGCTACACATCAGGGCTTGTATAGCCTTCTCCTGGCTCAGAGAATGTAACAACCTTATTGACTCACTGGCCAATCAAGAAGTATCTACTGAAAAACAAGCCTCCCACCCCAGGCTTCAGGTGCACTTTAGCCTAGGGGCAGGGAAGATCTTTAAATTTTTCATTCCCATTACAACTGTAAATGCCTTGATGGCAAGGACTGCATCATTCTTCATGTGTGGACCTGGGAGCCCCCAGCCCTATGCCTTACCCAGTGACTAGATGCCTATTATTGGGCCAGGGATAAAACTCACTCTTCAATTTGTCTCCCATCCCTTCAGATTGATGGTGTTGCATCCAGGATCAAATAAGACTGCCAGGCTAAGACTGGTCATGTTGTCCTCTGAGTCTTCTGAAGGGGTAAGGGGGCTGTCAATCCCAATGGTATGCCACCCAGTCTGGGACTCCCATCAGCTGTGTTTAAGGCTTCCTCACAGACCACCTACTCCAATCTTCTCATTTTACAGATGAAGAAACTGAGGCCCAGGGAGATTAAGTAACTAGCAAAGTCACATGGGTGACCAAGCTTCTGAGGTGGGGTTTGACTTCAGAGTCAATGCTCTTACCACAAAGTGAGGGGGATCCAAGTCAAGGGGCACTTTAGGATCACCCCATCTCTGGCTCTATCTGTCTGTATTTGTGAAATGCAAAGCCCTATCAGCTCTTCTGGGACAAGGACTTTCCCAAAGGATCAAAAGCCCTGCCTGGCTTAGGCATCAGGATACGTGCTTTGATCGATAGTAGGCATTTGACCTTGATTTCTTCATCTGTAAAATGGGGCTAAGAGGATGGACAAATAACCTTTGTGTCCCTTCCAGTGCTGAGGATCTTTGATACTGCATTTTATCTGACTGGACCAAAGATTTCATTAGAATCTCCCACCATAAACAGAGATCAACAATAGCTCTGTGATTTACAGTCTTTTTGAGCTACCTGGGGGCCTTGAGAGGGGAAGTGACTGGCCCAAGGTCATCCAGTCGATTTGTGCTTCAGGTGGACTTGAATGCAAGTCCTCTGATTCTCAATAAATCCTGTGTCCACATGTCCCTGCTTCTCCACCCTTCCCAACCTTTCTCTTTAGGTCAGAGAGTCTGGCTTCATGACTAGTCTCTGCACAGGTGGGTCATGCTTTGAAGGCCACCAAAGGTCCAGCCTGCATCTCATGTCATCTTAACAGCCTTATTAGAGGGTCTGAAGTGTTCACCCAGTGAGTCCTGCCTTGGTTATTCTGTTAATTGGGCTGTAACATTAGAGAGACAGCAGGAACTTGGGGCCAAAAATTAGACTGAATCCCAGGAGATCTAGGTTGAAGCCCTGTCAATGAACTGGCTGTGTGACTTTGGGTAAGTTAATTACCCTCTCTGAGATGTCAGCTCCTTCCTCTTTAAAAAGAGGGCAGTGGAACCAGATAAGCTCTGAGACCCTTCCCACCTCCAAACATTTGTAATTCACTTAGTCAGTAAATGAGTGTTCAGTACTATGTGGCCAGTCACTGGGTCAAGTCTTCAATATACAAGGAAAAATCAAAATAGTTCTTGTCTTCAAAGAGCTTATAGTCAGTCTAATGTGAGAGTCCCGTGAGCTTTCATAATATATTCAAAATGAATGTAAAGTCATTTGGGAAAGGGGTGAGCTAACACCTGGAAGGAGCAGGACAGAATCCACATATAAAATGGTGTTTGGGATCTTGTAAGGCAAAGGTAGAAAGGGATTCCAGGCACAAAGATGGGAGAGGGAGAGTCACACATGAGGAATGTTGAAGTGAGCTGACTAGATTGGAATGGGGGAGGAGGAAGAGTGAAAGAAGGCTGGAAAGGGCACCAGTTGGGAAAGACGTTAAATACCAAAGAGACAATTTTGATTCTAGAGGTGGCTGGGAACCTCTGGAGATTTCCAGCTAAGAGTTGGGGAGAGGGGATTGACATGGTCAGAAAATTGCTTTGGTAGTTGGGGGTGGAAGAGTGGGCTGGAGGCCATGATTATTATGGGGGAAAATGAATCAGCCAGTTAGAAGGGATTCCTTCTTGGATTATCTAATTCATTGATAATGATAGTGCTTCAGGTTGTACAAAGTACTTTTCTTGAGTTAAGGATTACAAATGTTATTATCCCCATCTTACAGATGAGGAAACGGGGGCTCAGAGGGAGATAAAGGGTGATGGAATAGCAGAATTGGGAGTCAAGTCCAGGGATCCTGACCCAAAGTCCAAAGCTCATTTCACTATACCACAATGAAACCAGGAAGATTCATCTTCATGTTCAAATCTGGCTTCTGATGCTTACTAGCAGTGTGACCCTGGGCAAGTCACGTAATCCTATTTGCCTCAGTTTCTGATCTGTAAAATGAGTTGGAGAAGATGATGGCAAACCTCTCTAGTATCTCTGTCAAGAAATGGGGTCGTGGAGAGTTGGGCATGATTGAAAAACAACTAAACAAAAATATTCACCCACCCAGCAAAACTGAGTATAATGCTTCAGGGGAAAATACGGTCATTCAATGAAATAGAGGACTTTCATATATTCCTGATTGAAAAAAAAACAAAGCTGAACAGAAAATTTGACTTTCAAATACAAGAAGCAAGAGAAGCATGAGAAGGTAAACGGGAAAAAGAAATCACAAGGAACTTATTAAAGTTGAACTATTTACCTTCCTACATGGAAAAATTATAATTGTAACTCATGAGACTTTTCTCAGTATGAGGACAGTTGAAGGGAATATATATGTATATATATGCATACATACATCTACGTATAGGAGGGTGTGTATAAATACATATGTGAGTGTGTGTATATGTGTGTTCATGTCTACATAGAAGACACAGGATCAGTTGAATAGGAAGGGATGATATCTAAAAAATAAAATTAAGAGGTGAGAGAGGAATATAATGAGAGGAGAAAGGGAGATATAGAATAGGGTAAATTACCTCATATAAAAGAAGCAAGAGAAAACTGTTACAGTGGAGGGGAAGAGCAGGAAGGTGAAAGGGAATGGATCAACCTTACTCTCATTGAATTTGGCTTAAGGAGGGAATAATATGTACACTCATTTGGGTATCTTACCCTAGGAAAGTAGGGGGGAAGGGAATAAGAGGGCCGATGATAGAAGGGAGGGCAGAATGGGGCAGTGGGTAGTTAGAAGCAAACATTTTTGAAAAGGGACAGGGTCAAAGTAGAAAATAGAATAAGTGGGGGGCAGGATAGGATGGAAGGAAATGTAGTTAGTCTTTCACAATATAAGTACTATGGAAACGTTTTGTGAAACTACACATGTACAACCTATATTGAATTGCTTATCTTCCCAGTGGGGGTGGGTGAGGAGAGAAGAAGGGAAAGAATCTGGAAATCAAAGTTTTCAAAACAAATGTTAAAGAACTTGTTTTTTGCATGCAACTGGGAAATAAGACATACAGGCAATGAGGTACCATTTTGCCCTACTAGAAAGTTAGAGGGGGGATGGGGGAGGATATAAGAGAGAGTAGATTGGGGAAAGGGGTATTTAGTAGGCTTCGTATTTGGGGGGGGTAGAGGAAAGACGGGGAGAAAATTTGTAACTCAAAATCTTGTGGAAATGAATGTTGAAAATTAAAAATAAATTTAAAAAAATAAAAAAATCCAAAAATATTAGCACAGTGTCTGACACCTAGTAAGCACTTTATAAAGGTTAGCTAATAAATTGTTACTGTTGCTCCAACCTGACCTATTTAAACAAGCCATTGATGCTTGAAAATAGGAAATCAACAAAGGAATAGATGTCAACACAGGCTATCATTACCTAAGGAAGTTGAGCCATAAATCAAAACCCACAAGGACAAAACAAAAGATCCTAAAAACCACCTTACAAAAATACACAGAAACACAATCTGTTTGTATACATTGGACAGATACAACTCATGGACAATGAATTGGACTTGATAATTGAATAGGAAAAATCAGGTTGGATTGCTTTTGGCAAATTGACCCCAATCCTCTTTTTCAAACATTTTCTCATTTGATTATAAGCTCATGGATTTGAATCTGGAAGGGGTCTTAGAGGTGGTCTAGTCTAGTGCTTTTTATTTTATGGATTAGGAGTCTGAGACCTGGAAAGTGTGAATGACTTGCCAGGATCACATAAATAGCAGAGCTTGTATTTGGACCCAGGCTGCCAGACCCCAAGTCTCTCTAGCATTATTCCTGTCACTTCATTTGGCTTTCCTATGATATTCTTTTTTTTTTCAATATTCATCTTTTAATAATCAAGTAATATAGAAGAAAACAGGAAAAGTTTAAAGACAGCGGTAGAGGGCAAAGCATACAATTGCTCCTTAGGATAACTTTTGTGAATATTTTATTTTCTTGAAGCTTCAAATTTAGTTACATTTTGATCCCTCCAGATTTCACATTGGTCCAGTGTACAAAATTTCCTGTCACTTAAGTGTTTCAAAAACTGAAATGTCTTGCTTTATACTTATCAAAACTTTTAAAGAACCTTGCTAGCATGTTAAGCAATACCCTATGTCACAATCCTCTCTCTCAGCCTGTGCATTTCAATTTCAAAGGTTGTCTGACAGAAATTCTGGTGTTTTCACAATATTTCTGCATACTAATTTCTTTACATCTGTGAGGTCAGTTGGATTTTTCCCAATCCACAAAAAACGCCTAAAAATATTCTACCTTCCAGCAATGGATTCTCAATTTCCAATATTCCCTTATGTTTTCAAGATAGCAGAATCCCTTTACAAAGATGGTTGTCTTGAAATATTTCAGAGTCTGGGCCAGAAGTTTTAAATCTTTTCCTATGATATTCTTAGTACAGCTCTAGGATGGAGGAAGGGCAGGGATTGTTACCCCACATTTGTTGTGAGGGAGTTGAAGCTCAGAGTGTGAAAAGGGCTCACAAAGACCCCACAGTAAGTGATGGAGCTGGGACCAGAACCCAGTTCTCCTGCCCCAAGTCAGGCCTTTCTACAGAACACCATATCACCTTTCTTCCAATGTTGGTGAACATCTGTCAAGTCTGATTCAACTGAGCATCCCCTCTGGGTGGGGTGTGGGAGAAGTCCTGGGAAAGACTCCAACTGTCCTGAAATCTTCCCTTTTCTTCTTTAGTGCTTTAGTGGCCTATGGATACAGAGAAGAAGTTGAATTGCTATTCTTTTGATGGCAATGGTGAATTCTCCTGTGTTTTATTAGCTATCATACCCCAAAGCTACGCATTAATTAGGCCTCTAAAATACTGTTTACTCAGGCATCATCCAATACTGTGAAATGGAACCTTTTTTTCTCTCTCCATTATAAGGTATTCTCATTAAAAATAAAAGCTGGAAATCTGCTTATCTGGGGGCAAAAGATTGCATTAGTCCCAGGAAGTGTGAAAGATCATTTATCACAGATGAGTCTGTGTCTTAATGTGACTATATTTATCTGGACAGAACCTGGAGTTCCTTCAAGGCTAGAACCCACCCCAGGGCTGAACCTATTTACTCAAGAGCTGAACCCTCCCCCAAGAATCTTCATTCACTCCCTACTGGACCTAAGGTGAAATATAAGCCCCATCCAGCCATCCGGTCAGTCAATAAACATTGAATTAAGTGCCTGTTCTGTATTAGGGACTGTGCTGGCTCTGTCCACCCACCTTTTCACACTCATACATCACTTCCCTTCTTTTATTCTACATTCCACCCAAATGAGCTTTCAGGAGCAGCCCCGCATTTGACTTTCAATCTTCTGCCTTTGCACCCTCCATTCTTAGGAAGAACTGCCTTCCTGTTCACTTTGACTTCTTAGAAATCTTATTTCCAAGACTCTCTAGGGTAAGCTCCTACGGGTAACCTTTTCAGATCCATGTCCTTGCCCCACAAACTATTTTTCAATTTATCTGCGGTACAGATGTTGTTTCTACAATGGAGCGTAAGTTTATTGTGGGCAGGGATTTTTCCTTTGGTGTTTGTATCCCCCAGAACCTAGCTCAGGTTGAGTGCTTTAAAAATATCTGTTGAATAAATGAAAGAATGTGAGATCTGGGAGGGAGCTTAGAACTGGGGATGTCAGAGCTGGGAGGCAGTTTAGGACAGAGAACATCAGAGCTGGGAGATACCTTAAAGATTGTCTAGTTAAAACCCATCGTTGTATTAAGGACAAAAATAGGCTGGGGGTGGGGTGGGGTGACTTACCCATGACCACACGATTTGAGCCTCCATTACCTGGTCCCTTCCCAGGGCTCCTCCCTCCTTTTAGCCCATAACTGAAGGGCAGATTCATTGCCAAAATCTTGGGATCCCTGATGGCCAAGCCCAGTGCTCACCTCCTAGAAGGGAGAGGCGAGAGAGGATTCCTCCACCTCCTGCCTTCCCTTCCTTCATCCTTCCCTTTGTTCTGTCTCTTTAGTGGCATTTGCATAATTTCTGAAGTTGATTGGCCCAAAGGCAGCTACATTTAATCACTCCTGACAATGTTCTGGTTGCAGCAGCAGCTGTCGCCAATTAGTTCTGTTAGCAGTAATGCTTCTTCATAACTTATCTCTGCAGAGCCCCCACCCCATGCCTGCCCTGATGAAATAACTGTGCCTGACAGCTGAAGGAACACAGTACAGGCCACCAAGTCCCAGGATCCAAGAGCTGGAAAGGTCCTTAGAAATCTTCCTTTTTGACTCTCAGATTTCTCGTGGCACTTTGTACTGCCCCAGCTTCCCATCTCAAACTATCTTGTACTCATTTTGAATGTATTCTGAATACACTTATTTAACAGTGAAAACTGCAGTTTGAACCAGGGGACTGGAGTGCCAGGATCCCCTCTTTCCACTTAGGAGTCCCTCTGCACAAACAGTCTGGACCAAGTTTAGTTTTGGGGGATCCTGACCATCCTGAAGACAGGACAGACTTCTTTTTTCTCAGTTCTATTGGCTCATTGAATCTCTTTCCCCTCTACCTACCTCGACCCTGGAGAAAAATTGACAGTCTTAATATTTCTGTGTCAGCATCAACACCTCAGAAGTCAGCAAACACCAAAAATCAGAATTTAATTTGTTGTTTTGTTGGTGGGAAAATGTTAATAATGTAGATAAAATCTAAAAGTCTGCTGCCAAGAAACCTATTGTTAAACATTTATCAGCATAAGTCCACAGTCTTCCCAAAGTAGAAAGCTACTTCATGAATAACATGAATCGGGTATGGGACAGCTATTTATTTTTATACACAAAAGAAGTATGTATCAGAAGTGGGTCATGAGCCTAGGTCTTCCTTTTTCTGAGGTCCTCACTACACTGATGCCTCTCACATAGTAGGTGCTTAATAAATGTTTGCTGATTATCACTACCAAATTGGTATTACAGTTATCTGATTCCTATCTGCCTTCTCTAAAGCCCTCAGCTCTGGCCCTTCCTCTTTAGTGAAGGTGGTCCTGAGTTCTCCAATGGCAAATAACTGTGCTGTGGACAGCCAACTAGAAAGTTTTGTGCCTGGGGCAAATTTGGTTTGGGGATGAGGTACAGTGGTGGTGGCTTGGGGGACAGTCTGCCCACAGGTGATGTCATGCCATTTTTCAGAGACTCAATTCTTTCCCTCCTAGGGTTGTGTTGGTAGGGAAGGGGAGATCAGCTCCAATATGAAGGTATAGTGACAGTGAAACTCCGAGAGTTTTGGATGCCCAATGAGAATCTTCCCATCTCTAAAATCATGGCATTCGAGGCTCCTGGATGGTGTGTCATGATAGATGTGGTCAAGCCTTGGAAGAACTGTCACAGAAAAGAAGGGGTCCCTTGTTCTGTCTAGCCCCAGAGGCCGGAACCAAGAATTAGGCAGGGAAAACAGAGAGGCAGATTTCAAACTATTGGAAAGAGAAACATTTCCTAACAGTCAGGGCCTTCCAAAAATGGAAAGGGCCACCTCAGGAAAATAGTGGGGTCACATCACAATAAACAAACTTACACATCAATGAAGGGATTTGAGCAGAGACCAGATGACCACTTGTTGGGGAATGCTTAGAAGGGATTCCTTATGCATGTGTGGGTTGAAATTGAGATCTCTTTCAAATCTGAAATTCTGGGAGTCTATGAGGTTATTGGGAAACAGGTTCGATTGAAACATATGGAAGGATTTTTAACAATTTAAACTGTTCAATAAGGGAGGGGGTAACGGGCTATTGAGGTAGAGAGCCCCCCACCACTTAAAGTATTAAAGCAGTGAATGGCGGGATGTGTGGAAAGGAAGATTCCTGTATCAGGAAGCAAGTTGGACTGGGAGACATTTAAAGCTCCTTCCAGCTCTGCTTTTGACTAAGGACATCTTGGCTGGGCTTGGGGGCCTGACCACCAGGAGCCATGGCCCAGAGAAGCCCAGGTGGAAGGCAGGAGGAGGAAGAGGCTGGGCACTGGGCCTGCCCCTTTACTTCTGTGTAGTATCCTTCTGATCCAGTCACAGGATTTAGAGCAGGCAGGAAACTGCTCATTTGAAAGGTGAGGAAACTGAGGTTCTTAAAGGAGAATTGACTTGTCCAAGGTTAAACATCTAGTAAGTAGGAGTCAGAATTCAAACCTGGGTCCTCTGAATCTTTCTAACATAAAAACCACATAGATATACATTAGGCACCGACTGTGTACAGCACCCTGTGCTTTATTCTGAGGATACAGCGATGGCTTGATTTTTTTTTTCTCTTTGGGACAATGATTATCTAATGGAGTATAGGTGAGGAACAGGGAAGGGATATCAAGGTCATAGAAGCAGCACTAGAAGAGACTTCAGAGACCCTCTGGGCCAACTCCCTCATTGTACAGATGGGGAAACTGAGGTGCAGAGAAGTTCAGTGGCTTACCCAAGGTCACCCAGGTAGGAAGGGGAAGAGCTGTGATTCAAAACCACTTCACATCATAGGATCTTACACTACATCTGAAAAGGATCCCAGAGGTTAGTTAACCCAAACCCACCATTTTCACAGCAGAGGAAACTGAGGCCCAGGCCCAGAGAGGTCCTGTCCACTGCCCAAGGTCACAAGGCAGCAAAGGGTGCCTGGGGTTCTGGCTCCAAATCAGGCATTCTTGCCTCCAGACCACCCTGTCCCCCCTAATTTGGGGGTGAGGAGCCAGGGACCTGGGCTTGGATCTCTTCCCCTCCCTGGGACCTTCTTCATGCATGTTATGAGGGGCTGGCCTGGGAGCGATCTAAGGCTTTTTGGCTCCCTAGCCCTCTGATCCCAGGCATCTTGGCGCTCTGCCAGAGGCCAGCCTGGACAACTACATGGATTGAAATTCAGTTTTTATTTCTGTACATTGGAATCGTGCGGCATTTGTCCTCCAAAGAGCACAGGAAAGACGAGAGGCTGTCCTATTTATACCCTCGGCTCAGCGGGAGGCCAGGCGGCTGCATTGATTTTGTGAATGGGCATGGTCGCTGGGAGGCAGCTGGGGGAGGGGGAGGACACAGAGGGAGCTTGGGTTGGGGGGAAGGAGCCCTTCTTCCATCCAGGCTGGGCTGCCCGAAGGGGCTGATTCTGGGCAGGGCCTCCCGTCTCTCTCTGTAAAGTGCAGAGGTTGGCATGCTCACCCCCTCTGGTCCACATCAGTTAAGCAAACATTTATTTTGTATATGCCTACATGTGTATATGGGGCACCTAGAGGGGTCCATGGTGCAGAGTGCTGGACTGAAGTCAGGAAGACTCTCTTCATGAGCTCAAAGCCAGCCGCCTCACTCTTACTAGCTGGATGACCCTGGGCAAGTCACTTTGCCCTGTTTGCCTCAGTTTCCTCATCTGTAAAATGAGCTGGAGAAGGAAATGCCAAATCCCTCCAGTATCTGCCAAGAAAACCCCAAACGGGGTCTTGGAGAGTCAGAGAGGACTGAAAAAAAGAGAACTACAATATATGTATATGTATGTGTACAAAATGTGTCTGTATTTGTCTATGTGCACACACACACACACACACACGCACACACACACACACGCACACGAACACTTGCTCCCCCTGCTAGAATGTAAGGTCCTTGAAGGCAGGGACTAGTCATTTTTCTCTTTCTACCCCCAGTCCTTAGCACAGTGCCTGGCACTTGATAAATCCTTGCTGATTCATTGATAGTGTCTCCTCTGATTGAACGTAAGGGCAGAGAGGGCAAGAAGGAAGTAAGCATTTATTAAACACCTACTTTTTTGTGAGGGTCTCGTTTGACCCTCACAACAGCCCTGGGATGAAGGTGCTATTATTATTCCCATTTTGCTTTTGAGGAAACTGAGGTTAGGGGACTTACCCAGGATTACACAGCCCAAATTTAAACTCAGGTCCTGACTGCAGGCCCAGGCAGAGACCATTCATTTTTGTCCTGGCAATCCCATAGCCTATCAGAGTAAGCATTTCTTATTGGCCCTGAGGGGCCTGCTGTGCTGTGTAGCAGAAGGGCCCATAGACACTTGGTGATGATTAGCTAAGCACTTACTGCATGCAGTGCCTGGCACCCCGTGGGGTTAGGGGCATAAAGACAAATAATCCCGGAACCGTGACTGCCCCCAGGAGCCTGGAATCTGGCAAGGCCGCCAAGTCAAGCCAAGTGACAATAAGTAAGATGTTGGGACAGAGAGAAGATCTCTGAGCCACACAAGGAGGGAGAGAATGAGTCCATGGAGGGAGGGGGAGGGGAGGAACCTTGAGCAGGGCCAGTTCTTGCCTGGGGGCCCACCGAGCTGAAGGGACACCATGAGGGAATTGGGCCAAAGCAAACAAAGCCTCCAAGTGATGCAGGGGCTGCCAAGGAGTTGGGAAGCAGGAAAACCAAGCAGCCCCTCGCCCTATAAAGGGCTGGCAGAGCCATGGCCCCTTCCTTCCACAAGGAGCCCTGTCAGAGGCCCTGAGATCAGGCTCAGTCTACTATAGCCACCCAGCTTTGAAGAAAGCCAGTGATTACAAGAGACAGAGATGAGAAGGCCTTGCCTGCCAGATGTGGGGAAACTGCGAGACGATGAACATCGGCTTTCCTGGGATCCAGAGGAACGGGGCTCTGTCCTGTCTCTGCCAGACAACAGTCCAGTTGTCACGTGGCTGGCCTGGCACCATGGCAGATCCTTGGGATGCCCGGCACAATGAACTTGGCCCCAGTGGGAACACTGAGCCATCCTGGGCCTTCTTGGGTTCTAAGAGCTCATATTCCTAACGGTCATTTTTTTTCCTCCTCTTCTTTCCTTTTCTCTCTTCCCTAATCTTACAGTTTTATGAATTGAAATTAAATTGATTTGAGGTTTGACTATATCCCACATCTGTTAACCCAGGGGAAACCTTGTGGGTATGGGTAAGGTTTGAGGTGGAGAAGGACCTAGAATCATAGAAAGTTAGAGTTGGCAAGAACCTTGCAACAGGGAATGTCAGGGCTGGGAGGGGCTTTAGAACAGGGAATGTCAGGGCTGGGAGGGGGCTTAGAACAGGGAATGTCAGGGCTGGGAGGGGTCTTAGAACAGGGAATGCTAGGGTTGGGAGGGGCTTTAGAACAGGGAATGCTAGGGTTGGGAGGGGCCTTAGAACAGGGAATGTCAGGGCTGGGAGGGGTCTTTGAACATGGAATGTCAGGGCTGGGAGGGGCCTTAGAACAGGGAATGCTAGGGTTAGGAGGGGCCTTAGAACAGGGGATGTCAAAGCAGGTTAAAATAGAATTCAAGAGCTGGGAAGGCCCTTAGAACATGGACTGTCAAATCTAGGACCTCAAAACAGGAAATGTTATGAGACCTGGGAGGGCCCTGAGATACCATCTGGTCTAATTCACTCATTGCACAGGGTAGGAGACTGAGGCTCAGAGAATTTTGAAGTTTCTTCCCTGTCCTGAAGGTGGGAGATCAGAAGGTAGAAAGGGACTAAACTTACCAAGTCAATCTTACCTAGACAGAGTTGGAAAACATAAAAACGCCTCCATTTCCTGCTCCCCATCACTGGGGGCCATACCTCTCTTCCAAAATACGGCTAGACACTTCATCCCCAGGGAATGCCTGCAGCTTATTGTGGTCCTGAGGATGAGGAAGGGCCTCAGAACCATCTTCCACGAAGAGTCTTCTTCTGGATCAGAAAAGGCCAAGACTCGACCCCAGGCTTCCAATATTTTTGAAGGCCATCAGATAGAATCAATATCAAACCGATCACCCTCTCAAGGCTGGGGGAGGGAGAGAATTTGAAACTTAAAATTCAAATCAAGATTGTTTAAAAATTTTTACTTGAAATTAGGAAGTATTGAACAAAATGAATAAGAATGATTTTTTTAAAAGACCGCATGGTGGGCAGACAGCGCCAAACTTAAAGTCTGGAAAACCTGAGTCTAAATCTCACCTCAGAGAGCTGCTAACTACAAAGAAGTCACTGACCTCCTTTGTCTCTGTTTCCCCTGAGTTAAATGGGGATTTGACTCAGTGGTCCTTGAGGCCCTTTAGTTCTTGGTCTATGATTCTGTGAGAGGTTGGCCTCAGAGGATGGATCCAAGGGCAATGAGAAGCCCCTTCTCCATCTCACCCCCAGGTAGCTTTGATTCCATCCATTCATTTCACTTCCCATACAGCTTTGGGAATCTCACGCAGATGAGGGGTTGTTATGTCCGACTCAGTTTTCTTGGCAGAGATTCTGGAGCCATTTGCCTTTTCCTTTCCAGCTCATTTTACAGATGAAGAAACTGAGGCAAGCAGGGTCACACAGATAGTAAATGTCTGAGGCCAGATTTGAGCTCAGATCTTCCTGCCTCCACTGCACCATTTGGCTGCCCCACCTAGGTGAGCAGCTAGGGACAAAGGTATGATGCCATCGGTGCCCTGACGGCGTGTTCAATGCTGCTGCCTGGTGCCTTCCTAGACCAGTAAGCTTTTCAAGCCCAGAAAATGTCTTTCTAAGTTCAGAAGAATGTTGGAACAAGATTCGGCCTGTGAAGTTCCCCAGCCCGAATTGCTTTGATTTTCTATTAAGCCTTCCAGCTGTCCCTGTCTCATCAGAAGCAGATTCTTCCTGGTTCAGCCTCCTCTGAAGGTGCTCTGAGGCCTGGGAAGGAAAGGGACAAGGAGCAGATTCTAGTGGGAAGAATCAGGAGTGACAATTCCACACCCATGCTGTCTTGGGGGCCATAGATCCCTCCTGGGCTGGGCTCTTAGGCTGAGAATGCCTAATGTTCATTGGGTCCCAGACACCACCTCTTACCCTTCCTCCTTTGTCTAACAGGGTAGTCAGTCACAGGCTAGCAGGCCCTGTTGTTCTAAGCCCTGCCATCTCTGGGGCCAAGTCCACTGCCCCAGTCTGTGGTCTCACGGTCGTTCTGTGGACAAATGTCTCTCCTGGCTCATGCATTCACCATCTTCTCTGGGCAGACACCAAGCCTCCCAGGCCTCAAATGTGTTTAACACAGTTCAGGCTTTCTCCCTTCCCATAAACACAGATGTTTCTTTTAAGCCATTTTATTTATGTCCCATGTGAGAGGGGTGAAGGCTGAGGTCTCTTTGACCTTGCCTCAGTTAGCCTTCCTCTTTCCCACTGCCCATCTGGGAGACTCCAGGCAAACCTCCTTCCTTCTCTAAACCTCTGTTTAAACCTCAGTCAAATGAGAAGATTGATATGCACACTCCCTGCCCCCACAGAGTTATTAGAAGAAAAGTGCTTTTATAAATGCCAAAGTTCTGGGCAAATGGAATTTATCGTTTGGGACAAAGCACGATTCTGAAGTCAGGTGGTGAAGCTGGGTGTCAATTAATCCATTAGTCACCAGGAACCGCCGAGGTAGGGCCAGGCCCACAGCCAGACACGGGGCATATTGAGGCAAAAAGGAAGCAGCCCCTGCCTTTGGGAGCTTACAACCCACTAAGCAGACAACTTGGGCATATTTAGATAGAAACAACCTAGATACAGACATGGTAAGACCTAGATCCATACAAGGTAAGGGTCGGCAGCCCTGGAAATCATGCAGGGGTCTGTTTACAAGATGCTGCTTGTGTTGAGCTTTGAAGGAAAGTGGGGGATTCCAAGACTTTGAGCTCGGGAAGGAATTTCGACCTCCTTCTCCAGGCTGACTGGTCTCGTCACTTTAACTCCCAACCCCCACCCCATTACTCCGCATTTACACTGTCTATACTCTGTCCTTGGGTTTCTGTGTATCAGCTGTTCCCCACCACCCAGCAGGTCTTACCTTGCCTTGCTGTCCTAAGGTCTAGCAGATCCATAGGCATCGCTATCTGGTCCGCCAATGCCTTAAGACCATAGCACCTTCCCCTCTCCTCCACAGTGGAATCTCATGCTCCATGTTTCCCTGTACTGGACTTGCTATTCCAAGCCTTCCTAAGTCTGCATCAAGACAGCCATCCTCTGTGTGTTGTCTCCCCAGCAAGAATGGGATCTCTCAGGCAGGCAATGTCTAGATTTCCGTCTGTATCTCCAACTTTTATCCAAGTCCTTGGCACAGATATTAAGTTCTTTCTATATGTTGGGACTGAACGCTGGGGATGCAAAGAAGCAAAAAATAACAAAAAATAACTACACAGCCCTTGAGGAATCAGACTTCCAGTGCAATGCAGGGAAGTCCCAGGATCTGGGTTCAAATCCCACCTGTGATGCTGACTCATTGTGTGACCAAGAGTGTTATTCCCTCCCTGGGCTCTAGGTTTCTTCCATGATGAATGAGTAGGTTGGACTAGAGGGCCTCTGAGCTCCCTTCCTACTCTAGAACTCAGATCTAACAGGGAGATAACATGAAGAAAAACCAAGGCTTACAAGATATAAACCGAATAGAGTCGAGAGTCTTCGAGTTAGCAGGGACCCCAGAGGACATCTGCCCACCTATTCACAGCCTCCCCAGCCCTTGTCACCCTCCATTTCCTGACCCAAGTCCAGCTGGTTTTTCCACGTCTTAGAATCTGCCCTTTTATGCTCTGTCTTTCTTAAACTTTTAGCATATTGAACTCCGAAGATTTTTGAAGGCACCTAAGAGGCCATCTCTCTCTAGCCCAGCTCTCCCTACATAGCACATACTATGTGCCAGAGAATAGTTGCTACAATTCACATTTCTAGTAGAGCTTGGGGTGAAAGGTGCAGGGCAAACACTCATTACACATTTGTTGAGTGGAGTAGAATGGAATTGGGGCAGCCAGTCATCCTAAGTCCACCAAACCAGACTGTCTCATGCATCCTGGTGGCCTGGCCTCCCCTACCCTGAGCTGGGTTTAGGTGGCCCCACCAGATATTTAGGCAAAGACAGAGAATATGATTGTTAGTGGCTGTGGCTTCGTGTGGGAACCTTCCCCCTTGATGTGTTTTCAGCGTAAGCCTTGAGGGAGGGCACAGGAAATCTCTCCCTTGCCCTGGTCCCAAGTCACAGATTTATACCTGGAAGGGGCCTCAGCAGTCTTCTCCTCCAACCCTATCATTCTAAAGCTGAGTAAACTGAGGCTCAGAAATGTTCTCCCAGATAACTTATAGGATCGAAGCTGAAGGGGGATTCAGTGGAATCTTGCCCAAGTTCCTCATTTTATAGATAAGGTGATAAGAAAGTGACTTGCTCAGGTGCATTCAGTCAGGGAGTAAACATGAGGGACAGCACTTAGACCCAAGTTCTCTGATGAGTGGTCTTTACATTCCAGCAACAGTTATAAAGTATCTGCTGCTCAAAGCTGTTGGAGCTACAGATATGAATGACAACATGGACCTGGCCCTCAAGGAGCTTCTGTTCTAATGGGAGGAGGTGGTTAAGTGAATATGACATATACACAAATCAGTCTGATGCCAGGTGAGGGTGAAAGGGAGACAGCCAAAGTGCTCTAGGAAAAAAAATCTTCTAGGGGGATCAGGGAGGTTTGCAGGAGGAGATATCATATAGGCTGAGCTTTGAAAGAAGAGAAGCAGATTTTTCCTTGAAGGAAAGGACATCCCAACAATTACATCTGTCTGTGGCAAAGAATGGAAACTGAAGGGATAGCCAACAGCTGGGGAATGGCTGAACAAGTTAAAGTATATGAATGTGATGATATTGTGTTGTGGAGAAATGATAAAGGAGAGGGTTTCAGAAAAACTTGGGAGGACTTGTCTGAATTGATGCAAAGGGATGGAAACAGGATCTGGAGAACAATGTATGTAGTAACAGCAACATTGTAAAGATAATCAACTGTAAATGACTTAGTAACTCTTCTGAATACAATGCCCTACCAGAACTGCAAAGAATTCACGATGAAACATGCTATACACCTCCAGAGAGAGAGCCCATGGACTCAGAGTGCTGGTTGAAGCATATTTAGTTTTCTTTATTATTATCCTGTTTAGAACATGGCTAATGAAGAGATATACTTTGCATGACTTCAGGTTTAGAATAGGTACTACCTCAATGGATAGGAGCGGAGGTACAGTGAGGGAGAAAATTTGGAATTTGAAATAAAAATAAAATTTTAAAAATTAGAACTGTCCAATAGCAGAAATCCTAAAGTCTGCTCCAGAAGGCAGTGGGTTTCTGACTTCCAGAGGCCTGTAAGTATAGGCTTAATGGCTCTTGGTCAGGAAAGTTGTGAAGTCCATAAGAGAATAGCATAAATAATTATTATAATTCATTTATAGAATGCTTGCTAGAGGTGCTAGCTGGTACAGTGAATAAAGGGCAGGGCTTGGATTCAGAAAGGCCTGAGTTCAAATCTGGCCACAGACACTAACTATGAGACCTAGGGTAGGCCATTTAATCTCTGTTTACCTCAGTTTCCCCATTGGGAAAATGGACATGATGATAACGCCTGCCTCTCAGGGCTGGTGTGACTACCAAGTAAAGATAGCAATTGTAAAGTCCTTAGCATAATGTCTGGCACATAGTAGGTGCTATGTAAACGAAAGTTGTTTATTATTATTATTAAAATGAGGGTATAATAATAGCCCCTACTTCCCAAAGTTACAAGCATTAAATGAGATAGTATGGGGAGGGGGAAGCACAATGCGTGCCACATAGAAGGAATGATATAAAAACTTATTCCCTTCCCTGTCTCTTTAAGACCTGTCTAGTGTCTAGAGGTGCCAAGGTAAAAGAAAGAAAAAAAGGGATCACACTTGCTCAGTTCAGCCCCAGAGGGCCTCATAGCCTTTCCAGTCCTGCCCAATACCGAGTTTCTGGGATTCAGTGACCTTGACCCTCACTTTGGTTTTTAAGCACTGGGTCCTACTGGATCAATTAGAATCTTTCCCAAATGGCCGTCAGTGGTTGGTGCTCAAGGACATCTCATGCCGCCATGCCTACGTAGATCACATCTCAGCTCCTTCATCTGTAATAACTTATCTTATTCTCCCAGACAAGAATAATGGCTAACATTTCTATAGTGATCTAAGGTTTGCAAAGCTATGTCATATAATCTTCACAAGAACCCTATGAGGTAGGTGCCACTATTATCCCCATTTTATGTAGGGGGAAACTGAGGTAGAGAGAGGTAGATGGTATGCCTAGTGACTGTGATGCAAGATTTGAGCTCAGGCCTTTCTGATCCCATTCTCAACACTCTGTCCATCGTCCCACCTGGCTGCCTCAGAATTAGCAAAGAAGGATGAAGGAAAAAAGTCTTGAGAAGGGTCTCTGAAACAGCTTCTCTGCATGGCTCTGTGTTAATGTGCTAATTGTGTCTCAGGTAGGATTTGGTGGTGGCTGAAGCAAAAGAAGTGGAGGGGGGGTGCACAAGGATTGAGTTAAACAGAGAAGCAAGGTCTGAGTAGGGCCAGGGCTGGAGACTCTGGAACACAAGCTGGGCCACTGGATTTCCATTCTGCCCTCATGAGGGTTGGCTTACTCATCTAGGGAGGCAAGAAGAGATCTCTTCCAAAATTCCACATCCCCAGCATCTGTCTGGTGATTATTTGGAATGACTTCCTGCCATGGTAAATAAGAAAATGAGAGAATTTAAGACCTAGGAAGGCTCTTAGAACATGGTATGTCAAGCTTAGTGGAACCTTAGAACTTAGAACATTCTAGCTGTGGCATTCCATGTTCTAAAGTCACTCCCAATTTCCTCATCTGTCAAATGAGGGGCCTGGGCTAAAAGATCTCCATGGACCTTCCATAGCTATTTTACAACCTCTGAAAATGAGCCCTGGAAGGGATGGTGACTGGCCCAAGGTCACTGAGTAAATGAATAGAAGGGCCAGCACTGGAAGCCTAGTCTCCTGACTCCAAGTCCAAGGTTCCACTACTGCCCTCCCCTACACATACCTTACAGTTTCCATGAATGCTTGGGATTCAGTCCTTCTGGAGATACATATTGCTTTGGAAGAGACCTAATTGTTGATACAGAGAACACTTTCTCTCCCTGATTTTTTCCCCTCCCCTACCTTCTGTTCCCTATCGCCAGTCTTTGAATGAAAGGTCATTACCGTCTATTAATACCACCTTGGTATTTAGGTTTGGTCTTCAAAGAAAGAATATATTTTGGCAGGAATGTTAAGGATCTCATGCTGCAAACAAGGTGGTAATTTAGAGCCCACTTGTGAGATAATTAAGCTTACCTTTCTATTATGATGCACCAAGGCTGTCTTTGAGTAGATTTCTGCCACAGCCAGTTCTCTGAATGTCACCTCCTCCTATCTCCCTCTTGGGGAAATTAGCCTCTTTCTTTGTGTTGTTGGAAAGTTTATTTGACAAAGGGATCTTTCCCTATTTACAAAATCACTTTTTTTCACAAGAAACAGTCAAGAATCATGGACCTGACTTCAGAGAAATTGATACTTTATAAACTCATTCACTCAGAGGACCAATTTATTGAGAGTCTACTAGGAGTCAGGCACTTGCTAAGTACTGAGAATAAATTCCTGCCTTCTGGGAGCTTCCATTCTATTGGGGAAGGCATCATGTACATGTATCAGTCTATACAAAGGGATCCAACATGATTTGGGAAAGGGGAAGGGAGGCTGGTTGAGAACAAAGGACTTTGTAAACTGTGAACTACTATGGAAATTGAGCTTTGTGTATTGACAGAACTGAACTAGAGTTAGGATTGACCTGGGTTCCACTCCATCCTCAGACAATTCCTAGCCTTGGACAAGTCATTTTCCCCACTGATCCTCAGTTTACTGTCTGTAAAATGGAGATAATATCCACCCCCAAGGTTGCTGTAGGAAAAGAGATGGGGTAGGGTTTGTCACTTTGCAGACAGTAAAGGGCAATAGAAAGAGTGGTAATAATGTCCATTGTTGCTATGTCAAAGATGAAATGTTAGGGAATGTATTCCTGTGAATTTCCTTTGGCTTTCCTAACGCCCACAGCTCCTGGTGACAAGAATGCTCAGGATCCCCAAGACAGGAGAAGCCCCTGAGAATCCCTCCAAGCCGGCATCTGTCTTGCTGTGTATGCCTGGAAAGCAAAGCGTCTATTTCCAATCCCATGTGCTGCTCTCGCCCCCATCTTTCCTGTCTGTGGGGGCTGGCCCCTTCAGGCTGGCTCATATTGAAACCAGTTCAGGCTGGTTTGGTGCCCAGCAGCTACTTGAAATTATCTGTTTCAGGATGTTAGCTGAAGTATAGTTGAGAGAGGCTTACTCTGAAAGCCAGAAGACTGGAAGACTCTGGAGTACCAGCCCTGACCACCAATATGACCTTGGGCAAGTCCCTTCCCTTCTCTGGACCTCAGTTTCCTCCTCTGTAAAATGAGAGGGTTGGGCTAGATGGCCTCACATGTTATTTCTTCCTGAACCTATGGGTTTATTGGGAGATGGTTGTTGAAGGAGAGGGAAGAGTCAGAGATAATGGAGGGGAGGAAGGAAAGAAGGAAGGTAGAAAAAGAAAGGAAAGAGGAAAGAAAGAAATAAAGAAGATGCTATCTACATTTCCATGAAATTATTTAATCGATGTAGTGAGTGCCAAACATCCTGGAAGAAAAAAACAGAGCTACTTAGCTACTCTCCCTCCAAAAAACTACCACATCCCTTTTTCTGTGATTTCTAGGATATTGGCCAAGATAAGAAAGTTGGTATATTTCTTTGACAGTCTTCCTCCACTGGCTGCATTTGTAAGATCTGCTGGTTAATTCATTAAATATGGCTGTTGGTCTTCAAAGTCCCATTGGTGTGTGGGTATCCTTGACTTTCCTGGAAAGAATCCTTTTGTGAGTCACTGATCCCCAGAGCACTCAGAATAACAACAAACAATAGTGACCCCTTTGCCCTTGACTTCAGCCAAGAGGGTACTCCTGGCTTCAGAATGTTGTAGGATCTCAGAATCTCTGGGAACTCTGAGGACTCCCAGTCCAGACCCTTTGTATAGATGAGTCCTTTCTAGAATATCCTCCACAAGTGGCCATCTAGCTTGTATTTGACAATACCAGTGATGGGGAGTTCACTGCCTCCCAAAGAATACCCTTCACACTTTGGTATAGCTCTAACACAGTTAAATTCTGCAATTATTTCCTTAAAACCTATCATGTGCCAAGCTAGGAAGGTTTTTCTTACATCCAGTTAGATGAATGCCATTAAGCATGGCACAAGTGAGCCAAGAATACAAATAGAAAACCTAGTTCCCACTCTTAGGGAGCTCTGATTTTAATGGGGAGACAACCAGGGAAGGCACAGCTGCCAGGCAGACACAATGGCCCTGACATCCTTAGGGTACAGTAGCAGGCACATGGACATATCTCTTCTATAATGGCATTTCCACTGACAAAAATCAAATCAGTTTCTGATGTTGAACCACTGAATAATGCTGAGGATTTTAGTGGCTAGCACCTATTTTTTAGGTCAAAGAGCTACTACTAAGTGTCTGAGGCTGGATATGAACTCAGGTCTTCGTGACTTCTATTAACTGAGTGTATATTTTGTTTCTGATCTAATTCTACATGCAGGTGTTATTTCTCCCCTCCCCCCAATCGAATGTAAACTTCCGGAGGGCGGGTCCATTTTTGGTGTTTCGGGCTTCCACCTCTCTTGGAGCCTGGCACACAGTACTGCTTAATAAAGATTGGTTGATTAATGGATCAGTCCACTGTTGGATAGCTCCCTCTATTAGAAAGCTTTTCCCTGGAGGGCGGAGCCAAGATGGCGGAGTAGAAGCAGGACCTTCCCTCGGCTCTGGCTTCCACCTTCCCCAATCCACGTAAAAAGGGGACTTTAAACAAACTTTGGAGCTGCAGAACCCACAAAATGACACATGACAAATAACCTCCTGCTGAGGACAGCAGGGCAGGCAGGAATCGGCCAGCACAGCACTCTGGGAGCCGAGCCCAGCCCCACTCCTGAGGCTTTAGCCCCAGGGTGAACCTGACCAGCCATGGCCAGAGGGACTCCAGATCAGCAGCAGCTGTGACAGTTACCAGATTTATCAACACATAGATGCAAAGAACAAAGTGAGAGGCCAGTGCAGTCCAGACTTTGGGATCAGTAAGTGGGAGTGCGTGGCACCCATCTAATACCTCTGGCAGCTGAGAAAACCCCAGCATGGAACAGGAGGAAAAGAGTGAAGTCAGAACTCCTGCACCAAAAGCTTCAGAGGAAAATACGAGCTGGTTACAGGCCATAGAGGACCTTAAGAAGCAGATAAGAGAAGTGGAGGAAAAATCGGGAAGAGAAATGAGAACAATGCAAGAAAATTATGAAATGAGAGTCAACAGCCTGACTGAGGAAAATAATACCTTAAAAAACAGACTGACTCAAATGGCAAAGGAGGCTCAAAAAGGCAACGAGGAGAAGAATGCCTTAAAAAGCCGAATTTGCCAGATGGAAAAAGAATCCCAAAAGCTCAATGAAGCTCATTGCTTCAGAATTAGATTGGAGCAAATGGAAGCTAATGACTTTATGAGAAATCAAGATGCTGTTAAACAGATCCAAACAAATGAAAGAATAGAAGGAAATGTGAAATATCTCATGGGAAAAACCACTGACCTGGAAAACAGATCCAGGAGAGATAATTTAAAAACTATTGGACTACCTGAAAGCCATGACCAAAGTAAGAACCTAGAAATCATCCTCCAGGAAGTTCTCAAAGAAAACTGCCCTGATGTTTTAGAACGAGAGGGCAAAATAGAGGTTGAAACCCTAACCCTAACCTCCTTAAAAAGATCCCAAAAAGAAAACTCCTAGGAATATTATAGCCAGGTTCCGGAATCCCCAGATTAAGGAGAGAATATTACAAGCAGCCAGGAAGAAACAATTTGAATATTGTGGAAACACAATCAGGATAACACAGGATCTGGCAGCTTCTACACTGAGGGATCAAAGGGATATGATTTTCCAGAGGGCAAAGGAGCTGGGTCCAAGAGTCACCTACCCAGCAAAACTGAGTATAATGTTTCAGGGGAAAATATGATCATTCAGTGGAATAGAGGACTTTCAAGCATTCTTGCTGAAAAAAA
>NW_027186376.1:3689790-3729061 GCF_028583685.1 Petaurus breviceps papuanus | reverse complement strand
TATTATATATTTATTATTTAATTTATTATATATTTATTTATAAAATAAATTTTAATTAATTAATTAAAATTTAATTTATTTTAATTTAATTATATATAAATATATTATAATTATATTTATATTATGAATATAAAAATATATATATAAAATATATATGTCTATATATGATGGTATATGGGCATATGAATACATATGTGAATGTGTGTATATATGTTTACAGGTATACATAGATAGAGGGCACAGGACCAATTTAATAGGAAGGGATGATACTTAAAAGGTGAAATTAAGAGGTGAGATGAATATAATGAGAGGAGATGGGGAGAGACAGAATATACTATCTCATATAGAAAAGGCAAGGGGAAATGGTTACAATGGAGGGGAAGAATAGGAAGGCAAAAGGGAATGGGTCAACCTTATTCCCATTGAATTTGGCTTGGGGAGGGAATGAAATACAGACTAAATAGTATCTCACCCTCCAGGAGAGTAGGGGGGGGAAGGGGATGAGAGGGGGGATGATGGAAGGGAGGGCAGGCTTCGGGGGAGGGAAATTGGAAGTACCCACTTTGGAAAGGGATCAAAGCAGAGAATGGAACAAGTGGGAGGTGGGATAGGAGGGAGGGAAATATAGTCAGTCTTTTACAATATATCTACTAAATTGATTCTGCGTCCTCTTACATCCATGCCAGCCTGCTTGCTACCCAAGTGCCTTCTGGGATAACACAGCGTTTATTTATTTGTCTTGGGTTTGGGAGGGGGTTGTGCTTCTTTTTACAACAAGAAGAGTTTCAGCTGAATGAAATCTTGACACCTAAGGGGGAAAAGGGCCCTCTAGTTCAGCTAAGTGATTTCCACTGAGTATAGAACATCAGGACATGGTGAATGCTGACCCCTGCACTGTGAGCAGTCCACAAAGCCAATTTCAGGGGAAATGAGAAAGCCCTGGGATCGACCAAGCTAAGGGCAGTGAGGATCGTCACCAGGCCTTTGGCATCTTCAGGTTCAGTCCCAGCAGCATGCATCACATCTTCATAAGCAAAGAGAATCCCATAGAGGTTCCAGAGCGGCACATCTTCTCCTCTTGTCACTGGTCTCATAAACTTGTGGCCCACTTCCACCTGGCACCGAAACCGCCTGTTCTTTCTCTTCAGTTCATCTTCTATGAACCTCAGAGCATGGCGGGCAAGGGCGTCCCCCTTCTTTCTGTCCAGCTCATCAATCACAATCCTGGGGATGATGATGAAGAACCTCCCACTCTGGGCCATCTCCCTTATGACAGAAAGGTATTGGCAGAGGGCTAGACTGTCTATGATAAGGTAGGGGGAAAGTGCTGTCTGAGCCTGCAGCAGCCAAAGGTTTTTCTCCAGTAATTCAAGTTCCTTTTGCAGCTGCTGCTGAACCCTGTTTTCCTTGGCACAGCTCTGGGCTACTTCCTTCCAAGTCTGCTGGGAAGGAGTCTTGTCCTCCTGGAGGGTCTTTTTGAAGAGACCCAGTCTAGAATCAAACTGGATTCGACTTTGAGGCAGTTGAGCAGCAAAATGACCGAACGTGCGCAGGACACAGGCTCGGAGGGCAGTCTCTTCTCTGGAGAAAGGAGGAGCCATGGCCAGGTCAAAGTCTAAGCTCCTGTGGGCAACCCTGAGGGGAAGGAGGGAGTGCAGAATGACATCCTCTGGGAGAGGCCTGGAGATGGGAGGGGCTGGCTGCTCAAAGTGTGCTAGCAGTTCCTGCAGCCAAGGTGCCAAGCCCAGGGTGGGATTGCCAAGTTCCTCTGCCCTGGGCATCTGGTTCAGCACCAGCAGCAGGTCACTCCACAGGCCTGGGCAAGTGTGCATGCTAAGGACGGTGAGGGCCGGGTCAGTGCCAAGCCATTGTAGGATGACCTTGACAGTGGGGAGCAGTCCTTCCCCAGATACAACCTCCAGCCTCTCTTGCAGGCTTTGGGGCTTGGGCTGGGTCCCGCTGCAGCACACCTCCTTCTCCCCGCTGGATCTCTCATCTCTCTTGGCTTCTGAGAGTAGGTCACTCAAGCTGCCATCTGAGTCAGGGAGGGAACAGAAAGAAATGTCCCCCCAGTCATCACCATCATCGAAGGCATCGTAGGAGTCACGGGTCACATCCAAGTCAGAGACTTCCTTTGGGGAGCCCTCCTCACGTGAGTCTTGGGAGTGATGAGGCAGAGAAGAGAAAGGGGACTTCTGGCCACTCCCTGAAGACCTGCTGTGGCCAGAGTCAGGGCTGGGAGCGGGAAGCCCTGGTTCTGGCCACCTGTCTTCTGGCCAGGGCTTGTCAGTCTTCAGCTCCTCGGGCACACCCCTTCCTGGAACCAGCTTGCTCCGAAGTCCTGCCTGGATGTGCCCACTCACAAGGCGAATGATATAGGAGAAGAAAGCCAGGGTGAAGGTGGTGGCTGTCTGGCAGAGTTCCACATTGGCGGTCTTTAAGCTGTGCACAGTCAAGAGGCAGAGGACGACCATTTGGAAGAGGAGCTGATTTGGCAAGAGGGAGTCAGATTTCTGCTCCCCTCCCCAGCCTCTGGCCCCCTTCTGGCTGTCCTTGGCTGGCGGGTAGAACAGACAGAGCTGAAAATCCTCCAGTACAACCTGGCACAGTCTCTCCAGCCTTAGGTCTCTCCGGCCATTTGGCTTCAGGAGGCTCTGAAGGTACAGGAAGCCCAGCAGCAACCTCTTCACGTCTTCACCTTGCTTCTTCTCTGTGGGTGACTCGCCTATCAGACTGCCCCACAGGCTTCTGTATATTTTCTCGGTTTTGAGATAGATTCGCTCAAGACCCAAGGACGCTCCAACGTGGGGTACTTGCGAGTAGATGCAGCACTGATAAAAATACGCAGCCTCGACATAAGAATACTTCGCACCAGCCAGGGTGGCCAGGTGTACGAAGGGCTGCCCCATCTCAGGAATCAGGGCCAGTGCTTTGTAGTAGTAATTTTCGGCTTTCTTGTCCGCGTAGGAATCCGTGAACTCCGCCAGATCGTGGTACAAGTCTCCAATGCGCAGCAGGCAGCAGTGACAGAACTTGAGAGCCCAGTCCTTTTCTTCCACGGAGGGAGACTCTGCCTTCCTAGAGGCACTCACGCGGGAGCTTGGAGTCCAGTCTAGGTAGTTTTCTAACTTCAGCTGGAAATACGCTTGTACCGAAAAGAAAATGCGATGATAGACGCGGATTCCCCTTTTCAAGTGGCCCCGGTAAGCCACTTCTGGGCCACAGAAAGTCGCCAGGGCTCCCTTGGTCTTCCTCAGCTTTCGGATATCGGAATAGACTTTTCTCCACAGCAGGTCTTCTGCCTCCACACCGTGATCTTTAGGACTCAGGAGGATCAGCTGAATGGCACCTTCTTCAATTTGGGTCCTCAGGGCCAAGGTCTCAGGCTGGAAAGCTTCTTGAGGGGCTAGCTCTCTTGCAAGGATGGCATCAAGCTGCCGAGCTGATGCCACAATCTTCATCAAAAGCTGCTTGATTTGGTTTGGTCCCATGGTTCCAAACCACTCTTCCTGGACTCCTGTTTGATAACGTGTGCTGTGAAGTCCAAGTCCACTCTTTCCAGAAAATTGCAGGTCTCTGGTAATGTCCTCCACAGAAGGGAGATGGGAGAGAGAGCACAAGTCTCCAGGTCTGTTTGGTAACTGCTTCTGTGAAGCAATGAATCTCTGGCAGCAGGGGGAACTGATTTATATACAGCTCCGGACACAAAGTAGCTGATTGACAGTAGGCGATTAACAAATAGGAGCAGCCCTCTAGGGGGAGTTAACACCTCCAGGTGGGGGAGTTAACACCTCTAGGTGGGGGAGTTAACACCTCTAGGTGGGGGAGTTTAATCTCTAGGTGGAAGTGTTAACTCCTTCCAGCATCCTGGAGAGCCACCTGGAACTATGCTCCCAAGGCTGGAAAACTGTGTATGTCCTTCCACCCAGCCAATACCACTGCTAAATCTCTATCGCAAAGACATAAGGGGAATGGCTGAACCAGTGGTGGTCAATGATTGGGGTGGAATACCATTGTGCTATAAGAAAATGACAAACTGGATGATTTCCAAAAAATCTGAAAAGACTTGTATGAATTGACGTAAAGTGAAGTGAGCAGAACCAGGTCAACGTAGCGAATAACAGCAAAGTTATACAATGATCACCTGTGAATGAATTCTCCGAAATACAATGATTCAAGATCGATAATTACAAACAATAATAATGTACCCAGAATGACTGAGTGTAATCCTTCAAGTGAAAAATGGGTTTCTTATTAAATAGAAGGCTTTTAAGCATTCCTGATGAAAAGATCAGAGCTGAAGAAAAAAATTCACTTTCAAATTCATCACAATTTATTCCCCAATTGATGGTCATCTCCTCCATTTGCAATTCTTTAGCTGCACAAAGGAGTTGCTATAAATGTTTTTATGGAAACAGATTCTTTTCCTTTTTTTTGTTTCTTATCTCTAACAACACCACGGCATTCCTTCACCTAACTGTGATACTGGTTCTTTTTATGAATATGTGGCTTTGTTAAGCCTTGACTTCCTGGGAACAGAGACTGTGAAGGATTTAAGGTGGACTGGACACTGTGAGCTTCAGCATGGAACAGGAACAGCATGGAGAACTGGACCAGCCTCTAGTCAAGCTGCAAGAAGACTTTACTTGGATACTGTGTACTGACTGAGAAACTGTAATTTGCTGGTGACCTAGGGGTGGAGGGCTTGTGTCTTTTCTGATGATTGAATAGCGATTGATGACTGAATAATTGGCTGATTTGTAACTTGGCGTACCACATGAGTGGAGAACTTTGACTATTGTATTTTGTGGCCCTTAAGGAGGCAAACCTCTTTAAGGATTATTGAATGACTGAGTAAGGAGGCAAGCCTCCTTAAAGATGATTGAGAGTAATTAAATGATTGTCCTTTGTTCCAAACTTTGTGACCACCATGATAAGCTGTGGTATGGTGAATGCTGTACCTTGATGTTCTGTGAAGGTTTTGCTGTAGGAAGGTCAGAAGCCTTTTATTTATTTCCTCATTTGAAACCTCAGAGTGAGTCAGGCATAGTTATTATACCCATTAAACAGATGAGGAAACTGGGGCCCATAGAGAATGAGGGACTTGCCCATTGCCTCATAGTCTCAAATCCAGGACTTGAACTCAAGTTCTGACTCCAAGCCAAGCACACCATGCTGTGTGTGTGCCTGCCCCAAATGGGGTCAGGAAGAATGGGACACAATGAAGTGGCTGAAGAACCACAACTTCTGTACTTGTGTGGGGTGCTAGAAAGAGCATAGAGTCCCGAGTTCAAGCCCTAGCCAGCAACCAGTCAGTGAAGGAGCACTTCTTAAGCACCTACTTACTTATTGAGTGTCTCCTTAAAGGACTTTCCCAGGCAGAGAAGAGGAACATGTATTTGGCCAGCATGGGAGAACAGCCAGCACCTAGCATGGCCGTTGCTGTTTGACCATGGGCAAGGCTACTCTTGACTCTGGGCTTCCATTGCTTTCTATGCATAGGAAGGGGGTTGGACTTGACCTCTGTGCTCCTTTCTAGCTCTCAATCTTATGATCCTATTGTGCCCCCTCATGCTCAGTTTTGGGTAAAGTATCTACAGTCAACCCCCCCCCTCCCATAGGCAAATAGGTAAGAAAATTAGTTTCTTCCCCATTCTGTTGCACTGGCTCCCAGTCAATCATTACTCACCATCACCATATGGCTGAGGAAGATATAGGGTCCCCCATGATGGGCATATTCCATAATCAGCTATGAGTCCCAGGATTGAAGTTCTGACAACATCTGAGCCAAGGGGTTCTGGGTATGCCATCATCTCCTGTTCCCATGGCACTTATGGCATCAATTTTTCTAGCACTTTCCTTACAATCCACTGGTGAGGTAGGGTATATGAGTGTTGCCTTTGAAGAGGTATCAAGAAGAGAGGGCTCAATGCAGCCTGCTAATGGATTATCTCCATCCCCACACCCCTGCTCCCCTTATTACCCTCATGGCCATGCCCAGCCCAGGCAGTACGATCTCCCAATACTGGTACTAAGTGACACAAGCATGATTGAAATTGGCCCCAGGACAACAAGAGAGAGATGCTGAATTTTCCCTTCTTGACAGGGGCGTTGTTATTTTAGAATCAGCAGTTTCATCTTACCTTCAGTTCTGCCTTCATTGACTCCAGGTCTTACTGTGGAATATGCCTTGTATTTAGAAGCTCAGTTATCCCACAGATATATTTCTCTATGTGGAAACTACCTTCTCCTTTCCTAAGACTGTAGCAAGGTGTAGGATAAACTTTCCACCAACTTGTATTCTTGACTGGAAAAAAAAAGGAGCTCTCTGGCCACACTTGTCCCTGGATGTTTGTGACAACATGTGTCAAGTATCATGGAGAGAGCACATAGGAAACAGAGGTTAGATGGAGTGTTAGTCAGAGTTTGGAGCCAGCTTTTGTGAGATAAAGCAAGGAGTGCTTTGTTGGGATCACAGTGTGTTCAGACTGAAGATGTATGAGTAACTGACACAAAGTGTGTGTATGTGGGGTGAGGTGGGTGGATCAGATGTAGATCCTCCAGAATTTGAGAGTGAATTCCAGGAGACATGGATCCTTGAAGGCTTGGGGTTAACCTCCCTTTGAAGAGTGTGAAATAATTGAGAATTAAGGCAATATATGGAAGCAGGTACCTCCCATTTTAACTGATGAGACTGGGGCACAGTGGGTACCATGCCATCCATACAGAATGATTCTAGTATGGCAGGAGTTTTGTTGACCAAGCTCTGGCAGATGTGTAATAACTGATTAGCCCTGTTTTGTCCCCCAGTTGGAGGGGTATGGTGCAGTGATAAGAATATTACAGTTTGGAATCAGAGGATTTGGGTTCAAATCCACACTCTGCTCATTCATTACCTACATGCTCTTGGTTCAAGTCACTTAGAGTATTTTTGGTCTTTCATCTGTTAAATAAAGGGGTTGAACCAGACTCAATGACTCCCATGGATCTTTCCATCTCTCTACCTTTGATACTTGAATGACTCACTATAGAAGAGAAACCCCTGAGAAAGGATGGCAGGATGAACAGCACCTCCCCACATTCATGAAGACTGAGCCACATTCCTTCACCTTGCACACAGTAGTAACACCAATCACTCTAACTCACACCATGTGTCACTCCAAGTCTGACACACACTCCATTCTCTGCCCACTTTATACTCCATTCTTGACACAGTGTCACAAACAGTCAGGGGACGGCTTCCAACTTCATCTACTCCACCAACTGCTAACATCAGCAAAACACCCTGACATTCTGTTTTATAACATATGGGGGAATTGGTACCACAGGCAATGACAAACCCTCTTCACCTTGGTACAAAGGTGTCATGTCTTCAAAGTCCAGCATGAAGTATTGTTATTTCCATTTACAGATGAGGAAACTGAGGCTAGGGAAGGTAAGTAACATAACCAAGGTCATCCAACAATACATCATATGATGTCAGAGCTGGAGGGCAACTTTAGAAATTGTTTACCCTGACCCTGTCATTCTGCAGAGGAGGAGGGAGAAGCTGAGTGTAAGAAAGGAGTCAGTTCCAGGCAGACCTCTGACTCCAATTCAAGTTTAGCTATTTTGAGGAGGGCAATGGAATTTTCATATACACAGAAATGAAAACCCGAGCTAAACCAGCACCCAAGAGGAGCTGCCTGCCGTAATTGTGTTTGGCATGTGAATGCCTGGTACTTTCAGATAATACACTTGGAAATGGAGTTTACAAAACCCACAGAGTGCCAAGGATGTCAGTAACCTTAGCAAAGGCGAAAGGGGCCCGGCAAGCAGCACGTGGTGTTCCCAGGAAGTCAGCATTAACAAGAGTTATTCTACTAAATGGAAACAGATTTGTTGTCATTTTCTTTCTGGGCCTAATTCATCTTGCTGGTTTCTTTCTTCCTTTTCTGCCTCCTAATTTTTCTTGGGTGCAGTCAGATTAGATGTTTAAAAATACTTCTAAAATCAAGCAAGGTGCAACTCTTGGCTGACCCATGAAATTTGTGTGCAGATCTGAGGGGTCTGGTTTCCAAATTCTAATATAGTATTCTGGATTCTGTGTCTCCCAAGGATTAGGATGGTTGAGTCCCTTTTACCCTAGACTGCTCTAAGCCGTGTGTGGCTCATTGACCTAATGCCCTGGTTCATTGGGAGATTTTAAAATATTCTCAGAATGATTGTTACTAGTGTTCACAATTGAAGGAAATATTAAATTTCCATTAGAGGTTAGTATAAATAAGGATGTCTTTTTTCCCTTCCAAGTTCACAGATGCCCTTAATCTGTTCATAGACCCCTGGTGTAGGGGAAGTGGGGGTGGGAGGGGGAAAATGGGGAGGGGTCCATGGATACCAGGTTGAGAATCCCTGATCAACTGTAGGTTTCCAATTCTGGAAATAAATACAACCAAGTCAATTGTAGCCAGTGTGGCAGAAGGGAAGTGATTTGAAATGGGAGTCAGAAAGCCTGGGTCCAAGTTATGGCTCTGCCCTGACCATCTGAGTGTTCTCTCTAGGCTAGACATCAGTTTGTCCATATGTAAATGAGAGGTCTGGGCAGTCACCAGCACCTTGTGTTGTTTCTTGTTGGAATGGCTGGATGACATCTAGGGCCTCTTCCAGATCTACTTTTTGGGGTTCCGATACTCTATAAATGAAGCAGTCCTGGAGGATTGAGAAGGTTTTTCAGTCACTCATTTGTTGACGCTTGGATTTATTCATGTACTCACTCATATGTTCAATTATTCTGAAGTTCAGTCATTTCCTTGTTTGCTTATTCATTAACTTATTCATTTATTCATAATTCACTCAATCACTTGTTCTTTCATCCACTCATTCATTTTTTCACTTATTCATTTGTTGTCATTCCTTTGTTCACTCATTCATTCATTCCTTCATCCACTCACTCATCCACACACTCATTTATCTTTCCACTCTCACTCAATCATTTCTTCATTCTTCATTTGTTCATTCCACTAAAGCATAAAGCAGGAAGACGGGCCGATTAAAAATGTTCATCATTGCCATGGAAGATATCAAATGCATGTTACCAATGAATGAAGGATTTCTTGTAAAGCTAGAGGCCCTCCTGATGTTCCCCTTTGCAGATGATGATGAAATGAATGCAGAATTTTGTCAATCAGTTGGAATACCCCAGGATCTCCTCAATGAAATTCATAGCCACCCAAATGAGATGAGCTTGACAAAGACCAAGTGAATGGTATCCAGTTGTATGGATGGTCAGGGTCATACAGTACAACATACATCTTGGAGAGAAGCTGTCTATGGGTGCTCAGTTGCACTCATATTGGTCTCCTGCCTCTTTGGCCAAGGCTCATTCCACTTCGTTCCAATATTTCTTAGAAATGGACTTTGGAAACTCTAACGGGTCACCCAGATGGAAGGGCTGGGTTTTCCTAATGGTCATTGACCTAGTCTCAGATCCAAATGTAACAGTGGTCACAATTGTTAAGTCTCTGCTGGTCTCTGCTCCCATCTGGTTTTTATTATTTTAAGGAGTCATTTAGATAATCAGTAATGGTTTCTACAAGCTTGATTGTCCCTGACTTGAGAAAACAGACAAGGACCTCAGAGGGTGCTGGGCAGCCCCCATTTAGATGCCCAAAAGATCTGCTATCCAAACCTTAGACGGAGGTAGGAAGGGCCACAGCCCATAAACAGAGCCTGGACCATCCCAGATCTAGGGTGAAGGGCCACAGGCCTTCAGCCTTTCCCTAATACAAGTTTTTTTCTGTGGCATAGATGGCTGCCCTGAGTCCTAAATAAATGATTTGTAGGTAGGCATAGTCCATGCAGCCACTCCAGTTTCAATAGATGAAAAGGCTTTTAGAAGCTTTCTTTTCTTGGGGGGCTTACTAACTGAGAGAGTCTAACGTGGTCATGATAGTTACTGTTGTCACATTCTCTAAAGTTTGAAGGCTCACCAAAATTCTGTGAGAGACCCCATGCAAGCATGATTAACAAACTCTTTTCACCTTGGCACAAAGCTGTCATCTCTTCAAAGTCTAACAGCAAGTATTGTTATTTCCATTTACAGATGAGGAAACTGAGGCTAGGGAAGGTAAGTAACATAGCCAAGGTCATCCAGTAAGATATTATATGATGTCAGAGCTGGAGGGCAACTTTAGAAATTGTTTAGTCTGACCCTATCATTCTACAGAGGAAGAGGAAATCGAGTCAAAGAGAGGAGTAGAGACTTGTCAGTTACTGGCAGACCTGTGACTCATCCCATCTTATAGATCGGGAAACTGACCTCGAGGAGAAGAAATGATGTGTCTGAGGTCACAGAGCTAAGGATGCTTGGAATAGCGACTTGAATCCAGGGCTTTGGGCTCCAAGACCAGGTCTCTTTCCGATGGACCATATTGTTTTGCAAAAGGCAGCTTTTTCTGGGAAAAGCAAAATCAAGAAGGTTTTCATAGAGGCAGCACATGCAGGGTGGGGGGGGGGGAATCAGAAGGCTTAGGTTTGAGTTGCTTCAGTTATTAAACTCTACAAACATTTATGACACACAGATTCTGTGCAGGGAGCTGGATTCAGCTGGGAGATCATGGAGGTCAGAGACTATTTCATTTTTTCCTTTTCCTTTTGATCAGCTATGTGGCACAATGAACAGAGTGCTGGGTCTGAAGCCAGGAAGGTCTGAATTCAAATCCAGCCTCAGACACTAACTAGTTGTATCATCTTAAACAAGTCACTTAGCCTCTGGTGAGACTAGGGTTGTTGTGAGGATCAAATGTGATAACACTGGGAAAGTGCTCAGCACAACACCTATCACATAGCAGGTACTAGATAAAGGGTAATTGTAGTTGTATCACCAACACTCAGCACAGTACCTGAAACATAGTAAGCACTATAAACTATTCATTGTTGTTGTTGGTAGTACTAGTAGCAGGAGAAGGAGAAAGAAGAGGGGGTAGTAGTAGTAGTAGTAGTAGTAGTAGTAGAAATATGCCCAGCACCCAACACAGTGCATGGCACATAGTAGACACTATGCAAATATTAGTTGTTAGTGGTAGTAGTAATAGCAATATCCTAATACCCAACACATAGCAGGTGCTATATAAATGTTCAATATTGTTGTTGTTATTGCTATTTGTAAATCCAGCATCCAGCAAGCACCTAGCATATTTTGGCTGTTGTTTCAGTCATGTCCAATTCTTCACCGCCCCATTTAGGGCTTTCTTGGCAAACATCTAGAGTGGTTTGCCATCTCCTTCTCCAGCTCATTTTACAGATGAGGAACTAAGGCAAGCAAAGTTAGGTAACTTCCCCTAGGGGCTTAATAAATTCTTGTTGACTGGTTGACTATCAGTGATATGATGATAAGAGGGGCTGACATTTCCCCCTCCTTTAAAGTCTTCGGAAACATCACCCAGCCCAATATTTTACTGCATTTTCACAACCTCCCACTGCATAGTTTTTGCAAGTATTGTCTCCATCTTATACCCCCAGTGGTGGGACTTGGGATTATTCTCTAGGCTCTCACTACAATGATGATGAACCCAATTATATGGCTTTAGAAAGGCAGTGACTTATCCAGGTCATACAGCCAATAAGTATCACAGCCAGGATGCATCCTGGGGAAGGTCTTTGACTCACAAACACTCTTATGATGCTAGGCTTTCTTTATAGCAAATGCGGTGCAAGGTGACTGTATGGGTGTGTGTCACCAGGAAGTTATTGTCAGCCTGTACATGGTCTGTTGAGTAGCTGGACAGGTGAGCTAGGATATCCTCATTGTAACTGGAGCCTTGTAAATATGACAGTACTTACTGTTTTTGTTGTTTCTGAAAGAAGCTGAAGCTCCTTTTGTAGTGAGAAGAGTACTGGTACTGAGTCAAAGGACCTGGGTTCAAATCACTCCTCTGACACTTACTGATCACATGATCAGGGGCAAGCCCTATAACTTTCCTGGAGCTCAGGGTCTATAATGGAGATAAATCCTGAGACCTGTGACCCTATCATTCCATAAATTTGTTGTGGGCAGTGTGCAATGAGCAGCTTTTTCCACCCAAGCAGAATTCTGAGACTTCTAGTCTTGAGAGTTGCCTGGGACCACTGAGAGGTCCCTTAGTGAATTATATCAGGTCTCCCAGTCAGAATGGATTTGACCTCAGTCCTATTCTGAGCACTAGAGGAGACAGAGATCAATAAGGTCCTGCCTTTCAAGGCTTCACAGTCTAGTTGGGGGGAATAAGGTCTTGTTGAGTCCTGACCTGTTTTCCATTAGCTGTGCTACATAGCCTATGCTGGTACAGCAGTAGTATTAAATCCATGGTGGTCTAGGATGTGGGGAGTGGTTGCTTTAAACCTTAAAATTGCTTCTGGAGATGGGATTTGGAATTCTTCTCTGGACTCTCACTTCAAAGATGATGAGCCCAATTATTAGTAAGTACAGTGGTGCAGGGTCAGCAAGATGCCTGAAGGTCCAGCCCTCATCTCTGATGTCTCAGATCTGCCCATCTCTATTTGGGGATCTGCATCTTTTTGCCTTCCCCCTTGTACTCGGCGCCCACATTCACTCCCTGTCATCGCACAAAAGGCTCAGTAGGGCTGGTTTATTTTTGCAACTGTGAACTCATTTGGGAAAAGAACCTGAAATTCCACACTTCTTGGGAGAAGCTCAGACTGCCTGGGAATCAAGGGTCTCTGCAAACTGACGTTTAAAGTACTCTTACAGAGAAATGCTGACAATACTTTGGGTCCAAAAAAAGACCCTGGCTTTCAGCACCTTGGCCAGCACTTGCCATCCTCAGCGGCACCTTGGGGCAGGAGCTAGAGATATAGTTTCAGGGCTGAGGACTGGCTGTTAAAGGGTTTCAGATTTTGTTTTTGTTTTGTTTCTTTTTGGGGGGGGTAGCTTTTACTTACACTTTTCTCACATAAATCCTGATTCCTTTTATCTCCCTTTGTGATTGGCACAATTCTCTGTACACTGTAGATATCTCATAAATGTTGAATGAATAATTGACTTTCAGTGACCTCCCTACCTCCAGTCTCTTCCCCCCTCTAATGCATCTTTCATGCCGCCTTCTAGAGCAGTCTTCTTAAGATGTCTCTCCTATTCTGCCTTTCTTCCTTAAACAAGTGTGGTTTGAGAATCTACCCAGGTCATAATGCCAAGCTAGGTGCTGAGGAAGACACAAAGACACAAAGTGAAGACAAATTAGAGTCAGTTACTGTCCTCTAGGAATTTGTAGTTTTACAAGGACACATATACATGTACACACATACACATACATTCACAGAGTACAAAATTAGATTATGTGTCCAAAAAGAAGTACAAAAAAAGCTGTCATTTTAGAGTTTAGAGATATCGCTTCTGACTGGAAAGGCAAGGGGGGGGGGGAGATCAGGGAAGGCTCCCTGGAGGAATAGGCTTTGGATCTAGAACTTGAAGCATAGGAGATATATCAACAGTCAGAAGACTGGAGCGCTAGGCCTAGAGAATGGTAGGAGCAAACACATGTTGATGGGAAATTATTGGCTGTGTACCAAGAACAATGAGTTGTCCTTTTGCCTGGAGAGTCACACATATGGAGAGGATTAGTATGGCCACCTCAAAGCCTTTTCTCACTGTTCCCAATGCCTAGAATGTCCTTCCTCCTTCTTCCTTCAAAGCCTAATTCAAATAACACTTAAATGAGGTGATGAAATGTGAAATCAGCAGCAGCAGAATTGTGTGCACAGAGAACAACTACACATTTGTAGATATTGTGTGTGTGTGATGAAAACAGGTCCTAATGTTGCAAAGATTCCAACAGACTTCAAAACAGAGTAAAAGCATCTTTTGTTTGTGGCCTGTTTAACTCACTTGATCCTATTTTGCTGAGAGTTTGGGCAAGATTTTATTTCTTATTTTGTGTCTTTGATTATTTGTCTTGGATACAATTATTAAATTTATAATAAAGAATATTTTAGGCCTAACTCAAATGCTATCTGAGAGGTTCTCATCAAGATGACTGAATAAAAAGCAGAAAAGGCCAGTTCTTTTCAAACTACTATAGCAAGGATTTTTAAAAGACCACTGGATTGAGAAATGATCAAGAAATCAAAGTAAGTGCATTTTTCCAGACTAGTATCAAACAAAGACACAGTCAGGAATGTGCAGATACTGGGGAAAGGGTCAAGTCAGAAAGCTAAGCCTAGGAGCATACATGGTTCAAGGAAACCTTCTAAGGCAAAGACCAAAGGTGAGACAGGGAAGCCTAGAGCCTGAAGTTGTATGCCAGGTGGCAGGGAGATGGAAGTTTGAACCAAGGGTACCTGGGTGGGGGGTCCATCAAAGGGTACCTGGATCTAGCAGTTGTTTCTCTAACCCTAGGTGAGGGTTCAGAATCCTGGGGAAGGGAATAAACCTTCAGGAAAACAATCAGGAAGTATCTTGGATCAAACTATCCTACATAGATGGCCTTAAGTACAGGATACTCCTCAGATGTTTCTGAAGTCCTTAAAGTGTTCATTACTTAGACTCCAGGTCATACATATCAGTAGCAGAGAAGCCTTCATCATTCTTTCCCAAAGTGTACAGTGGCTGGCCCAATTCAGGAAGAAAGACTGAAGAAATAAGCAAACATAATAAGAAAACAACAGAGAAATGAGTCAATAGAAGATAGTATCAATTATAAAGAAATATGGTGCTAAGAGTTCTTGTTTCACAAGCCCAGAAAAAGAAAATAACTTTATATCATCTAGAAGCAAAGCCTCAAACAAATTCATCAATATGCCAATGCTGTGGAAGAAATAAAGCAAGAGTTTTAAAGTGACTGTCAAAATTAACTTAGAGCTGTAGAGAAAAGAATGGGAAAGGAAATGAGAGATCTAGAAAAAAGAATGAGGAGGAAAATAGGCAGCTTGGTACCAGTGGTGGAAAACCTTGCTCAAGGAGCTCATTCAAAAATCACTTCTTCTAGGAAACCTATCCTAATCCCCTTTCCTGGACCTTCTTTCTCAGCCCTCACATAACACTTGGTTTTTTGGCCTTTCTCCAATGCAGTTATCATATCATACAGGGTAGTAAAGCTAACTATCTGTTCCTTATTCCCCTACAAAGCAGCAAATTCCCCATAGGCAGGGCTTATGCCATATCTACACCTTTTCTCTCCCCCAGCACCTGACATAGGGCTCTGTACACAGCAAATAAATGTTTAATGAATGGATGTATGGATGTTAATTTTCCAAGCTTATGTAAGAGCTCTTATGCTTGAGGGTTCTTCTAAAGTGATACCTGACTCCTCCAGATTTATTCAATGAATAAACTGACCTAGCAAACATTCATTAGGCATCCACTGTGTACAATCCTATTCTGAGCACTGGAGGAGACAGCTCAGTGAGGCTCAGCCTTCCAAGACCTTGCAGTCTAGTTGGGAGGAATAAGGCACGTGTACCAGTCATTCAGATACAAAGCAAAGCAAGCTGAATGAATGAGAACTGTTAGGCAAGGGGTCGAGGATGGAAAGATCGCTTCTGATAATCAAGAGGGATTTCTGGGGGCAGCAGGATGGGGCTGGATAGCCAACATTGTATACAGTTCTTAAAAGTTGGAGGGTGGGAGGCATGCTGGAATGAGGAACACAGTAAATAAAGACAGAAGCAGGAAACGGAATTGCTTCAGGGATGATGAGTAGTCAGTTTTCTGGAGCTTTGAATACACGGATGGCATAGGACGTAGAGATGAAGTGGCAAGGCAGGCTTTATTGGTGGTGGCATTTCAGTTGTGTCTGAAACCCCATCTGAGGTTTTCTTGACAAAGATGCTGGTTTGCTATTTCCTTCTCCAACTCATTTTATAAATGAAGAAACTGAGATAAAGAGGGTTAAGTGACTTGTCCAGGTTCACACAGCTAGGCCAGATTTCAACTTGGGTCTTCCTGACTCCAGGTACAGCATTCTATTCACTATATCACCCAACTACCCCAAGGGAGGTTTGATCCTGGTCATAGGAAGCCTTGAATGCCAGGCTAAGGGGTTCAGATAGTTTCTTGTTGTTTACATTTCTTTAGTGCTTTATAATTTACAAAGTGTTTGCCTTAAAACCTCCTTGTCAGAGAGAAAGTTCCTGTTTTATTTCATTTATTTCACAGGTGAGAAAATGAGGCAAAGAGAGGTTATCTTTGTCCAAGACCACACAGCGAGCAAAGAGCAAAGTCGAGACTTGAACCCAAGGCTCCTGATTTGGTGAAAAGTGTCTGGGATTTGGTGTCAGGAATTCCAGGTTCAAATCCCAGCTCTGACTTTCACTGCCTGTGTGGCCTTGGCTGAATAGTGTGGTGTCATGTGTAGATGCTGGCCTTGCAGTCAGGGAGATCCAAGTTCATCTCCTACCTCAAGCATTTACTATGTGAACCTGTGGACTTTGGGGAGGCTTAGTTTCCTTAGCTGTAAAATGGGGGAGTAGGGCTTTGGCTTCTGAGGTTCTTTCCAGCTCCAAACAGATGGTCTCAGGAGCCCATGAAAAAGAAGGGTCATTAACTGCTCTGGGCTGGGCTCTGGGAGAGAGAATGGTGAACAGGAACTGGTTTATGCCTCCAAGAAGTTCCCAGGGTAGCATGGAGGCCTCTGTCTCTTCACCTGTAAAATGAACAAGTGGGACTAGACAGCCTTGTAGGCTGCTTCTTCTTCAGATCCAGACTCCAAAGATCCCCTCTCTAGTCCATAGGAAGAGTTATGTAGAAGTCAGCCCTTATTATGACCTGTCTGCTGATGGGGTTCTCTGATGTCTCATTGTGACGCCAAGCTAACCCTTGGCCCTCCAGGCAGTGCCCCCAGGGCACGAGCTGGGATGGATCCTACCTAGCTAAATGGGCATCAAGCCCAGGCCAAGTGATAGACTGCATGGCTGTTGTCTGGAGACTGTCCCAGCTCAATTTGCTTGGCCACAACCATGTGTGAATCCATCTACTAAGGTATGAGGAGGTTGGGATCCATGCCAATCAATGGGAGGGACCCACACTAGGGAAATCATGGCCCATGCCATGGTTCGCATTCAGCTCTTCAGTCAAATTTGAACAGTAGTCACTACAGGAGAGGGTGGGGGCACCTGTCCAGCCCTGCTCTGCTGCCACCACTGAGAGTTGTGACTTAACCAGCTCTCCTGAGGCAGAGACGCATTACCACCTCCCCATGTCTCTGATGCTGTGCGTGCTTAAAATACATCCATCGAAGGATCCAATTATAAAACCAAACTGCCTCCTCAGCTCCTGCTGCTGGGCTTCCTCCTCACCTGCTGTTCCCTGCCTCTTCCCTCCCCCACGCCAGAGGACAACCTGAGCAGGCACCATTGTGGCACCAAGCCCGGTGGTCCCTGTCATTTCAGAGTCTTAATAAAAGATGCCCACTGCCAGCTCTCCAGTGCTCAGGTCCCGGTTTCCTCTTCCAGGCTTTCCTATGGAAAGTTCAAAAGGGAGGCATCTACAGGGAATCTTATCTTAGAAGGACCTGGCCAGGTGAGACAGTGTGGGCATTGATGGGGCACCCACTATGAATGCTCGTAGAGATTTGCATCTAATGGCAGTAGGGGGAATATATCATGCACAAAAAAGTGCTCCTTTACTAAGTTTCTCCAACGTGCGCCTTCCTAAGCTGGAGCTCTTTGCCTGCTTTATGCCCTGGCCCCACTGGGCAGTTAGTCTGGCAAAGCCCATGGACCCCATCTCACAATCATGCACAAAACAAACGGCATTACAAGGTAAGCCAATTCCATTGAACTATTGCTCTCCCTTTTTAAACCTGAGTTCACAGAGACCAGGTGTTAAGCACACCTGTTCTAAGACCAAACTGCTGAGCAGACACAGCTCTAAGAAGGATTTCTCAAGAGTTCTCTATACCAATGAGGCCCCAACCCTGGCCCCAAATACAAATGGGAAAGACATGATGAGAGATGCTGGGGATCTTAAAATCCCAGGTTCAGAGCAAAGGGACCTTAGGAACTATGGAGCCTAACCCTCTGTTTTTACAAAGGAGGAAACTGAGGCTCAAGGAGAGTGGGTGACTTTCCCAAGGTCACTTTGTTTAAGAGGACTTCACTGTGAAGAAAACTCCTCATTCTTCATTCATTCATTTCATAGGCATTTATTAAACACCATTGTGTTGAAGCTCTGTGTTCAATCCTGAGCATATGAAGAGGAAGAAGAAATAATTCCTACCCTCAAGGAATGAATGAGTGAGTGAATGAATGAACGAAACATTTTAAGTGTTTATTATGTGCCAAGCACTGTTCAAAGTAATAGGGTTAGAAACAGAAAAGTAGAATAGTATGCTGCTCTCAGGAGTTCTCATTCTCAATGGAGAAGACAATGCATAGGAAAGGTTTCAACTGCAAGTCACATGGGAACGTCCACCGGTCCTTAGAGGGCAGAGGCAAAGCAGATGATCAGGCCTCATGTTCCCTTAATAGTATTTTATTTTTCCAATTATATGTAAAGATAGCTTTCAGCATTTATTTTTAAATGATTTTGAGTTCCAAATTTTTCTCCCTCCCTCCCTTTCCCCTTCCCCTCCCCAAGACAGCAAGCAATCTGATATCAATTATACATGTAAGTCATGTTAAACATATTTCTACATTAGTCATGTTGTGAAAGAAGAATCAGAAGAAAAGGGAAAAATCACAAGAAAGAAAAAAATGAAAAGAGTCTGCTTCGATATGCATTAAGACTCCATCAGTTCTTTCTCTGGATGTGGATAGCATATTCCATATTGAGTCTTTGGAATTGTCCTGGATCATTGCATTGCTGAGAAGAACAGAACATATCACAGTTGATCATCACATAATCTTACTGATACTGTGTACAATGTTCCCCCGGTTCTGCTCATTTCACTCAGCATCAGTCCATATGAGTCTTTCAAGGTTTTTTCTGAAGTCTGCTTGCTCATCATTTCTCATAGCACAATAGTATTCCATTACATTTATATACCACAATTCATTCAGCCATTCCCCAATTGATGGGCATCCCCACAATTTCCAATTGCCACCACAAAAAGCGCTGCTATAAATATTTTTGTACATGTGGGTCCTTCGCCCTTTTTATGATCTCTTTGAGATAAAGACCTAGTGGGTGGTGTTGCTGGATCAAAGGGTATGCACAGTTTCATAGCCCTTTGGGCATGGTTCCAAATTGTTTTCCAGAATGGTTGGATCAGTTCACAATTCCACCAACAATGCATTAGTGTTCCAATTTTCCCACATCTCCAACATTTATCATTTTCCTTTTCTGTCATATTAGCCAATATGGTAGATGTGAGGTGGGACCTCAGAATTGTTTTAATTTGAATTTCTCTAACCAATAGTGATTTAGATCATTTTTATATGACTATAGATAGCTTTAACATCTCCACCTGAAAACTGCCTGTTCATATCCTTTGTCCATTTATCAATTGGGGAATGACTTGTGTTCTCATAAGTTTGACTCAATTCTCTATATATTTGAGAAATTATGCCTTTATCAGAAACACTGGTTGTAAAAAATTGTTTCCTAACTTTCTGTTTTCCTTCTAATCTTGGTCTAATTGGTTTTGTTTGTGTAAAACCTTTTTAATTTAATGTAATCAAAATTATCCATTTTGCATTTCGTAATGTTCTCTGTCTCTTTTTGGTCATAAATTCTTCCCTTCTCCATAGATCTGACAGATAAACTATTTGTCACTCTCCCCATTTGCTTTTAGTATCACTCTTTATGTCTAAATTATGTACCCATTTTGACATTATCCTTACCTTGGTATATGGTATGAGACATTGGTCTATGCCTAGTTTTTGCCATACTGTTTTCCCAGCAGTTTTTGTCAGACAGTGAGTTCTTATCCCAGAAGCTGGAGCCTTTGAGTTTATCAAATAGATGACTGTAGTCATTGACTCCTGTGTTTTATGTACCTAACCTATTCCACTGAATTTCTCTGTTCTACTCTATTTCTTAGCCAGTACCAAATAGTTCTGACGACCACCATTTTATAATACACTTTTAGATCTGGCACAGCCAGGCCACCTTCCTTTGCATTTCTTTTCATTAATTCCCTTGATATTCTTGAAATTTGTTCTTCCAGATGAATTTTATTATTTTTATAGCTCTAGAAAATAAATTTTGGTAGTTTGGTATGGCACTGAATAAGTAAATTAATTGAGGTAGAACTGTCATTTTTATTATATTAGCTCAGCCTATTCATGAGCAACTGATAATTTTCCATTTATTTAGATCTGACTTTATTTGTGTGAAAAGTGCTTTGTAATGGTGTTCATATAGTTCCTGGGTTTGTCTTGGCAGGCAGACTCCCAAATATTTCATATTGTCTATAGTTATTTTAAATGGAATTCCTCTTTCTATCTCTTGCTGCTGGACTTTGTTTGGTAATATGTAGAAATGCTAATGATTTGTGTGGGTTTATTTTATATCCTGCAATTTTGCTAAAGTTGTTCATTATTTCAAGTAGTTATTTAGTTGATTCTCTAGGATTCTTTATATCGTTTGGAAAGAGTAATAGTTTTGTTTCCTTATCGTTTATTCAAATTCCTTTAGTTTCTTTTTCTTCTCTTATTTCTAAAGCTAACATTGCTAATACAATACTGAATAATAGTGATGATAATGGCCACCATTGTTTCCCTCTGATCTTACTGGGAAAGCTTCTCGTTTCTCCCTATCACATAAAATGCTTGCAGATGGTTTTAAATATTGCTTATCATTTTAAGGAAAACTCCATTTATTCTTATGTGCTCTAGTGTTTTTAATAGGAATGGCTGCTGTATTTTGCCAAAACTTTTTCTGTATCTATTGAGATAATCATGTGATTTCTATTAGTTTTGTTATTAATATTGTCAATTATGTTGATAGTTTTCCTAATATTGAACCATACCTCCATTCCTGGTATAAATTCCACCTGGTCATAGTATATTGTTATCATGTTAAGTTGCTGTAAACACTTTGCTAATATTATATTTAAAAATTTTGCCTCAATATTCATTAGGGAAATTGGTCTATAATTTTCTTTCTCTGTTTTGGCTCTTCCTGGTTTAGATATCAGCACCATATTTGTATCACAAAAGGAATTTGGTGGGACTCCTTTGCCTATTTTTCCAAATAATTCATGTAGTATTGGAATTAATTGTTCTTTAAATGTTTGGTAGAATTCACTTGTAAGTCCATCTGACTCTGGAGATTTTTTTCTGAGGGAATCCATTGATGGATTGTTCAATTTCTTTTTCTAAAACAGGGTTAAGTATTTTATTTCCTCTTCTGTTAATCCAGATAATTTATATTTTTGTAAATATTCATCCATTTCACTTAGATTATCATATTTATTGTCATACAGTTGGGCAAAATAATTCCCAATTACTGTTTTAATTTCCTCTTCTTTGGTCATGAATTAAGCCTTTTAATTTTTATCCTGGTAATTTGGTTTTCTTCTTTCTTTTTAAAATCAAATTAACCAGAGGTTGATCTATTTTATTGTTGTTTTCATAAAACTAGCTCTTAGTTTTATTTATTAGTTCAAGAGTTTTCTTACTTTCAATTTTATTAATCTCTCCTTTGATTTTCCACTGAATTTCCAGTTCTTCACCACAAAAAGAGCTACTATATTTTTGTACAAATAACTTCTCTTCCCTCCTCCCCCTTTTTTTTGGATGTCTTTAGGATATGACCTAGTAGTGGTATTGCTGTGCAGTTTTATACCCCTTTGGACATGGCAGCTATTCATTTGTAATGTTCTGTGCTCTGATCTTCTGTTCTAAGGCCCCTCCAACTCTGACATTCCCTATTCTGAGGTCCCTTCCAGCACTGACATCCCCTGTTCTGTGATGTTTCTGGGAGGTAAAGGTAACAGATGGGAAACTTCAGAGGTATGATGACCTGAATACAAGTTTCACCTCTGATACTATGGGGTGTACCACCCTGGGTAAGTCACTTAACCTCTCAGGGCTCTAGGCAACTCTTTAGGCCCCTACACTGAAGAACAGCTTCTGCTCTGCTGTATAAAAGTGAGTTTCCTTACCAAGAGCTCCCCAGACTGTGAAATCACAGTTCTGGACTTTAAAATATCACTTGTGCCAGCCAACTCCATTCCAAAAGGACCCATGAGGCTTTCCCCTCTCTTTTAAAATGGCGCCCACATCAGAAGCAAGAATGTTGTGAATCAAAGGCTCTCTCCTAAGAACTGCCCTGGCAGCCACACAAGCCAGCCAAAGACATTCCCAGCACACATCAAGTCTCTACTGAATCTGGGTTCGGACCAGACTTCAGATGAAGGTTAGAAGGCAGTGATGTCCTGGCTTCTGGGCCCAAGATCAGTGCCTGAGGGAGGCTGCCAGTGGGAACGGAGGTGAGCGGATTTCACCTTGGGCACATTTTGTTCCAGGAGTTATAAAGCATAGAAACTCCATGGGCAGAGAGAAGTTTCTTTTCAGAAGCAGGAGGTTAGATCATATGATATCTAAGTGGCGGGGATCTCAGGGGCCATCTAGTCCAGCCCACCCAACAACAACGGTAATGTTTGCTATGTGCCGGGCATGGAGGCCGGAGATTGAGGAACACAGGAAGAGGGTCACATTTGACAGCTTGTCAGCCTTTCTCTGCTCGGTCCTGGAGGACTGAACCAGGAGCATGGGGCAATGGAGGAGAAGCAGATTTCAGCTTGATAGAAGGAAAGCTGCTTCACAGTGAGAACAGTAGGAGAGCAGCCCAGAGGGCCTGTCTCAGGGGGCAGTCAGAGTCTGCAGGAGAAGGAGAATTCTCCCAGATGCCAGGAAAGCACTTGAGCAGATGCCATCAGGTTCCCATTTCCATTTCTGAGCCTCAGTCTCTTCATCTGTAAAGTGACTGTAATAATGTTTGGACTGCTTCCTCCCAGAGCAGTAGGGAGAAAAGGGTTTTATTAACCATAATATCCTATAGAAAGGGAAGTTATCATTTTTTTTGCTTTTTGGAGGGGGGAGGGCAGGACAATTGGGGTTAAGTGACTTGCCCAAGGTCACATGGCTAGTAAGTGCTAAGTGTCTGAGGCTGGATTGGAACTCAGGTCCTCCTGACTCCAGGGTCAGTGTTTCTATTCACTGAGCCACCTAGCTGCCCCTAGTGATCAATTTTTGATGATACAAATTTACAAGGTAACTGGAGCCAAGCTTCTGGTCTCACTGGAGAACCTTGGACAAATCACTTCCCAGCACATAGCAGAAACTTAATAAATATTTTTTGGTTGACGTATTCCCCTTTTGGGGCTTCAGTTTCCAGCTATTTAAAAAGCTTGGATCACTGACTCAAGATCTAGAACATAAATTGATCTCTAAGGATCATCCAGTCTCCTTGTTTTACAGATGAGGCTCAGAAAGGATGAGCGACTTACCCAGAAGCCACGTAGTTCATGAGGGTCCCAGGTGGCATTCGAACCCAGGTCTCCCTGACTCAAAATCCGTAAGGGACAGCCACTACATTAATCTCTCTCTCCCAAGGGAATGTGGAGACCATCTTCTCCAGAGCCATCGTTTTTCAGAGGGAATAATTGATATCTTGACCTTGCACCTAAGCCCAGGCTTCGCACACATAGGCAATGAATAAATGTTTGCTGAGTAGAATGCAGAAGAATCAGAAGAAAACCCCTCCCACAAGGTTTTGTTTTCCCATTTCCACCTCCTTAAAACTCACTGATCCAGAAGCAGTTCCAGACCAATCAATGACTGGGACAAATTGTTCTTGGAAACAATGTTCATAGATCATAATTCAATTCAACAAACATTTATTAAACACCTACTATGTACAAGGTGGTATACTGGGTGTTATGGATAGATCGAGCTCATATTCTACCTCGGGAGACAACATGGGTGCTTAGAAAGAAATACGAAGTAATCTGAGCAGCTGGGGGAGCCAGGGAAGGAGATGGCACCTTGGGAGGAAGATATGGATTCTAAACATGGTGGGGGTTGGGGAAGACAGTCTAGGTAAATGCTTGGAGGTGGGAGATGAAATACTAAGTTGAGAGAACAGACCACAGGTCATATTGGCTAGAACAACTCATTGAGCATCATTCGTTTATTCAATAAATATTTATAAAGTCAGACTACAGTGTGTGCTCCTACAAGCACTGATAAGGTATAACCTCTGCTCTTAGAAAGCTCCGAATCTAGTGGGGCACCCAAGACAGAGACTTTAATGCTTCTTAGTATATTTTAAATCCATGAGTACAAAGTGTAATGAAATCAAAGGAGGGAGAAATCACTTCTAACTAGAGGGAGGTACCAGCAAAGGCTACCTGGAGGAGGTGGCATTGGTGTAGGATCTTGAAGGGCAGTCAAGAAGTCAGGTAGACATTTACATGAACAAAGCCCCTAAAGAAGGTGGGTTGTGTGGATGTCTCACCTTGGCTTCCTCTCCTGTGGCTTGCAGAGCCTCAGCAAGTCTTAGTGATGTCCCCTGGTCCCTTCCTACTGCCTGGAAGTGACAATCAGCCCTCTGCCCTGCTCAGCCAAGGCTCCTGCTGGCTGCCCTCAGGGTCCTCAGGAGCTATGCATCAGGATCTTTGGTAGAGAGGCTCCTTCCTAATGGTTTGCTGCCTCTCCTTGCTCAGGTAATTCCCTGACGGATCAATGACAGCCAAACGATGACAAGTTGTGGCCAACAGTCCTTGAATGTGCTCACGGTCATTCTCTCATTGCTGTTCTCAGCAGGTAAGAAAGTCTCTGCTAAATTCATCTCCTTGGGATGGGACTGAGACTTCGGGAGGAAGCCTGGGAGGAGACAACAGCAGCCACTGTTCATGGCCAGGAAGAGCCAGAGGGTAGGGTGGGGGCCACACAGGAGAGCGTGAACACCTGAGAGAATACAAGGAATTCCATTCCGGTCTCTCTAGAAAGATCCCTGGGGGTTCTGGAATCCAGAGACACAGGATTTTTTGTGGGGGGTGGGCAGGGTGGAGGTAGATGTGAGACCTCACAAAGCAGGGAAGGATAATGGAAAGAGGGCTGGATTTAAAGTCATAGGTCATGAGTTCAAATGCTGACTCTCCCTGTATAACCCTAGACCTCATCTCTGCACTTCAGTTTTCTCAAGTATGATGGGGTTGGACCAGAAAGGTGCCCTCTGTCCCTAGACCTCTGATGCCAAGAGCTCACTTCTATGAGAATAAGTTCTGTCTCTCTGCCCAACTACCTTGCCTCAGTTGAGGGAGAATGTTGACATTGCAGCCCCTGGATTCCAACCTCATTCCCTGCAAAGCAGAAAAGCTTGGAGCAGGTGGCCAGCTCCTTTCAAGCCCAGGCACCATGGAGAGGCCAAGATTATGGAGTAATCTCTATTTTAAATAGCCACAGTAAGAGAGGTTTACCTGGAAGCCTTTTCTGTTCCTTGGAATCCCAGCTCATTTCTAACAGGCAGCTTTTCTCCACCACTAGCAAACACCATTGACCTTTTAAAAATGTATTTCTCAGCCTCTCATCTCATTTTCCTGGTGCTGAGACTCAGGTACTTACAAGGCTGTTTGGGCATCTCTTCAATGGTTTCCTTCCCTGAGATGTGAAATGAGGTGTCTCCCACAAAGAATGAGCTTGGAACCCTGGCTGACACTCACCAGTCCTATGACCTTGGGCAGTCCCTTCCCTAATCCTCTGTAAAAAAAGGCAGGGATGGCCTCAGAGGTCCCTTCTACCTCTGACATCCAGGGGCTGGAATTTGAGATCCAGAGAGCTGTGTTGGAATCTTTAAGCTTTAAGACCCTTGGTATAGCACCTTCCCTTGTGTGGGTCTGAATTTCCTCTTCTGTAAATGAAAGGTTTGGCCTAAGTAACATCAAAGGCTCTCAAGGAATGATTCTATAATCCAGATTCACTTCAGCTCCCTGGACTCAAGTGTCCTCTGAGTGATCTTGCAGCCCTGACATTTTAGAATATGGAGACTAATTAAGGTGACACTGATTATAACACCTATTTCCATGGCCCTTGGAGATCTCTGAAGCCCTTCCTCTCAGTGACCTGTTGGAAGCCAGGTAATACAGGTATCATTTTCCTCACATACTATGAATAAGAAAGGCATACCCCATAGAGAGTGAATGGTCTGCCTGAGGTCACATGGTGAGTAAGAACTGAACTGGACCTAGAATTCAGATCTGACACCAGATCCCAGATACCACCATCAAGAAGGACTTCCTCACTTTTCAAAATTCCTGGCACTTTTAGCATTTTGCCAAAAAGAAAACAAAACAAAAAGTTCTTGGCAGGGGGAGAAATTTGGGCATCTGACTATAACTCACTGACAATGACCCAGAGTAACTGCTGATATAGATGCCTGCCCATTACTTAAAGATGGTCATTAGGAAGCAGAGAAGGTTCTCTGTTTTTCTCCTTTCTCAATCTTCTCTATTCCCACAGTGGATCTTCCCTGTGGTGGAAGTAGGATTATGGCAGACCAGAACCTGGCAAACCAAGTTCACTTTTCATCAGCTATAGAACTAGAGGGGCCTGAGAGATTGAGGTTACCCTCTTTAGTTTAGAGGAGAAGAAACTCTGGTCCTTAACTTTTTTCACCTGCAAATCAAAATTAATGGAAGGGTCTGTCTGTTGCTATCTAGCAGAGTATCATAGGTTCAGAACGGGAAGGAACATTGTCAAGGCCACTTTCCAGATGAATGAACAGAGGCCCAGAGAGGAATTGGCAGAGGTATAGGTCACCCAGGAGCTAATTTGGGGGGCAGCATAGTCCCAGAATAGGGAGATTGGCTCTGACAAGAGCGATCCCAAACCTGCTTCTGATCTGTACAGTCCCTGTGGCTCTGGGATTCTGCGTACATTGGACTCAGTGACCTCTGAGGGCCCTGATGTCTGAAGTCTGTGATCCTAAACCAAGATTTACACACTGACTTGTCACTGAAAACCCACAAACTTCTTTATTGCACTCAGAGAAGGGCTTCAGCTTGCCCAGGGTGGGAGAGCTATTACATAACGGACCTTGAAGCTGAGTTTTGTGCTGTGCTCTTCTGTGAAAAGCCAGATATATTTAGTCAGTCCAGCTCATCCCCCAAAGTCCAGATGTCCTTCCAGCCACTTTGTCTACACCAGTCACCCAGTGTAGACCAAGCATCTACCAAGGAGGGCATACAGTGAATAAGCTATGGTGTTTGAATCTGGACTTTGGGCTGGTAGAGACCTTAGAAATGATCTAATCTGATCCCTTCGTTTTGCAGAAAGGGAAACTGAGACCTGGAGAGGGGAAGGGTCTTACCTCAAGGCTATCCAGGTACCAAGCAGTGTAGGGAGTCAGAGGGAGGTCTTCTGACTCCAAAGAGAGTACTCTAAAAGAGCTCAGCCCCAGCCTGACTAGAGAGAGAAATCTTCACCCAGATCCAATGCCTCCTCTTCCATGAAGTACTATCAGGTTACCCCCAAATCATGAGTAATGGCTCCCTCCTCCACCCTCCTTTGTGCTTGGGGATCATAGAATTGGAGCTGGAAGCTCCTCTGGTCCAATTCCTTTATTTTACTGTTGGGGAAACTGAGACCCTCAGAGTGACTTGTCCAGGGTTACACAGTCAGTAAATAGCTCAATTAGGATTTGAATCCAAATGTGACTGCAAATGTAGTAGGTAGTCTGGGAAAGGGGTGAGATCAGCATCAACTCATCTCCAACCACTGGCCAGCTCCAGCATTAACTGGATGAAGGTGATAGGACTTAGGTGAACCTTGCAGGATAGTTGTGGTCCATTGGAGGAGAGAGGAGGAAAAGTTCATAGGATCCTGGATCTAGCGCCAGGAGGAACCTTAAAGGACATCAAGTCCAACCCTCCCGTTTTTCAGGGGATACTGAGGCTCAGAGAGGTGAGGAAGTGACTCGCCCAAGGCCACACAGATAGTGACTTCGAATTTGAAGACTCCTAGTCCAGGGCTCTCTCCAGCTACCTTCAAGGGGAGTCAGGGGAGTAGGCTGAGCCTTAGTGCTCAGAAATCACAAGGTCTGGATTCTGAAATTCCACAGACATGGATTAAGCACTTACTGTACGCAAACTCAGTCGTGAGGGCTGTGGGGATACAAGGGTGCAGAACACATGGTCCCAGCCCCCACATAGCCCATAAACTGAGGGGGCGGGGCCTTTGCGAAGGGTAGGTCTAGAAATTGCTAAAATGTAAAATGGGAGAAAATAAGTAGGTAAGAGGAGTCTAGTCAAAATGAAACTAGGGTCCAGATTGGGGGGAGATCCCTACTCGCCAGGGATCTGGGAAATCAGGGTAGGCTTCATGGAGGAGGTAGCATTTGATAGGACAAAGAAAAGGGATGGGAAGGGAATCCCGGGAACCGGGGACAGCATGAACGAAGGAGGCAGGAACGACATGTTTAAGAATAGTGAATCATCTGCTTCGGGTAGAAGACAGAAGATGTGGTGGGGTAACGGGACACGAGGTTGGAGCCAGCCTGGGGAGGCTGCTCTTGTGTCACAGAGCCCCGAGGGCATTAGCACTGCCTGACTGGGGGAGCCCGGTCCCCTCCAGCAGGAGGAGGGGGGAAGCCCCCGCTCTTCTGTCCTGGACATTGCAGGACGGGAGAAGGCCCGGGGCGGCCGCAGCACACCCTTCTTGCTTTGTTTATTTTGCAGCGCTGTCCGCACACTTTAGAGTCTGTGAGCCCTACACCGACCACAAAGGTCACTACCACTTTGGCTTCCATTGTCCCCGGCTTTCCGACAACAAAACCTTCATCTTGTGCTGTCACCATAACAACACGGTCTTTAAATACTGCTGCAACGAGACGGAATTCCAGGCGGTGATGCAGCTGAATCTCACCACGCAATCCGAAGGCTACATGCATAAGTAAGTGGGTTCATTCAGATCCCTGGTGACCCTTATCTTTGGAGTAGAAAGACCAAGGGGCTTAGAGTCAGGTTTGACGTGGGGGCAAAGCCCACCACTGACCCTGCGTAAGCACTAAGGGGACTCTCTGACCTTCACTTTCCCCGTCTGTTAAATGGGAATAATAATCCGCAAACTACCTATTGCTGCCATCCAACATTGTTATAAAGCAAAGTGCCAGAGAAAGGAGAATTACTGCTTGGGCATCCTTCCTTCCTCTGGCACCAGTGCCTGCCCCCTACACACACACACACACACACACACACACACACACACACACACACACACACACACACCCAGGAGAGCCATCAGCCCCTCACATTGTTAGCTTATAAGACTGATCACCCAATACTGTCTGGCATCCAGTCCCCAAAGCTCACATACCCTTCCTCCCAACATCACTCGAGACGACCCAGAACAATAACAGTGCTCTCAGATTGCCAAATGCTTTATAAACATTAACGAGCCCTAGCCGGGCCGCTAAGGACGGGAGGCAAATGCGCTCGCCACCCTGCTCCAGATGGGGAACACAGTCCCGAAGGGAGGTGGCTGCTGCCAGAATGAGGATTCATGCGAAGGAATTTAATATGAAGAGGCAGCGAGCCTGCTGGAGGCTTGGCAGGCGGAGGGCTCCGACTTCTCCAATAGAGTGGAGAGGGGATTTTTTTAATCCTTATTTTTAAAACCATGTGTTTCTATAATCTGCATATTTGCATGTGATTTCACACTTAAGCTGCTGAATGTTTCAGTGTTTGGTTCCTGAAGCTCATTGAGCAAATTTCAAATGAACCATTTGTCTCCAAGAAAAGAAGGAATCATTGAATCTTAGGATCATGAGCTCTTCAAATCAGAGCGTCCTAGAATCTCAGCATCTTAAACTGCAGTATCCTGGAATCTTAAATGTGGAATATCCTACAGTCTTAGAATTAGAGTAGCCTAGAGTCTTAGAACTGGGGTAGCCTAGAATCTTAGGACTGGAACACCCTAGAATCTTGGAACTCCAGTTTCATAGACTCTTAGAACTGGAATCTTATCCCAGAATCCTAGAACCGGGGTGTCCCAGGATCCTAGAACCGGGGTGTCCCAGAATCTTAGAATCTTCTACTACAGTATCATTTAACTTTAGATATTTAAATTTAAATTTATCATTTAACTAGAATTTCAGTACTGAATTATCAGACTCAGGCTACAGTATCATATAATTTTTAGAATCAAGTGTATCTTCTGTATCCTATCTCACATAGCATGTCTTATCTGGTCATCATGGAATTTTAGAATCTTAATATCTGAGGATCTGAGGATCTTGGAATCACAGAATACAAATTAATGAATCCAATTCAACAAATATTTAAGTACCTACCAGGTATGAGGTTCTATGCTAGAGGTACCTGGGATACAAAGACAAAACAAAACTACCCTGAGCTCTCTACTCTCATCCCAGGATCAGAGTATCTAAGTTTAAGAATTCATAGAGTTAACTTTTAATTTTTGCTCCAAGACCCAGCTTGAGAACTACTTTGTAAGCATAGTATAGAATGTCAGAACTGGGAAGACCTTAGAACAGAGAATATCAGAGCTGGGAGGGCCCTTAGAATAGGAAATGTCACAGATGGGAAGGAGCTTAGAACCAGGAATGTCAGAGCTGGGAGGGGGTTTAGAACAGGGGATGTCAGAGCTGGGAGGGAGCTTAGAACAGGGGATGTCAGAGCTGGGAGGGGGCTTAGAACAGGGAATGCCAGATCTGGGAGGGGCCTTAGAATAAGGAATATCAGAGCTGAGAGGGATCTTAGAACAGGGGATGTCAGAGCTGGGAGGGGGCTTGCAGAGTTGGAGGGGACCTCCATTTAGTAAGAGGCCATTTAGTAAGACCCTCTCATCTTACAGATGAGAAAACCGAGGCCCAGGGAAAGAAAGTGACCCACCTGGCAGATCATACAGGAAGTAGAAAGTCAACATTCACACCTTGGCCTCCCAGTGCAACAATGCTCCCCCCCCCCCCAATCCTTCACTGCCTCCATGAATGTGAGTCACTGTTGTCTTTCTTATTAACTGTTGGGAATCGTCCCTTTGACAGAGGAGAGCTGGGGGAGTAGAGCTTAGAGTGAGCTGAGCTGAGCCAGTCTCCTCTCCCCACTCAGCCTCACCAAACCTCTCTGCTTCTCCTTGGCACATGAATCAGCCCCAGAGGCGGAGCTGGTGGCAGCCAAAAGGGTAACAAGCTTGGTGATGGATGCCTGGTTTATTTGTGTTTTCTAAAAGAACAGAATGGCTTGTTTGGGTTGGGGCTGTTTGGCAGATGGAAAACCAGGCCAGGCTTCAGAAAACTGTCTGACGGGGGAGCTCACCGAAACAGAAACCAGGCACCTTTGGGGGGTCAGATGGATGGCATGCAGGGCATTAAGGAAGGGGAAGGGCATCAGGAGCAGCTGGTTTCAGGCATTGTCTCTAGTACGTACCCGGGTAAAACACTTAACTTTTCTGTGCCTTGGTTTTGAAATTTGTAAAATGTGGAGAATCAATCAATAAGTATTTATCAAGTCCTTATTGTGACCCAGTCACCCTACTAAGTGCTGGGAATACAAAAACAAAAGAAAAACAGTTCCTGCCCTCAAGGAGCTTGTATTCTGACCAATGAGACAACATTGCAATGGGAGAAACACCTCCTTTTTGAGGTCATATAGTAGGTAACTGCTGTCTAAATAAATCTATCACAACGTAAAAACTTAGGCTTGATTATGCTTAAGCATGTGTTCAGAGAGGTAGAAAAATTGCCCCTGAACAGAGATTAAGATTTCTGGACAAGCTTTTATAGAGAAGAATGTGTCTTAGAAACAGAGAACTAATTCTTTTACATATTGTAATCTTATACATTTTTAGGCTAAAGAAGTTAAGAAAAAAGATTCGTAATCCCATGTTTCCTTCGGTGTTATAAAAGTTGAACAACCTTAGTTAAACTGAGTCATAATCTCATACAAACCCCAAGGATATAAACCTAATTAGACAAAGTTATAGGTAAACTAAGTCAGGCTACTGATTAAACTACATTTAAAAGGTTCACAACTAGGCTGATGGAAGGGGAAGAGTTAGATATCTATAGAAGCTGTGTCAGAATTCTTTCCTTAAGTCAGATTACTTTGGAAATCCCTAGTCTCTTTTTTCACTTCTTATCTGAGGAATGTTAAATTATCTTCCTTTAACACTAGTATTCCATGAATCTAGTTTTGGTCAAGTGAGGTTGATATTTACTGAAGACAGGCTTTCATTTAACCAAACATTGCAGGAGGAATGGTCCTGAACCCCAAACAATAAAATTAGTAAAAAAGAAATCAAAGGTGACAAATTATAATCACAAGGTCCTTCAGGTTTTCTCTTTTTGTCTTTGCATCTCCAGCACTTAACAGAGTAACTGGTGCACAGCAGAGACTTAATAAATGCTTATTGATAGACTATCATCATTGGATACTTATTTACCTGCCTTACAGGGGTATTTTAAGAAAAGAGCTCTGTAAAATTGAAGCTTTCAAAAAATGAGTTGTTGGGGAAAGGGAGGGGATCAGAATCACTTCTGATTCTGCCTCTTCTCGGAAATTTCTGGAATTCCCCTCATTCAAAGAGGCAGCTTGGTGCTCAGGAAACACCTGGGATAAGGAGACATGAATTTACATCCCAGCCAGCACTTCCTAGATGTCATATACAAGTCCCCTCAGTATCCTCACTAGTCCTCTCTCACTGTAAGTTTTCAAGGGAAAGCTGGATGCACACCTCCCAGGTGTGTTGGAACAGAGATTTTTCCTTGGATGATTTGATTGCCCAGGTCCCTCCAAACTCTGAAATTTTTGCCTCCCTCTGAGTCTGTTATTACCTCCCTTCTTTGGAGATGCCCCAATTTGTCAAAAACATGGTGCTCAGTTCTCTGTGGATTACAAATATTCATTGACCTGCAATGGGCTTCATTCACCACATAGCAACCATTGTCTAAATGATCTATTATCTAAGAACACTTTCATCAACATCCACCTTCAATGCTTCACCACAGTGTCAAGGTGACCCTGGGCTCTCAAAGACTTGGAGTTCAACCTCTGGCAGATCCTTCTGAGCTAAAACAGCATCAAGTCTGGGCCCATTGATGACGAATATGTTTGTTATCCAAGGATCAGCTGATCTAAGTTCCAAGTAACTCATCATTAGATTGGCTACAGATGGCTGATTTTTCCCCCCAAAGCAACTCTCAAAGAGCACTAAGTCATAGAGAGGCTGCTATCTGTATCAATGGAGAGAGCACCCACACCAAGAAAAACTCATGACAAAATTGTGATATCTCTCCACTGTCAAATCTGTGAGCTGGAGAAACTGTGGAAGTGACCTTTGGAGAGTGACCAGATGACATCCTAATGGATTGAAATAACCCTTGTAGAGAAATGCACACATGGAATGTCTTTCATTGGCATGACTTTAATTGCAAGGAGAAAGCTTGTCTCTGCAGATCAATGATTTGTTTTCTGTTGTTAAAAAACACAAACTCTGTGGCCCAGCTTATTCCCTTTAATGCCTTCACTCCTCTGTATATCTCTAAGTGACAAGAAATTTAATTTGGTATCTTAAGCCTAAATCTACCATCCTGTTATTTCTCCAGTCTCTGCCCTCTAGGACCAACTAGTACAAGATTAATCCCTCATCTGTGTGGCAACCCTTCAAATACTTGAAAATAACCATTCTTCCCCCTCCCCCAAAGTATCCTGTGTCTCCCGCTCCCTCTGGCAATCCTCCTGTGATGTGGTCTCCTTTCTCTTACTATTCAGTTCCCTCTCCCCTTGCTCTCCAGCTCATCAATGATCTTCATAAAAGGTGATGCTTAGAACTTAACTCCAGACTCCATTGGGGTTGTCTGAGAAGAGAAGAGGTCAGAGAAACTCTCACCCTTTTTCCCTCTGGCCCCATAATACATCCTGAGAGTCAGCATCAGAAAAGATTTGCTGGTTTTCCTTCTTAACCAATGTCTACAGAAAACCATTTGCTCTCTTATTTTAATATTATTTATCATGTTACTTCTGAATGGAAAGGCTGTGTTTAGATGACCCCAGCTCCAGTTGGGATGTTTTTGGTCAGCTTATCAGCACTGCTTCTGTTGCAAGGTTTATAGCTCACAAATTGCTTTTGGAGACATATTTGTTTATTGCTTGGGAAGCACTGAAAGCATTTTCAGCCAATAAACCCCCCCCAATACACTAGAAAGTCACATCTGTGACTTCTAGTGCCCATGATGGCATTCAGTTGAAAAGGTCTGAGAGAGAGAGAGAGAGAGAGAGAGAGAGAGAGAGAGAGAGAGAGAGGCATCTGGATAGGATTAATTTTCCAGGTGACATTTTTCAAGCACAAATTGAGCTGTCCTAAATCATTCTACCATGTAGGACCCCAAGACTTGTACCATATTTCAGAAGGGACACTGCCAAGCTGGAGGTTGTCCCAAGGAAGGTGATCAAGAACTAGAAGCTGTAGGAGGATTTATTGAAGAAATGGGGGATATTTATCTAGTCTGCAAGTGGGAAGGCCCAGGTGCGATCCCCTTTGCTGACTATCTTCACCTAGCTAAGAAATTGGCCCGGGACAGGCAGACTCTGTTGATTCTGAATGGATCCGGAGGATGGGGCTAGCACTTGACCCCTTTTCAGAGGGGATTCATGCTTTGTGGAGGTGTTGTGCTAGGTGACATACTAGAAGGTAAGCTCAGTGCAGGTAAGGACTAGACCCTCCTCCAGAGAGCCAAAGATTTTGTACATTTTTTAAAAATGTCCTTTTTTGTTACAAACTTAGTAAATGTCAATAAACATAAAGACTTCAATGTACAAAGAAAGAATTGAAAAGGGAGGTGAAGTGGGGCTAGGGAGTTATAGATGAAATTGTGAATCTCTGCCCTGCACTGTGTGTTCATGTGTAGGAGGACTGGACCTCTGATTTGGCTGATATGAGAAACACTCAGTGAGGAAACTCTCTCTACGGATGCCTGTTGGCAACTTCTCAGTAATTTCTAGTTAGACATTTAAAGCTGGAAGGCATTTTAGAGGTTTTTGAGTCTACTCCCCTCCTTTTACAGATGAGGAAACTGAGTTCCAGAGAGGCTGAGTGATCAAGGTCAAAGAAGGGAAGGATGACAAGGGCTGGGGTTTGAACCGGGGCTCTCTGATCCCAAATCCAGCATCCTTCCCTCTACACCTGTACCATGTTGACTCCTCTCAGAGAGCTGTCCAGGGTCACACAGCTAGTAAGGATCAGGAGAAACATATTAAATGTTAAAAATAGCAAAATATTAAGTTAGCATAAAAATATTGATTCATAGTTTTATTATTATTTATGAATATTACAATTTTAATCAATAAGCATCATTTATTAAATGTTTGCTACATGCCAGACACTGTGCTGAGAACCAGGGATATAATCATGAGCAGAAAGATGGAACCTGGCCTCAAGGAGCCTACATTCTAATGGATTTGAGGCAAAGTCAGGATTTGAACTCATGTCTTCCCAGCACTCAGACCACTATGCCACAGTGTATCTAGTGCAGAGAGGTATTCCCTGTGGTGAAGTTGCTCAGCCATTTTTCAATCATGTCTAACTCTGTGTGGCCCCACTGGGACTTTTCTTGGCAGAAACAATGGAGTACTTGCCATTTCCTTCTATAGCTCATTTTATAGAGGTGGAGAGTGAGGCAAACAGGGTGAAGTGACTTGCCCAGGGTCACACAGCTAGTAAGTGTCTGAGGCTGGATTTGAACTCAGGAAGAGGAGTCAGAATCCAAAGGCAGGATTTGAACGCAGGTCTTTCTGTGTCCAAACCCTGCTTTCGAAGCTTTGCTTTTGAGCAGACCAGAGCTGGCTCCATACAGGTCAGAATGCTCCTCCCAGGCCCTCCCCTCTGTTCTCCCCCAGGCTCAGATCACTCCTGGATGCTGACGTGCAGATTAAAACAAACCCTGGCGGCCCAGCCAGCTAGCCAGGGAGGCTGCACACGCGATTCGACCAGAAAACATTTATATTCAGGAAGCTATAAAAACAAGCTCTCCAGGAAGGGAAAATTGGAAGCAGGCCTGGGTCTGGGGAGAAAGGATTCCGTGCAAGACCAGGCCTCTGACAGAGAGGACACTTAAACCCCTTTTTGGGTGCCTGTGGGAGAGGGAGGCTTAGGGAGGGAGGGGCCAGTGCAAATGGCCCAGAAAGGCTGCAGAGGCCCCAGGGAGTCCCACAGCACCCTGTCAATCAGCCCAGACACAGCCAACCTGCACCCACGTTTTCTACCCAACTGGGTTTTGTTGTTTGTTTCTGAAGCAGGATTCCATAGAGGAGAGTAGAAAAATAGCTCACATTTTAAAAGTGTTTTAAGGTTTGCAGAGATTTTTTCTAATTAAATTTTATTTTATTTTCAGACCTGCATTCTATCCCTCCTGCCTCTCCCCTTTCCCATTAAGAAAGTAAGAAAAACAAACCCTGTTATGACTCTGTATACTCAGGCAAAGTGAATTACCCCATTGGCCATGTCCAAAAACAACATGTCTCTGCACTCCAAGTGGTTAGGCTCTCTGGCAGGATGTGGGCCGCATGTTTCATCGTGAGTTCTCCAGAATCGTGGTTGGTGATTAGGCTGATCAGATTTCCAAATTCTTTCAAATTTCTTGGTCCATACAATCTTGTTGTTACTGTATTAATTGTTCTGGTCCTGTTCGTCTCCCTCTGCATCAGTTCAAACAAGTCCTCCCAGACTTCTCTGAAACCATCATCATTACAGCCCAATAGTATCCATCACATTCATGTACCATAGTAGTGTGTTCAGCCATTCCATGGTTGATGGGCAGCGCACCCTTCAGTTTCCAGTTCTTGCAAAGTATTTTCTAAGCATCAGCATCTTTGACCAGGTCAGGTCAGGACTAGAATGCCAAGAAGAGGAACCTGGAATTTGCTCAGGGCAATAGGGAGTCATTGAAGACTTTTGAGCAGAAGAGTGATACATAGGCAAAATAAGTGGCACCTAGAATCTGGGGCTCAGTTCACCAATAAGAGTATTCAGAGTGGAGATCAATGAGCAGACTAGAAACCAAGGCTGAGCTGAGTCAGCTAAAAGATTTCTAGATCTAGAACCAAAAGGGTGCTTTGAGACCAGAGAGACCAACCCCCCTTCATTTTGATGATAAGAAAACTGAGACTAAGCAAGGTTAAGTGACTTAAGATTGGATGATAAATTTAAACTTGGAGGTGACCTTAGGGGCCATTGAGTTTAACCTATCCCATTTTACAGATAAGGAAACTGAGGCCCAAAAGGGCTAAGGGATGGAGAGCTAGAAAGGTCATTAATGGTGATCTCATCTTCCTCCTTATTCTGCAGAGAAGGAAACCATGTCAAAGGGAGAGGTGATGACTTTGCCCAAACAGGTAACAAGTGTCTTGAACAAGATTTGAATTGGACTCTGGAGCTAGAATTCTTTGCATTGTATCATGGAAACTCTTGCCTTAGTTTCTTCCTCTAAAACTTGACCTCAAATTCCCCTCCTGCATCTGAATCTACGGCAGCTCGAACAGCTAGTCAGCAGCAGAAATGGGAATTCATGGGTGTTAGAGCCCAAAGGGACCTCTCATTTACAGATGAGGAAACTGAGGCTAGCTCAAGCAGTTTGTTTAGGGTCACACAGCTGGGGAGTGGGAGGTCAGAATCAAATGCAGAGCTACCTGATCACACCCCTGAAGGAAGAGAGATGGGATCTGACCGTGGTCCTTAAGTTGTTCTCATGTGGAAGAGGGATTGACTTCTTTCTGCTTAGGTGCAGAGGGCAGAACTGACACAAAGAGAAGGAAATAGGTGACTTTGAGCACATGGGTTTCTTAGTCTCTAAGTGGACTAGATGGTCACCACCTTCCTTTCCAGCCTGATGGTCCTAAAGCTCGTGAGAGTCAAGCTTTTTGGGTGGCTGCCCAGATCCAGAAGGGGCGCTCCTGCACTGTGCTTCCTCCATCAGAGGAGGACTGTGAATAGACACTGGGCAGCCCCCAGCCCAAGAGATTACACTTTGGGCTGGCTGCCCTCAGGGATTCCATCCAAATGGAGACATTTTTTGAGCTCTAGAACCTTGGCCTCTGATGCTTCCAATCTGAAGAGTGTCAAATCCTAGAATCTTAGATTAAAGATTTGAGATGCTGCATGGACACACAGGAGAAGATGCCCCCCAGTCTTCTGGAGGTACAGCTAGAAAGAGAGGTCAAGTCTGGGGTGCCAGGAGGAAAAATGTGGAATTGGAGTAAAGTTTTGAGTAGACAGTAACTAGGGAGTCATGGAGGATCTTTGAGCACAAGTGTCATGGCCACAGGTAGCATAAGAAAGATCATTCTGACTGGGGAATTAAGGTTGGCTCAGAGCAGGAAAGAAGCAAGGCAGGAGAACCTGAAGGGACCATTTCCACTATCAAGGCAGGCACTAAGGTGGAGAAAGAACAGAAACATGGAGTCACAGGACCTGAGTTAGAATCCTGGCTCTTCTGGTCCTTGAGATTCACGAGGTCTCAGCAGAAAGGCAACAAATCAAAATCATATTTTGGGCCTTTGGATTTTAAAATTGCAGAGCATTTGGATAAGTCTATGGAACTGGAGACACACAGATGCTGCTGAGCCTCCCTGAGGCTCTGCAAACCTGCTTGTCTAATCTTAGTGCCCTCCCCAACTTCTCTCCCAGACTGGACTTCTGTCCCTATGCCACCAACTGCATCACTGCCCAACCTGATATTCCCCATCCACAAAGATCGGGCTCATCTGGCGCAAGCTCCCCAGCACTTCCTCCTTCCATCTGCAGACAACCTCAGTGCCATTCCTGAAGAAGAGGGGAACATCTCTCCTGACAACAGGGAAAAGAGGCCTGGATGTGGAGTCCAAGCACCTGGATTCAAATCCTGCCTCTGATATTTATTAGCTGTGTGACTTTGGGGAAGTCATTTGCCCTCAAAGCTTCCATTTTCAGCCACAACATGATAAGGTTGGGCCAGAAGACTTCAGAGGCCCCTTCTACTTCAATTCTATAGTCTTAGAACATTCACAGTTTTCTGGGCCTCAATTTCCTTAGCTATAGAAGAAGCAGGTTGGAGTAGATGGTCTCTAAGGCGCCTTCCAGAAGCCAACCAGTGATTATTGGAGATTCTACTCCTCCACTGGGCTCCTCTCTCTCCCCTCTCCTCCCTTCCCTTCCCTTCCCTTCCCTTCCCTTTCCCTCCCTCTCCATTTTTCTCTCTTTCTCTCTCTCCATCTCTCTCTCTGTCTCTCTCTCTCCATCTCTCTATCTTTGTCTCTCCATCTCTCTCTCCCTCTCTCTCTCTTTCCATCTCTGTCCCTCTCTCCATCTCTCTCCCTCTCTCTTTCCATCTCTCTCTATTTCTCTCACTCCCTCCCCCCTA
>NW_027186376.1:3682716-3689690 GCF_028583685.1 Petaurus breviceps papuanus | reverse complement strand
CTCTCTCTCTCTCTCTCTCTCTCTCTCTGTCTCTCTCTCTGTCTCTGTCTCTCTCTCTCTCTCTCTCCCCCTCTTCTCTCTCTTTCCATCTCTCTCTCTTTCTCTCTCCCTCTTCTCTCTCTTTCTCTTACTCCCTCCCCCCATCTTTCCCTCCCTCTCCATTTTTCTCTCTTTCTCTCTCTCCATCTCTCTCTCTGTCTCTCTCTCTCCATCTCTCTATCTTTGTCTCTCCATCTCTCTCTCCCTCTCTCTCTCTTTCCATCTCTGTCCCTCTCTCCATCTCTCTTCCTCTCTCTTTCCATCTCTCTCTATTTCTCTCACTCCCTCCCCCCTATCTTTCCCTCCCTCTCCATTTTTCTCCCTTTCTGTCTTGTCTCTCTCCCTCCCCATTTCTTCCTGCTCCTTATAGGACACTGCTCAGCAGTAAGATCCCCCTCTCTCACATACCTTCAGTTTCCCTCTCTCTCTGCTGATGCTTCCCCATCTGCCTACAAATGTGTTCAAGTCACTGCAATCCTTTAAAAAAAAGCCTTCCCTTGACAGTTCTAGCTCCTTGGACTATAGTCCCTTCTCTTTCCTTTTTTTCATTGCTAGACTCCTTGTCAAAGGTAGCACCATCCAAGGGTTCTATTTCCTCAGACCCATTCCTCTCTCCCCTCCATTCTTGGCCATCTGGCTTCCGCCCCCAGCCCTAGCCCCCACTCCATAGAAACTGCTCTCTCAAAGGTCACCAGCAACCTCCTAATCACCAAATCTCCAGCCTTTTAAGGATCCTTGTCCTCTTTATCTTTTCTCTGTCTTTGGATGCTGTTTTTGGTCTCCCCATAGTGTTTTCTCCCTCTGTTTTTGAAACACCACAATTTCTGGGTTCTCTCTATGACTGCCCAAACAGTCCTTCTCTGTTACCACCCAATGTAGGTGTTCCCTAAGCCTTTGTCCTTGGGTCTTCTGCTTCCTTTCCTCTCTCCTCTCCATCTTTCCCCTCCCATTCCTTCTCCTCTCCTCTCTTCTATATTCTCTTTCTTCAATCTCTCCCCTGAAAGGTAGAAGGAAAGGGATGAGGAGAGAGTCCAGGGGGAAGCCTATACAAAATCATGGAGGCTGGAGATAGAATATGGAGTACAATGAACAGCCCCATTTGGCCAGAACATGGAGAATTTGTGATGGGAGAAAACGTGGAATCATTTCAGGAAGGCACAGGGAGGCCAGATTGGAGGAGCTTTAAATGAGAAGAGGGAAGCCAGTAATGCTTGAGCTAGAAGGATGGCCACACAGTGAGCTCTAGGGGGGCAGAAGGGCCTGGGCCTTCTCTGGACTTTCTCCTCTCCACACTCAGCAGACACATAGTTAGTGTTTGGGGATCTGCTGCACAGTATGGGGTATCCATGCTGTCCACACATGGGACATGTGTGACCTTCCCACACCATCCCTCAAGGGCTTGTTGTCCTTCAAACACTCCTCCTCAAAAGCATACACACACACTTCTCACACACACAATTACATGTGCACACAATTGCAATCATATATACAATTATACATGCCTACAAACACATACATATATACCTGTACACAAATACATACACACGTATACACACAATCACACCCAGAGTTGCCACCTTCTCTCCTAGGTGGGCACAACTTCCCAGGACAGTCACCAAAGGGTTGGTCAGAGGTGATTCAAACCCATCCTGCTTTGCTTTCCTAACAGGCTGAGGCTAAGAAATCACAGATCTTCCAGTCTCACTCACTCCCTCTGAGACCAAACATTTCTTGTGGAACATAAACTCCAGCCACCGCATGTCTTTCTATCACCCTCTGGGTTACATAACTGTGGAAAAAATCAGAACCCTATGGGAATGAGATGAAGTAGATGGCATGCCTGTCATCCTGTCTCCCCCTGTGGTTGTCCCAATGATGCTTTCATTTCTCCTACAGATGAGCCCCAATTCCAATACTTTCATCCAATTATGAAACAAAAGGCTGCAATGCCCCCTCAGAGGCTTCTCCCCACACCTGGCACTCTCCCTTGCCTTGGAACAGCTTAGAATGGTTGCTGCCATGGGTTCTGGAATAACCCTCTGAGGCTGCATTCAGAACACTATAGCTCACGAGCCCCCACCAGGAGTAGTCTTGCCATTTACAATCAGCCAAGTAGAAACAATTAGTACTTTGAGAAATCATTTACTAAGATTATATAATAAGAACAGGTGTCACCCAATAACCTCCCCCTACCACCCCTACCATAAACCTGAGGCAGATTCTCCCACTAAGATACGAGGAGAGAGGGAACAAAAGCTGAAGTACAATGGCAGTGAGGCATGGTGTAGGGAACATGTCCGACTGTGGCAAATCACACATCCTAGTGGTACAGGGACTAGAAGCTCTTTCTCTTTCCATGGAGTCGTCCCGCTCCTCCCCCAGGCACAACAGCCCTGCCATGGGGGTTGCTCATTTGTGCTCTTTTCAGCCAGCCTCTACCACCAGGAGGATTGTCTCTTGAATCTGTTGTCCAGCTTGAGTCACGTTTCTGTAGCCATATCTGCTTCAAATATGATGAGGGAGTCTCTGAGGGTCCCTTAATTTGGGACTTGAACTCTCAAACTGCTGGAGAAGTTGTCTCCTGGGCAAGTGGCTGCTAGACCTGGATAGGGGGAGGAGTAAAGACAGAAATCTTCACTCTTATCCTTGACTGTTTCCCTCTCTCTGGGATTATTTAAAGCCCCCAAAGGGCATGACTATTTTGCTTGCTTGAATTCCACTCTAGAAAGGTATTCCTACATCATAAAGGGATTGGCCCATCTGGTCACCTCATGACCACATAGTTATATATTCTTTGCTTTCTGTGACTATGTGTGACTATCTGTGACTATGCAAGTGAGGGGCATTGGAGAGTCACCTTCCTTACAAGTACCTTTATCCACCTGAACACTAAAGAGTATGTCAAGATAACAATTTAACCTAGAACCATTTCTATCTGAGCTTTGAACATAAATACTAGAAGAAAAAAAATAAACAACAAATCTCTATTCTGTAGAAACAGACCTGAAATCTCCCTGAGGATCTCACAAATAAATGTCTCCTTGAGGATGGCATCCATAGAATGCCATCACAGAGTAAACTGTGACCCACCTTCACTTGGATGGAGCATCAACCCATAAAAACCTAATGGAGTCCACTGTACCAAAGTCCCATGACACTTGGTGGGCTGTGGAATGGAGAATGGGGATAACATTAAAAACATAGGGAAGAATAAAAACCACATGGAATAGGATGAGGTCCAATCTAATCCAATAAGCATTTATTAGACACCTACTGTGTGGCAGGAACTGTGCTAAGCACCAAGGATACCCTTCAAAGAGCTTATAATCTAATGAGGAGGGGGAAGACAACACAAAAAAAGGGGCAGGAAAGGGGAAAGCCAGGGGGTGCCCATTCCCCCTGGCAACTTGTTCTTTGGAGCTGAAACCAGGAAGAGCAGCAGATACCGAGTGGAGTGAGCCCAAGGACTAGTTTCTGCCACCTATAAAGGAAGGCATTGGGAGGAGTTTGGTATTCCACCCTCCAGCCCTCCAATCTAAGGGGAGGGGAAGCTGAGGGAGGGATTGTGGATCCAGGCTTTGCATTAGCAGCATGAAGATGAGGTTAGAGGGGATGAACTTAACCGGGGAATGGGGCATCTTATTCCCTGGAGTTGAAACCAGGCAGATTGGCAACGCCATCCCCATTGTCTCTTCTGATAGAGTTGTCTCACAAGGATGCTTTCTGTGAGTCTTAAATCCTAATGCTTCTGTTCAGTTATGGCTAAGAGCTATTTTCTCCACCGGCAAAATAATCCACAGAACATTAGATATAAATGAATCACAGCAACTTGATCAGGGACTATAATTATCCAAACTCCATCAAAAAAGAATCATATTAATAGGAACATGATTAATAATAACTGGCATTTATCTGTGTATCGGGGATTGATAAGCACTCTATTTACCTCATCTCCCTTAATCTATTATTGACTCATGCCTCTATTAAGGTATACTTATGGAATCATTTTTTTAACCGTAAGTGTAAAACTTTACATTTACTCCTTTTAAATTCCATTTATTTGATTCAGTCCAACCTACAGGAATAGGGAAACTGTGGTCTCAAGGCCACATGTGGCCCTCTAGGTCCTCGAGTGAGGACCTTTGACTGAATCCAAACTTCGCAGAACAAAGGAGTAATAATAAAAGAATTTGTTCTGTTCCCTGTATCTAGCAAGATGACATTTCCTTTTGGATCTGACCTCTGTCTTCCCAAGTGATAGCCCTCCCTCCCAGTTTTCTAGGTCTATAGATGCTGTCCATCACAGGAACAGGGACAGATCCCTAAGGCACTTCTCTGGAGACTTCCCTCCACGTTGACATTGGTCCATCGTTCTAGACTCTTTGGGCCAAATTTCTGTCCTTTGGTGGCTTCCACCATGAAGGCCAACGTGCCTTCTTGCTGACTCAGCTCCCTAACTCTATCTTAATTATCACAAAGAGTTGCCTCATTCTTCTGTGTGTCAGAAACAGATGCTATTTACAAGGAGCAGATGGGAAGCCCACATTCAGAGCGGTTAATAAATCCATGCCTGAAAGTCGCCACATTCTAAAATAACCCTGGTTCAATCTGAGCAATGCTGAAAGGAGCCCACCCTGCACTAAAGGCTTTGTGATTCCCATCCATTCAGTTAACCCCCGCTCATTGAGCTCTCTGTCCATGGGGCTCGGCTAACAGGGGCAGGTTTCATGAAGGCAGTGGCCAGGAGGGATGCCAGAGAGCATCTCATCCAGCCCCTTCATGAACAATGTAGGTCATAGATCCTGATAAAGGAGAAGCACCTTTGAAATCATTGACCCAAGACTAGGTGAGCTTTAGAGAGGGGAAAGTGACCTTCCAACAAGCATAGAGGTAGTGAGGTCAGACTTGAACCCCGGTCTCCTGGCTCCTGACCCAGGGCTCTTATACTACACCATCTGTTACTTAAAGACCTCCAGTAACAGAGCTCACTACCTCTCAAGCTATTTGGGACATTTTTGGACAGCTCTAATGGTCACTTCTTGAGAGCAGCAAGGAAGAGAAAGGAGATCATTCCATCTAAGAGGATCAGCAAAGGGACAAACACAGCTCAGCATGGCACATGAAGGGGGCATTGTGTGATGACAGCAAAATGACTTGCCCAGGGCCACACAGCCAGAACAGGTCAGAGGAGGGCCTGGAGCCCAGGTGTTGACTCCGAGGCCAACTCTTTCTGCACTTCACCACCCCCGCCCCCACCATCAGCTGCTTCTCTGGTCCCTAATATCGATGGTTTACAAAGTGCTTTACATACTTGATCTCATTGGATTCTTTCCCTCCGTGAGCCTCAGTTTCTCCTTCTGTAAATATGAAAGAGCTCAATCAGACCAGCTGATGAGAGAAATGAGGCAGAGGGCAGAGTTGGGTGACCTCCCAGGGCCCTTCTGACCCCAGAGTCCTCCAGGACACTTCGACCTTCTGCCCTGTGATGCCCATTTTTCTCTTTCTCCCGGCAGCAACTACACAGCCTTGCTGGGCGTCTGGATCTACGGCTTCTTCGTGGTCATCTTGCTGGTGTTGGACCTTTTGTATTACTCGGCCATGAACTACAATATCTGCCGGGTTTACCTGGCCCGCTGGGGAATCCAGGGGGCGTGGATGAAGCAGGGTCCCGGCCGCTGGAGTAAGCCGGTTCAGGGTCCGAGTTCCGCGCAGCCGCCTTCCCCTGGCTCGGCGCCCCCAGCCCCTGCCTCCTCTGCGGCTGCGGCGCCCCCCTCCCAGGCCACTCACACTCGCAGAGGGGCCACGCTAAGCCCACCACCGCTGATGTCCTTCCCGAGCTCCTCTGCCTGGTAAGTACTCCAAAGACTTTAATGGTTCGGCTGCTGTTTGGAGAGGGTTGAACCCCAGTGAGGGGGTGGGCCCCCTTTCACAGACAGGGGCGGTCCGAGAGGGAGGGTCCGTGGTGGGTCGGCCCCCCGGATCCCTCTCCTCCTGGTCGGGTCGGGGACACACACCTGCATTCTCCTGTTTAAGACAAAATGGCCTTCCAGGTCATGGAGGCCAACCCCCTCATTTTACAGAGGGGGAAACTGAGGCACAGAGAGCCCAAGATCATACAGGAACTAAGTAACAGAGAAGAATTTGAAACGCTAAATCCAGCACTTTTTCATTTCTAGCATATTTTGAGTTTTATGGAGTAATTTCATGAGATAGGTAATAATATTAAAAATGCTAGCTATAACAACTGACATTAACAAGACGTTTTAACGCCTTCAAAGCACTTCGCCTATGATCTCATTTAACACTCTGGCGTTGGAAGCAGGCATGACAGCTGTTATGCCCATTTTACAGATGAGGAGACTGAAACACAAAAAGATTAAGTGATTTGCCCAGGATCACATAGCTAGTAAAACTCAATGGCAGGATTTGAACTCAGGTCTTTTGGACTCGGTGCCAATCCTATGTCTGCTATGCCATACTGTAGGCACACACCATACATTATGCTGCCTCTCAGAAGAACTGACTGCTATCTCCCAATAATAATGATTAATAATGAGAAAAATGCTCCCAGCCGCCATTTTTTTCTAGCATTTTCTGGCCACTGTATGAGGGCTGTAATGCAGAGATGATTTTTCTCATTTTAATGGCAACACCACACAAACACGTGTGCAAGGTCTCCCAGAAAGTCATCCCAGACCTAGGATTCCAACCCAGATCTCCTGACTTCAGCAACCTATCCACTGAACCTCACTGCCTCCCCAAGCTGCTGTTAGGAAGTCCACAATGACTTCTTTCTTGAGGTCATTTGCCTTTAGTGGACTTGGTCTTGGGTACATTCATCCAAACTCTTCTTAAAATAAGTGGAATGTCTAAATGCCAGCTCTGACATTCCATGTTCTAAGGTCCCTCCGAGTTCTGACATTCCATGTTCTAAG
>NW_027186376.1:3681735-3682706 GCF_028583685.1 Petaurus breviceps papuanus | reverse complement strand
TCCGAGTTCTGACATTCCATGTTCTAAGGTTCCCTCCCAGCTCTGACATTCCATGTTCTAAGGTTCCCTCCCAGCTCTGATGTTCCATGTTCTAAGGTCCCTCCCAGCTCTGACGTTCCATGTTTAAGGTTCTTTCCCAGCTCTGACGTTCCATGTTCTAAATCCACTCCCACCTTGGATAATCCAGAATAAATAGAAACAGAGACACTACACCATAATAGGGAATCCTGCAGACTGAATGTTGAGTTAGTTTTGAAATGTAATATTATCTGTTTTATTGTATTTTTATTTCATTAAATGTTTCCCAATTATATTTTAATCTGACTGGGACCACACTCAGGAAGGAGCGTATTCCTGACTCCCCTTGTCTAAAATGTTCAACAATAGCATTCCAGAATTCATACCGAATATTCTTAGGATCTCTTCCAATATTCCTGCATCACTCATAATCCCTAAGGGAAATAGTAGTGGCTTGTCTCTTTCTAGCATCTTAAAATTTACTAACTCCTTTGCTCAAAACAAATCTGTGAAATTGGGGTTATATAGTGTTCATTATCCCTACTTTGTAGGGAAGCAGAGACCAGAGAGGGTCAGTGGCTTGCCTTGGGTCCCAGGCTCCCAGTCTCAGATTCAGGGGTCTTCCCAGTCACTCTATCCCCTTTCAGTGCCTGGACAGAGTTCAGTTAGTAAAGGGCAGGGGCAGACCCATAGCAAGACCCTGAGAATCCAAATCCAGACCTCCTTCCAATTTCTTTTGCCAGCTCCCTTCCAGCTAGCTTCTTGGAGGGAAGCTAAGTGACATCTGCCCCTTCTCCAGAGAAACAAAGAAAAGTAACGAGGCTGCCATTCGTCAGAAATCCTCTGTAATCATTCTGAGGAACATGGTGTGTGTGTGTGTAGTGTGTGGTGTGTGATTGTATGTGAGTGTATGAGTGTGTGTGGTGTGTTTGGTGTGTGTGTATGAGTGTGTG
>NW_027186376.1:3666721-3681725 GCF_028583685.1 Petaurus breviceps papuanus | reverse complement strand
GTGTTTGGTGTGTGTGTATGAGTGTGTGTGGTGTGTTTGGTGTGTGTATGAATGTGTGTGTGGTGTGTGTTAGTGTGTGTGTGGTGTGTGTATGAGTGTGTGGTGTGTGATTGTATGTGAGTGTATGAGTGTGTGTGTGGTGTGTTTGGTGTTTGTGTATGAGTGTGTGTGTGGTGTATGAGTATGTGTGGTGTGTGATTGTATGTGACTGTATGAGTGTGTGTGGTGTGTGTGTGTGTGTGTGTGTGTGTGCAAGTCGGCTAGAATTGCTCTGTTTATAAAGCAGTGAGCTGCAGTGACTGGGGCCCCAGCCTGGAGCTGCTTGATCCCCCCGGCGGGGGAGGGTCCCCGCGCCTCCCCTGGCACGTGGCACACCAGTCCCAACCACAGCAGCGCTGTTCCCATTCCCTGATGCGGAGGGGAAATGCCCAATTACATTACGATGTAGATGGGAGCTGCTGGCAGCTGAGTCCCGTATCTGATTCCCCGGTAACCAAGTTAAGTAACATTCCCAGGGAAAATGAAAGCAAATATAATGGGGGGGGGGGGGGGGGGGGGGGGGGGTGAGGGGGTTTGTTGGCTGGCTGAGCTTCGTCCAGAAGAGATTTCATCGGCCTTTTTGCCTTCGTCACCGTTTAATACCTAATGAAGCCAGACAACAAACTTCTCCCCGGGCCCTCCCAGCTCGTTCCCTTCCCGCGGCTCCTTCCCCTCCGCTCTCCCGCCGGGGTCCTTAGGGAAGGCGGCGGGCGCTCCGCTCTCCGGTGCTAAGCTCAGAGACAGCACGAGCCCGACACTGAAGGCTTTCTTCTTCCGTTCTTATTATTATTTCACTTTTTCTGCTCTATAGCTTTACCCTTGCTTTAAAAAAAAAAAAAGATAAATTCACTTCGGAGTGAATCGAACCCAATTGGAGTCTAAGTAAATTTCCCTGTGGGGGCAGGTGGGGGCTCTCTGCTTGGCTGCCCCTCCCTTTCTCATGATACTCTTCCCAGCCGCATCATGGGGCGGGCCAAGACCAGGAATACTGGAGGTTATGTCTGACACTCTGCAAGACAGAGAAGACCAAGACCACAGCCATCAGACCCACACTGCAAGTTTCACATGGTGGAAAGCGAATTGCACGCATAGGCAGAAGACCGAGGCTCAGTTCCAAGCAGTTCTGTTCCCTTGCTGTGAGACCCTGAGCAAATCACCTAGGCACTCAGGGCCTCAGTTTCCTTATCTGATTAAAGGATTAGCCCCGATGACCTCGGGGGTCCTCCCCCTCTGAGCCTCAGTCTGCTTACCTGTAAATTAAAGGATTCGTACAAGAACATGAATAAATAAGGTCCCTCCCACCTCTGAGAGTCATTCTATGGCTCTAGGCAGCAGATAGCTATGCTGGAACCAGCGTCCAAGAGCTGAGGTCCGCAGAACAGGTAGAAGAAACTTTGTCTGAGATGGGCCCCAAGTTTCAGAGAGACAAAGAAAATGAGGCAGGTCTGAGTTAACAAAGATTTGGAAATAATTTGCCATGCCCAGCATCTGCATGTGTGTTGTTGAGGCCTGTCCCATCTTTCTAATTTTTCCCCAGTCACCTTCACCTGGACCACTCCCTGTCTTTGCCCCTGTCCCTGCCCCTGCCCCTGCTCCACCCCAAGACTGGCCAGGGAAAGAAGCATCAGCCAACACATCCCTTTTAGAAAACACACAGCCTTGCCACTTTTGTTCACAAGCTGCCTGTTCCTCCCACTATTATGACTTTAGAGCAAAAATGGGGATGCCTCAGGACCACACTTCTGGACAGACAGGGGAGCTATGAGTCTCATCTGGGGCTACTTATCAGCAGCCCCGGGACACCCAGGCAGCTGAGGCCAATTTTCAGGCTAACCTGAAACCCAACCCTTACAGATAAATAAAGCCTAGAGGACCCTTTCCCCACAGATTGCTACTCTCCCAAGAGAACACAGAAAGGACTCCCACAAACACTGTCTCTTGGCTCATCCCAGACAGAATGTCAGAGCTGGGAGGAAAAAACCTTATATCACGGGATGTCAGCTGGGAAAAACCTTAGGACAGGGGATGTCAGAGCTGGGAGGGGCCTTAGAAGACAACACAGAATGTCAGAGAGGGAGGAAGTCTTAGAAGAGAATATAGAATATTCTATCTAGAAGAAATCTTAGAGGTTACCAAGCCCAAAGTTTCTTAACCTGGGGTCCATGAACTTAGCATTTTTTTGATAACTGTATTTCAATATAACTGGTTTCCTTTTCAGTCCTGTGTGTTTTGCACCATTCTGAGGAGTCCATAGGCTTGCCTAGAAGGGTGAGTTGGTCAGTGACACCAAAATGGTCAGGGTTTGATCATCTAGCCCAAACCCTTTGACTTATAGATGGACAAATCAAGGCCCAGAGAGAGTGACTTGTTCAAGGTCCCACAGCCAGACCTAGAACAATAGAATTCCTATTTCCCAGCCTGGTGCTCCCTTCCTTAAGCCCACAAGTGCCCTGAGTTCTTTCATGATGGTTTCACTGGGGAACCTCTGCTGGCATCCTCTGAGCCAGCCCCACATCACCCCAACACTGCTGGGCTGGGACTCCCTAGGGACCCCTATGCTGGCTGGGGATTTCTCAGGTCCTCTTGGACTGTCTGTAGCTTTCCAGCTGCCCCAGCCATAGAGGAACGCCCAACAATAGCACTGCCCAGCCTGTGCTTGGTCCCCGTCCTTGCCCACAGAAGGTTGTAGTGGCATTCCCTGAGGCTGCACTGTGGGGGTGTATTTTGGTGGTATCATCTCTGTCCTGTCCTTGGTGTCAGTGAAAACTGGAAAGACCTGGGGGTCTGAGGGGGCCTCAAATGTAAGATAGCAAAGGGCCGTGGTGGGCAGAAAAGCTGACGTGACCTAGAGCTGCATTTAAAGAAAAAGTCACAGGAGGTGATTGTCCCAAGGCATGCTGCCCTGTTAGACCACATTTAGATTATTGTGTCCAGTCCTGGGCAGTGCATTTCACAAGCTGGAGTAGCTGAGGAGGCTGAGGAGGGGAGAAGGGTGAGAAGCCATGACTTAACAGGGTTGTTAGAAAGAACCAGGGATACTCAGCGTGGAGAAGAGGCAGCTTAGAACAGGGGTTCCTCACCTTCTTGTGTCCTGGACTCCTTGGGCAGTCCAGTGACTGCCAGTACTACTCCACAAAGATTTAGGAAGCAGCCACTGCCCCTTCCTTGCTCACTGCCCCAGGACTTGTCCTGTAATGTCTGCCCTGGCTAGATTGCAAGCTTCTCGTGGGCAGGGACTATTTCGATCTTCCCCAGGACATAGTAGGAGCTTAATCGATGCTGGCTGATTGGTGGTAGAATGCTTGATTGGCTGATCGATTGGAAAGCTATTGAAGGTGTTTGGGCTTGCAGGGATCATCCCTCAGGAGGGATCATCCCTAGGTGATGTGTTGTAGGTGGCGGGTCCTTCCCAGAATGCACTGTTGGGAGATGCAGCCTGGGCCTCTCTCCTTCCAGCTCAGCTTCCCTTTCTACCAGCCCAGAAGGCTCCTCCATAGCTAGTGAGGCTTAGAGGGGCTTTATTTTTCATCTTTTCATCTGAATAGCCTGCTGTTTTCCAACAAACTTGTATTCAAACAGGCCTTATTAAACACACACGCACTCACTCCTCTTTCAGAGAAATGCAGACCAAGCAATTTCTAAATGATGAAAGGAAACAGGTTTTCAATGGGGAGATTAAAGCTTAGTTTCAGCAATGTCTGGAGGGACTGGGAGGGGAAACAGCACAGTATCTCCATCCTCAAAGTGACTTCTTCCATTCCTGATGGCTCCCATTCCTCAAGCTCTGTGCTGCTAACACTCAGGGAAAGACCCTGGCCCTGGATCTGGGGCCCTGGGTTCTGATCCTGTCTCTGATGCTCACTGACCATGTGGCCTTGAACAAGCTCATCATGACCTTGGGCCCGGTTTCCTCCTGGGTAAAATGGATCTTCCAAGGGCCCTTCCAGTGTAAGCTGGGTGATCCCATTTCTTACAACGACATGTACCATAGGGAACACAAGTGTGGCAGACTTGAATGAATACTTTTCCTGCCTCCAGAGGCCCAACATGTGAGGATAGTGTAGCCCTGTCTTCCAGGTAATGAAACTGAGGCCCAGGCTGGTGAAGTGACCCTCTCTTCTCGATGCCCCTCCCAACAGATGCTTACCGTGTGAAAGTGGACTCCATTTTCCTGTGTGAAAAGCCCTGGGATGGGCACAATGGGGGGTGAGGAGATGACATTAGGGCACAAGCCCTGCCCTCCTGGAACTTCCAGTCTAGGAGAAAGGATAGGACATGGGCACAGGTAACTGCAGAACGGATGTGAATGGTATGAGGATGAGAGAGAGGTCCAGGATGAGTGATGGCCAGCTGAGGGGCTCAGCAAGGGGAGGGGAGGCTTCTTTTCATTTGTGGTTGCTGGGAACCCTTCCAGCTCCCACATTCTGTGATCCTCTGAGGTGGCCCCTGCAGGGCCGCTCTCCAAAGACTGGGCAGGCTGTCTTACGCTTCCATTCTCCAAGGATCCATGACAGCATTTCATCTCTGCCTTCGTCCATTCTCGGGCCATGTCCAGCTCCAGATCCATGACCATAGGAACCCTTCACGGTTCAGTAGGGAAGAGGACGAGAGACATCAATTCTTGTGTAGCCTTGAAGACCACTGGAGCCTAGGTCTAGGGACCTTAGAGGCCACTGTGTCCAACCCTCTCATTTTACAGAGACAGAAACTGAGGCCCAGAGAGGGGAAGAGATTTATAGGGCTGTAGACCTAGAGCTATGAAGGAGCTTAAAAGGTCTTCTAGTTTGAGCCCTTTGTTTTACAGATGAGGAAGTGTTTTGCCCAAGGTCACCCAGGTATTAAGTGGCATCACCCAGATGTGAACCCTGGTCCTCTGTCTGGCTCCAAATCTAGCCCTCTTCCTGTTGTACCAGAGTGGGAAGATGCAGATCAGAGACACCCAGAAGGGGTAAAGAAGCTGTGCTCTGCATCAGGAAAAGGGAGTGGGTGGATTAGATCCCAGATCCTAGAATCCAGATTCTTAATAAATGCTTGTTTAATTGGCTGATTGATCAATCACAGATTTAGGGCTTGAAAGAAACTCACAGGACCATCTAGTCCAGCCTCCTCATTTTAGTGAAGAAACTGCATTTCTTCAGTGAAGAAACTGCAGCCCAAGGAAGTTAAGCAACTTCAATCAATACTATATTCCAGGAAGCGTTTGAGGCCCTGGCTATAGAAAGACAAAAAGCAAAACATTTTTGCCCTCAAAAACTTATATTCAGTTGAGTAAAGAAGCATGTATGTATATGGTCCTTTTTGAAATAGGTACAAGATAATTTTGGAGGGAAACAGCTCTAATAGATGAGGTTTAAGGAAAGGTGAGTAGGGATTCTCGTTTCCAAAATCCAGGGCCTTCCCTTCCCAATGTTCTTGAGGGCTCTTGTCTTTCTGGAAAAGAGTCAGTACCGAGATCACTGATTGGAAATCCAATGCCTTGGCCTAGTTCTTCACTTCTGCTTGTCTGACTTTGGTCATTTCCCCTTTCTCAGCCTCAGTTTCTCCTGTGAAAAAGAGGAGTTGTCTAGCCGGCTTCTTGGGTCTTTCAGCTCTAAATCTTACTATTCTCTCACTGGCTCTCTGGACTACGAGGGAAGCTGGGGGATGGCCACACCTATAGCTTTACTATAGAATTGTGTCCTTCCCTCACCCACGCCCACATCCCCAGCTCATCCTTCCCCAGATGGAGCCCCAGGAGCACCTGCTCATTACATCTTCCGAGGTAATTGGCACAGCCTCGATGTCCTCCTCCTCACTCCTGAAAATGAGCCAGCATCCTGAGAATGGGGGTCAAAGGATCTGAGTTCAAATCTGTTCACTATCAACAAGCTGTGTGTCTTGTAAGATTTCAGGAAAGGCCGTTTATCCAGTAAACAAGCAGGACGGTTTTTCCCTTCTTCCCTAGATTCTGGGACAAGGTTTCTCGCCGTGGGTGGATGGATGGATGGATGGACGAATCCAATACTTTGAGAGACTCCTTCTCCAGAGCCTAGAGGAAGCTAACGTGCTTCATTTTGTTCATTGGTATTATTTTCTGCCCCCCCCCTTTTATATGAGTTCAGAAGCAGGGTAGAGTAATGGATCCATCACTGTCCTTGGAGTCAGGAAGGCCTTGAGTAGGTCAATGATGGGTCAAACCCCTTGGCTGGGTCTCAGTTTCCTGATCTGTATAAAAAGAGAGGTGGACGAGGTGGTCATTGAGATGCCTTCCAAGCTCCATAAATGTAGGGTCCTCTCATTTTCCCTGGATCACACAGTGACTCAAACCTTCCTCTCAACTCAGTGCCCTCCTTGCTGGCACAGAAACACTGCTCTTCCTCCCAAGACTGCTTGCCTTAGAACAAGATCCCCATGATGAAAAGACAGCAGACTCAGTCTTGCTGGGGCTGCGGGCTGGGGGCAGGATGAAGTTGATTCCTTCTCCATCCCTGGCCCGGCCACCCTCTGCCGCCCTTCTCTTCGCCTCCCTATGGCCAGAGCCGTCAAAGACTGTGGCTTACAAAGTTACAGGCCAAAAGACCAAGATTCCAGGAAATAAGAAATAGAAAAGAGTCGGGTCAATATCTTGTTTCCTTGGCTTGAAAATCAGACAAAATCAGAGGCTCCGTGGGTGGAATTTATGAGACATTTCACATCCCTATGCAGGGCCTGAGGTTTCCAATCCCCCATCAGCTCAGCTTGATCAGGGAATTTTCTGCCTGTCCCCTTCAATTGACCTCTTCTCCATCTGAGGCCCAGGGCCCTCTTTCCTCCCCAAGCCCTTTCTCCCTTCACTTTACAAAAAAAAAGGAAATGTGTGAGCAGAAAGTCTGGTGGGGTTTACATTTTTAAAAAGTAATGTCTTTTGCTCTGCCCCAACATAACAGGGAGAGCTTGGACATTGATGTTCATAGGAGCTTAGACCTGAGAGCTGGGCAGGCCCTTAGAACATAGGATGGCAGAACTGGGAGGGACCTTGGAACAGAGGATGTAGGAGCTGGGCAGGACCTTTGAATATGGAATGTGAGAGCTAGGAGGGGCCTGAGGACAGGTTGCTATGTAGAAGAGAGATTGGCTTTCTTCTGTTTACTCCAGGAAGTCAGAGCTGGTAGCAGTGGGGGTAAAATGCTAAGTGGCCAGTCTGGGCAAGGGAATAGGTAAGTGACCCACTGTGAGATCTGTTCCACTGACAGTGAAAAAACAGGCTGCCTGAGGAGGTATTGGGTTCCCTTCACTGGAAGCCTTCTGGCCAGAGCTAGATAACCATTTGTTAGTTCTGGTGTGTGAGTGTATGGAGGGAGGAATGAAAAACAAATTCCTTGTGTTCAAATGTCTCAGGCTTGAAACTATGAGGAACGTCATGTAAACAAACATGTCTTGAATCCTGTGTTCCCTCGGATGCGATATGCCCCTGCCCTGACCCACACAAATGCCTCTGTTCGCTCCCCCCTCCCCAAAGGTCACTCCGATATAGCCCCTGCTGTCCCTCCTTTGTGCTGGTTTGTCTTGGTTGGGCTTTCTCTGGTTTGCACAGGCTCAGGCCATGCTCCTGAAGGGGGCTTCCTCTGTTGTCCTGGTAACGGTCCTACTGAGCTTGGACATAGGTGATGTAGTCTTCGAAGAATCACAGGGTCTCAGTGGTTGAAGGCCTCAGAGTCATCAAATCCAATCTCTTCCCAGAAGAAAATCCCGCTTCGATGTCCCTGACAAGGGCCATTCCTGCCACACCTTGGAAAGATTCTAATGTTTTTGTTTGTCCCGAGTCTGCCCCTGTGACTTCTTTCCTTGCTCAGTCCGGGTGTGGCCATCTCGCTCTGGTCTCTGCTGATTCTGCATTCCTGTGGCCTTCTTGCGGTTCTCTTCTTCCTGTTACTGTCTGGCAAATCCCCTGTCTTGGCCTGGTGGCCCAAGGACCCTGTTCATCCTCTCGGCCCCATCTGCCCCCGTCTCCCAGAGATGGCAAGCAGACAAGAGAACATCCTTGAAATGAAATCAGAGAGTTAACTGGGGGCGCCCCCTGACATCCTGGAGCCTGATCCAGCCTCTGCCTCAAACCCCTCACCTAAGACCCCAAGCAATGTAACAGCTTGGCCCTGAGCACCCAAAGTGCAGTTGAAAAGGGAGCAGAATGCCAGCCCTGTTCAGAACCCTACTGAGAGACCTTCTCCAAGTCCCTTAATTTCTCCTGGTCTTAGCTTCTCCCTCTGATAGGGAGAATGCATGTCTAGGCCCACACCCACCTGCACAAGGTTTTCCCCTGCCACAGAGGTCCTCGAGCTGGGGTCTGTGAACTTGTGTTGTGTCCCCAGTATTTGGATAACTGTGCTCCAACAGAAGTGATTTCCTATGTGATCCATTTAAAAACATAATTCTGAGAAGGGCTCCCTAAGCCTCACTACACTGCCTGGGGGTGTGGGGGGGCAGAGTCACCCTGGGCATCCTGACCAAAGCAGAGGGTTCCAAGGATTCCTCTGGGGGCTGCCCAGAAAGTCTCCCCACAGGCTCTGGTAGAGGCTCCCCCAGGGCCTACCTGGACATTTCTAGTGATAGGCCATGACCTTGTGGGTGACCCACCCCAGAGAGTTCTACCCAATAACAGATCTGGAAAGGTTAGGGGTTGTTTTTGTTCAATTTCAAAGCATCCTCTTTTATAGAGAGAGTTCTGCAAAAGGCCAAGTGCAGGATTCCGAAATGCCCAGGGAAAGGGATTTTGTGATGAAGGAGGCCTGCCAGGCCCTGCCCTCTCCTGGTAACCCCCCACACACTCACCCCTCAATCCCTTGTTCCCTGTAAAATCCTGAACCAAAGGCTTAATCTAGCTACACGAGCTTTTCTGGGCCAAATCAGAAAAGACAGTAATGCGACTTTGATGGGCCTGGTCTGGACACACTCTCAAAGGGACTCCCCCCTCCCCATCTCGTATTGCATATAGCCATAATCCGCTGGTTAATGAGGACTGATCAGGGTTTTCCAAGGCATGTTCCCAAACACCAATCTAACAGGGAGACGTTACCCAGAGGTGACTTACACGGTGTGATTATTTAGCAGAGTGACATTGTACTTGGGGGGGGGGGGGGGGTAGCCTCATGGATGATTCATTGACAACTTTGGTGTTAGGGACTTTCTTGGGGAACTGGGAAGTTAAAGGACCAGCCTGTGGTCACAGAGCTTGCAAGTATGTGTCTAAGGTGACATTTGAATTCAGGACTCCCTGAGTCCAAGGCTGGTTCTCTATCCATTATACCAAGCTGCCTCCCAATCTTTGGTATGTTTTCTTTGTCCTTCTTTGGGCCTCAACTTCCCCCTCTTATAAAGAGTTTGGAGTCAAAAGACCTGGGTTCAAATCCTACCTCAGCTACTTACTGGCTGTGTGACCCTGGGCAAGTCACTTAACCTGTTTGCCTCAGTTTCCTCATCTGTAAAATAAAAGAGTTGAATGTAATGGCTCTTAAGGTGCTTTCTCTCTCTAAACCTATAACCCTGTGACTAGAACCACCTCTCAGCTCTGACATTATCTGACCTGATCTCTTCTGGCTTGCTTTAATAATCCATATTCCAATGTCACTCTCAGCGTTAGCATCTCATGTCCATCTGTAAAAGAGATAAGATTACTATCTCTGTTTTACAGATGAAGAAACTGGGACTCATAGAAGGCCATTGACTTTGCCACAGCCTCGGGGCAAGTAGGTATCAGATCTTGGAGCCAAACCCCAGCCTCGTGGGGATCATTTGGTTCTGGAAGGAACCTTAGACCTTATGTTGTTGAGTTAAAGGTCACACTGACCTTCAATTAGTAATTGCAAAAAGCAATAGCTAAAACTCAAACCCAGGTTCCCAGGGTCCAGTCCGGGGGCTCTTTCCCCAGCCTCCTCTCTTTAGAGGAGCCCAGAATAGCTCCCACCTAATGACAGAGACAAGGGTGGGCTTCTGGCCAGCAAAGGTGCAGGCAAGATGGCCCGGCCAGGAGCTGGGAAGGGAGAAGACCAGTGAGCAGAAAAGCTTGGCATGTGTTTGAGGAGCCTGTGCGCTAGGCACTGTGGTGAGTGGGGTCACAGGGACCAAAAGGGAAGAGTCCCTGCCCTCAGAGAGCTTACCGTCGTCTGGCAGGAGAAACTGTTTGTGTCGCAGATAGCTTCTGCTGGAAACCCATCATGATTTACCTCCCTATTAGCAAGAGAGTGCTATATAGTGGAGAAGGGAATGGACATCTAGCCACAAGATCAACCCCATACTTCTCATCTGTGACGACATGAAGTGTGAGAGCTGGTCCTAGAACCTAGAATGGTAAAGGCGGGAGGGTCCGTCTCTGCCATTCCTCATCCCAAGGCCCCTCCCATAACTGACATTCTCTGATCTGACATCCTTCCCACCCCTGACATTCCATGTTCTACCACCCCTCTCACCTCTGACAGTCTGTGCTCTAGGTGACAGGGCTTGGCCTAGTGTTCGTCCAGGGGTGGGGAACCTGCGGCCTCAAGGCACATGTGGCCCTCTAGGTCCTCAAGTGCCTGGACTGAATCCTAGCTCCACAGAATAAATCCTTTTATTAAGGGGATGAAACTTCGGTCCATAATGGGCCCTTCACAAACACTCAGTTGCCTGGGTGACTCCTGGGGCCCTTCTAGCTCTGACTTTGTGCATTCTGTGACTCAAAGCTTTTCTGATCTGTCTCCAGGCAGGCCTCCTTCTTTCTCCTCCCACTCCACTGGGGGTCACTGACAATGACCTCTTGGCCTTTGGAAACTTGACCATTCTGATTTCCTTTTGCTTATTTTAAGTTTCCCCTTAATTCTTGTGTGTGTGTGTGTGTGTGTGTGTGTGTGTGTGTGTGTGTACGCACGCACGTGAATTAAGGTAAAAAGAGATCTTGGACACACTCAGCAAACTTTTCAAAGTGATTTCGGATCTTCACGGCTGCTGAAAAGGAGGCAGGTCACATGTCATTATGTCCATGACACAGAGGAGTAAACTGAGGTCCAGAGAGCTGGCCACGGTCCCAAAGTCAGGTCTTCTGATTAGGAGCAGTATCCTTGGCCAAGAGAGCTGGGGGTGAGGGTCCTCTGGGAACCATCCAGGAAGAGGCGACGGCCCTGCAGCGGGAAGCTGCCTCCAGGAGCCAGGGTCTCAGCCCACTCCCAGCCTGAGAATTCCTTACTCAGCAGTCACCCAGGGCGCTGGTGTCTGCCTCAGAGAACTCACCCATTCTCATCACTCTGACACTCCCACTAGTGGGGATTGAGAGTCTCAGGACCCTTAGAGCTGGGAGGGGCCTTAGGGACCATCTGCTCCACCCCCTCACTTTACAGAAACATTGTTTACAGATGAGGAAACTAAGGACCCCAGGGGTAAGTGGTGGTAAGTCAGAGGACTGGGTTTTATTCCCCACTTCTGCCCATTTCTATCTGCATGCCCTTGGATAAGTCACATGCCCCTGTATCAGTTTCCCTACCTGTAGAATAAGGGTTTGGAGCAGAGAAGCTCTAAGGCCCCCCCCCCCATCTTCTCATCCAGACAGTGGGAGAGGCGTCTTCTTTGGTTTTGTCTTTTTATATGCCAAGAAACAGGGTCTTGGATGGGCCGAGGGTTCACTCGGGGCCACGGCTCAGTGACCTTAGCCAAGGGTGTGCTCGCACATACACTCATCACACACTTTCCTGTGCTAATGGTCTTCCACATGTCAGAGGAAAGCAGGCACTCGACAGAAAATGTCCCCGACTGCGTGCTCAGCAACTTGGCCCAATTCCATCACACAGCAGCTGTTTTAATGATTCAGAATCAAACGGGTGGAAAGCTCGACATTTGAGCATGATGGAGACAGAATGGGCCCTGTGGATGGTCGCGGGTCAAAGGCTCCTCAGCAGAGCGCCTCTCAAACCCCAGACATCCAGGGCAGAAGAGGTTCTAGGAGACGTGAAAATCAGCTCCTAACTTGGCATTCAAGGCCCACCCTCCCTTTTTAACCCGAGGACACCTGGGTTCACATTCTCTTCCAACCACTAATTTAACCTTGCAGGCCTCAGTTTCCCCTGCTGTCTTAGAGCAGCAATAATGGAGGCCCCCCCTAACCAGACGTGAAATAAGGAGTCAGTTTGGAGACCTAGGTCTGTTTTTCTCCAGAGCGACATTTGGTGGTTTGCAACTTTGAATGAAATCACAGGCTCTGTGACCCTGGGCAAGTCTCTGCTGCTCTCTGAGCTACATTTCCCCCTTTATAAAATGAGGGTCCTCGTCCCTGCACTGTCTCTTCCAGGATGCTGTTGGTGGTAACAGTAATGAATAGTGCAGCATGGGCCGACTCATGTGGTCCTTATAGCAGGCCTATGAGGGGGGGACCCTCATTATGTCCATTTTACACAACAGGACTGTCTATTCCAGCTGGCGTATAAGTGTGCCATGGCCCACGAGGTCACAAAGCATTAGGCATGACTGAACAACAAAGTGCACTTATGTGACAAGGCGTGTTGGAGGGCTCTGGCCTGTCTGAGGGCCCCACTAGAGCAGAAGCTGTCTGAGGGCAGCCGTCCTGTCCGAAGGACACTTATCACCTCTCCACAGGCCTGGCACAGTGCTGGGACAGCAGCAGATGCTTAGTACATGTTGGGTGAATAAATTACCTTAAAGCCTGTGGAAAGTGAGTTTAAAGGAAATGAGAAGAGAATCGTGTCCCTCATTTCCTTTTGAAAACATTTAAAAAATCTTTTTAAAGATCATCTTTCAGGTTTCAGCAACATCACAGCCTGAGGGCCCTGGCCCTGAGAGCTCTTTCCATTAGAGCCTCTATTTTCTGTGGAGCAGGATCTGGTATGACCACCCCAGGCTGCCCTCCTCTAGGGGTGACCACCAGGCAGGAAGTGCAAAGTAAGGCCCCAGATCCTAGCCTGGCTGGGTCAGGTCCCTGGGCATCCAGGAAGGAGTTTGGGAAGACTAGCCAATGTTTAGGTCAAAAAATACTGTGAAGGTAGCCCTGGGTGTCCCCCATTAGTGGGAAGTCAGAGAGCTTCTCCCAGGTAGAGGATAGAACCTTTGGGAAATAATCCTGCCTGATGTCCTAGGCACATCAAGTTAAAGCTGAGAGGTCCTCAGAAGCCAGCTGGTACAGCCCCCTAGTTTTACAAAGGAGGAAATAAAGGCCTAGAGAGTCTAAGGGATTCCTAGGTAGCAATGATCAGAAACAGGATTTGAACCCAGGGCCTTCACCCTGAGAGCTATCAATTTTCCACTAGGCCATTAATTGGTACCATGCTGCCCCCTCTCTTCTCTCCCATTTGACCTTTGACAACAGTGCAGTTTTTGAGGCAGAACGAGGATTGTTACCTCCATTTCATGGGGTTAGGGGTGGGGAACTGAGTGCCAGAGAGGCTAGAAGTCTTGTTGTGAAGGAAGGCAAACTAGAGTCCCAGGGCCATTTCCCAGCTCTGCAGTCAGCTGTCTGTTGGAGATCTCTTGCTGGGTCCTATAAGGCACTCACCCGATCCATAACAGAAGTCACCACCTTCCCCACCTCCAGATGTCCCATCCTCCCAGGGCCCAAGCAGCACAGTCATTCTTGATTCTGCACCCTCCGCCATCCCTCATTCTCATTCAGTTGCCAAGTCTGGTCCTTTCCATTCCCATGCCTTTCCCATTTGTCCCTTTCTCTCCACTTACCACCATGTCACTCAAACCCTAATCACCTCTTACCTGGACTACTGCAATAGAGTCCTCATTGTTTTCCTCTTACCTCCCCAATCCATCTTCCACAGAGCCACCAAAACAATCTTCCTGAGGGACAAGGCCCAAGCACTTCATTCCCTCCACTACTTCTCATTGCCAACCAGATAAAAAGACACACACGGGTCATAAGGCCCTCCACAATCCAACGCCATCTTTAATTCCTACTACTCCCATTCAGAAAGTGCACATTCCCTCCAGCTGAGCAGCACCACTGCCCAACTTCTCACCTTTGGTCATTCACACAATCCCTTTCCCTGACGGTGACTCCTCCTCACTTCTGCCCCTCAGGAAGCAGGTTCAACCCATACACCATCTCCTCCAGGGAGCCTGCCTTGGTTTTCCCAGTTTTTGGTGTTCTTTCCCACCATGATGTATTAGAGTATATGCTGTATACTAGAAGGTAAACTCCTTGAGGGCAGGAACTATTTCATAGGGCCATTGACCTAGAGCTAGAAGAGACTTATGAAGCTGTGGGGGAAACTGAGGCTGACTTGCTTGAGGTCATAGGATCGTTGATCTGGAGCTGAGACACAGACCAGAAGGCAGGACCAGGTTTTACCTTTGTATGGTCAGATTCTCTCTGCTTGGGCCTGGCCAGTAGAACCCACTGTGCCTAGGTTCAGGCTCTAGCATTCCAACGATCTAGATCCATTACTGCCTGGTCTGGGGTTCTGCGACTCCATATTTCTGTGGTCCTGAGATTCCCTCCGATTCCTTTTGGTATAAAACTAGCTTAAATCCCTGACATTATTTTCACTTTTCTTCCCCAAGTGATATTTGAAACCTCAGCATTTTTCAGACAAGGTTGAATTCACTGTAAGGAATTAACCTTTTGAAGAATCATTTGAAAGAAACTCTCTGAGGACGGTTTGGGCATAGTGGGCTCAGGCCAGGTCCCAAGTCTGGTTTTCCTTTTTGCCTCAATGATCAGATCTGAGAAAGGGCCTGCCTTTGAGGTCGTCCTTTCAGTCCACTCTTCCTTTCCCCCAATGCCATCTTCTGTGGGGCAGGGGAGGAGGGGTTTGCCAGGCACTAGGCTACGCACTTGACAGATTTTCTCTCATTTGATTCAGGTTACAGGGCATAACATCACCCCTGCCATTGGAATTCCCCCCCTTTCAAATCTTAATTAGAATTTCCAGTTACAGTACACTTGGCTAATACTTCACAAAGATGAGATGTGCTCTCCCAGAGGTAATTAAATGGAGTAGAGGCCCCCAAAAGAAGCCAGAAG
>NW_027186376.1:3665145-3666711 GCF_028583685.1 Petaurus breviceps papuanus | reverse complement strand
ATGTGCCCAGGGAGACATTGGCATCCACCTTGCTTAATAAGGCCTGTGCTGCAGGAAGCCAGGAGAAAGCATCTGCCTTGGCCGCCTGGGGGTCAGAAGCATCTTTGTGTCTCCTACCATCAAAGTCCCAGCTTTAGCTGCCAAAATATTTGCTTCTGGGAGCAGATGGGGACTGGAAGAGTAAACATTCCCGATTTGGGCATTGTGGGTCCCGTCATGGAAACACACAGTTTCTTTGGGGCTGTTAAGAAAGCCTACTCCTTTAAAAAATGGGTTTTTGACTGTTGAGGGTATTCTAGTGGGAAGGTAGGAAAAAAAATGTGGAGAATTTGAAGGACCCCAAAGGCCATGAAGCCCAGTCTGGCGCCAAACAAGAATTCTCTCTACTACTTTTACAGACAGATCATCTTTTCTCTTGTTGAATAACTGCAAGGACGGGGACCTTACTACCTCCCGCCATGTTCTAGGTTTATAGCAAGTTTTTCTTTCTACCAAAACTAAAGCTGCCTCCAAATAGTTTCATCCCATTGGCTCTTCTCTCTGGAGACAGTTAGCATTTTAGCTCAAAATGGATACATGACCTGAGTATTAAAAGCTATACTATTTTAAAAAAAGAAAAGGTTTGAAGAAAACCAGATCAAATGCCTTCCATAGCTATGGCTAGTAAGAAAATCCTCAGCCAAGAAGGGGATAGAGGCAATCACAAAGGAGAAAATCGATCGTTTTGCTTAGGTGGAATTGAAAAACATTTGTGTGAGCATTTTAATCAATAATCTTGGAAACACTTCCTTTATAAAACATATACAGGGAGTGGAAAGGGGTTTGCAGAGGGTTTACATAAAGGTTTTTGTCTAAAATTCCTGGGACCTTGAGGGCTATGAGTTGTAGACACAGGGCCAAAGGTTTTCTTTTTTAAATCAAAAGCATAAAGGATGAGGAAAGCTAGATAACAGTAACTATGGGAGGGGAAATGATCTAGGGGTCTTAGTGGACTACAAGTTCAGCACAAATTAAAATCATGGCCAGAAAATGCAAAAATGCAGCTTGGCCTGTGTGAAAAGGCAGAACAGGGGATGTGGTGGTAGGCTTCGGACCTCTGGCCATAAAAGGACGGCTTTGACCCAAAGGTCAACAGATATATTTATTCTGTTCAAGCCCCTGAGCTAAGTGTTAGGGATACAGAGTCTGAAAAGAGAGAGTCATGGACCTCAGGGATTCGGCATTTTAAGGATGGGGGAGGGAGACTCAGGATACAGTCTATATCTAGGGACAGCTTGGTGGTGCCACCGTGCATAGGGGCTCTGCCTGGAGTCAGGAAGTCCTGAGTTCACATTTGGTCTCAGACAGTTACTAGCTGTGTGACCTTCAGCAGGTCACTTAAAAGAAGGAGAAAAAGAGAAGGGGGAAAGAGAAAGAGAAAAGAGAGAATGAGGAAAGAGAAGAGAGAAAAGAGAGTATGGGGGACAGAGAGGGGGGGAGAGAGAGAGAGACAGAGACACAGAGACAGAGAGACAGAGACAGGGGGAGAGAGAGAGAGAGAGAGAGAGAGAGAGAGAGAGAGAGAGA
>NW_027186376.1:3663155-3665045 GCF_028583685.1 Petaurus breviceps papuanus | reverse complement strand
GAGAGAGAGAGAGAGAGAGAGAGAAAGGAGGGGGTGAGAGCACCTGAGCTGGGCCAGGAGGTCAAAGGGAGGAGAGAGGGGCAGACTGGCAGAGGGGCTGCCCAGTCAGAGGGGTGGCCCAGAGGCCCTTTTGGCCCAGCATATCATAAAGGGGATTGAGTGCAGGGACTGGAGAAGGCCTAGGGAGGAAAGGGGGCCCTTGCAGGTGTTGGAGGGCAGAGCCAGGAGCCTGAGGGGGGAGCCACAGAGATCTCAGCTTGATTTAAGGGGCAGGCCCTCCTGACTATCAAGTGCGCTCAAGTTGGGCAGGGAGGAGTTCTCCTTCCCCAGGGGTCTTCATGTCCAGCTCGGTGAGTAGGATGCAAACAGGCATGGTGGACAAGTCCCCTCCTGGTGTCCTGGGAAGGAGGCTGGAAAGGGAAGTGTAGGGGCAGGCTTGAGGACAGATGGCCCTTGGCAGCACCCCTTCCACATGCGCCACCTGCCCCCAGTCCACATTCTTCTGTTCAGCTGCTGTGTCCCAGGGCTTGTGGGATCCAGATGGTTTAGATTTGTGGTTCCTCACTGACTGTGTGACCCAGGCCAAGTTACCTCCCTTCTCTGAGCCTCACAGAGGTGGTGGGAGCTGTGACATCATAGAGACAGGGTCTCTGGTGTTAAAGAGCCCACTGTTTAGTTGTGTGTGTGTGTGTGTGTGTGTTTACCCTGGTGCAGTAGAAAGTATTCAGTTAATCTGAAGTTAGAAGATCCATGCACAAATGTGAGACCTTAGGCAAGTCACTTGTCCTCTGGACCTCAGTTTCCTCCTCCCTAAATTGAAGAGGGTGCACTCAGGGCCTCTGAGGTGTCTCAGCTCTCACTCTGGGACCGTGTGGCCTGTGCTGTGCTCCTAGGGAGGAACCCTCTCTGCTGAGGCAAGATGGCACATGCTCTCCAAGGTGCGGTCTCAGGAGCTGCCTGGGGCAGGGGAAAGTGGAGGGACCTTTCCAAGGTCACCTGATGAGCTAGGTGTCTTTGTGACTAGCCTGGGTCTTTGTGACTCTGAGGCCAGCTCTCTACCCATCAGGCCACATAGATACTCAGCCCAAAAGATATAAATAAAAAGCAGAGGGCGGCTGGTGAAGGCACCAGAAAATCCACATTTCACATATCATCAGAGCTGAAAGAGACCACTGGGTGCATCTAATCCAAATGCCCTCATTGTGTGGAGGAGGCAGGCAAGGTGGGGAGAAGCCACATGCCCCAGCCACACACTCAGTGCCCAGCAGAGCCAGGTTCAGGTCCTGCTCTCCTCCCTCTGGGCTCTGTCCCTGTCCCCCTTCCAGTGGGCAGCCCTGGGGCTCACCAGACTGAAACATGGCATCTCAGGGAAGCAGAAGGGGAGGGGGAAGAAGGGGATGTCTGAAGGCAGAGTAAATATTTGCAAAATATTCCTTTAGCAAGAGCTGTATCAATTTCATGCTTCGGTGATAATCCAGCCCGATTATTCCCCTTGAGTTCTCCCAGTGATGGGGATGGCAACAGCTCCTGGAGCCAGGGGCCTGTGAGTGGGTCCTCCTGGAGGATCACATGGGTGCTGCAGACGTGCCACCCCACCCAATCCAACAAGTATGCAGTAAGCGCCTAATGTTTGCAGGATACCAGGGGATTTTTGTTAGGAGCATAAACACAGAACATAGGACTCCTAGCACTCCAGAGCTGGGAGAGCCCTAGAACAGGGCTTAGAACAGGGGATGTCAGAGCTGAGAGGGAGCTTAGAACAGGGGATGTCAGAGACAGGAGGAAGCTTAGAACAGGGGATGGCAGAGCCGGGAGGGAGCTTAGAACAGGGGATGTCAGAGCCGAGAGGGAGCTTAGAACAAGGGATGTCAGAGCCAGGAGGGAGCTTAG
>NW_027186376.1:3629679-3663145 GCF_028583685.1 Petaurus breviceps papuanus | reverse complement strand
GAGAGGGAGCTTAGAACAAGGGATGTCAGAGCCAGGAGGGAGCTTAGAACAGGGGATGTCAGAGCTGGGAGGGAGCTTAGAAAAAGGGATGTCAGAGCTGGGAGGGCCTTAGAACAGGGAATGTCACTGAAGAAAATGCATGTAAATAAAGAATTGTATGTTACAGGAAAAAAAAAGAACAGGGAATGTCAGAGCTGGGAGGGGCCTGAGAACAGGGGATGTCAGAGCTGGGAGGGGCCTGAGAACAGGGGATGTCAAAGAGTAGAAGGAGCCCTAAGGGCATCTAGACCATCACTCCATAGAGGAGGAAATTTGACCAAGGTCTCCAACCAATGCCTGTGATCACTGGATTTGGATTCAGGAGGACCTGAGTTTTCTTCCCCCATCTCAGACACTATCTATTGACCCTGGACAAACCAGTAATCTCTCTGGGCCTCAGTTTCCTCATCTGAAAGGACATGATGGCCTCTAAAGTTCTCTCCCAGATCTAAATTTGTTAACTACTATGATCCTATAACTAATTAGGTAGAGAGTGTCCAGAGCAGGGATTCTTACCTTAGACCCCTCTGGCAGACTCTCTAGGGAAGCCCATGGACCCTTTTTGGAATCCTGTCTTGAAATGCATAAAATAGTACATATGGGGTTACAAAGAAAATCAATTTTTAGAAAGTTATAATATATATATATACACACACACACACACACACACATAAACATACACATTTATATATGTGTATGTAGGCATGTATGTGTGTATAGATGTATATGTGTATGGATGGATGGATGGGTGGGTGGATGGATGGATGGATGGATGGATGGATGGATGGACGGATGGATGGATATGCACATATAGTGAAAATGAAGATTTGGGTTTTTCCCATCCAAGGTGATGGATCACCTGAAATCCATCCATGGGCTTCTTGGGGCCTATTGATCCCAAATTAAGAGCCCTAGTCTAGAGCAGGACAGAGTAAATGGGGGTGGGGGCTGATCAGTATGCTAGGCATAGTCCCTAGAAGTCCGAAGGGCCGGGGGCTGCTGTTCTTTTCATAAGAAGCTACTGTCCTCTCCACTCCCTCGAGGCACAGAATCCAAGATTCCTGAAATTAGGAGGATCCTCTAATGCAATCTGCTTCAGCCTACTCATTTTAGAGATGAAGAAAGGGAGTTTGGGGAGGTTAAGGCACTTCCCCCAGGCCACACAGCTGGTAAGAGCTTGCATTCACACCAATGTTCTTTCTACCACCCCATAGCTCTGCCTTGGTAGGCCATGTGACCCCATAAAGTCTCTCTCTCTCTCCCCAGAATTAAATTGCTTTCCTGTGAGTACCTCCTGTCCTTACCTGCCACTGGGAACAAACATAATAGATCGGGCACCGTTTAATCACCACATCCACAATACTGCTGCAGCTGCTGGAAATGAATGGGCAAGGCGGGGGGGATCCATCACGCACCAGGCGCCTGTCATGGCTGGCAGCCAGGGTGCCCTAACGCTTCTGAAGTTAACTTTTCAGCTCAGCAAAAGGCCTGGATTCAACAGAACTCAGTTCAACAAACATTTACTGAGTAATGTCCAAGGGTAGAGCTCACAACAGGCCAGCCGGGTGGAGATGCAGAGCTGAAGAAAACATGGCACCTGCCTCAGGGAGATTCCAGTCTTCCAGGACATGACACAGGATCCCAGAAGTGTGTCACTGCCCTTTGGTGCCCTATTGGGGGCAGACACAGGAAAGGCCTTCCCTTCCTTGGAGCAGGGATAGAGTCAGGGAAGTCTTCTGGAAGGAGCTGGCATTTCCTCTGGGCCTTGGATGGCAAGAGCCAGGAGAAAGGCACACATTTTCCCATTCTGGCAGGGGGTGAATCGCAGTTCTGCCACTTACCACCTGTGGGACCTCCCTGGGCCTCAGTTTCCTCACCTATAAAATGGGGGAGTTGGTCTCATAGCCCCCGATAACCTGCATTCTTTCTGCCCTATAATGTGACTAACCAGCTTTGCATGTACCTAGGCGGTCAGAAGGCTTGGGGTTTAATGGGCAGCCTCTCATTCCCCTGTACAGGCTCTATCTGACCAGAATCTTAAATTGGTCTGAAGTTGTCAAACTTGGAAGGATAGAAGAAAGTCTCACAATGAAGTTTCTGTGTTTCCTGGGGTTCTGTCGTACAGTTCAAGCACTGTGTTTACTGGCATGGGAATCTTTACTTGGGCAGTGGTTAGTGTTCCCTGATGGTTAGCTTTAGAGCTGAACTTGGAACAGGGGATGTCAGGGCTGGGAGGGAGATTAGAACAGGGGATGACAGAGCTGGGAGGGGTCTTACAACAGAGAATGTTAGAGCTGGAAGGGAACTTAGAACAGGGGATGTCAGAACTGGGAGGGACCTTACAACAGGGGATGACAGAGCCGGGAGGGAACTTAAAACAGGGGTTGTCAGAACTGGGAAGGCCCTTAGAACAGGGGATGTCAGGGCTGGGAAAGACTAATTGACTTTGAAGTCCTTTCTGGCCCTAGGTATATAATCCTAGGATTTTCCCACCATAATCTAGATTCAGACCTGGAAGGGCCCTAACATGTTATCCAGTCCACCCCCTCCCCATTTTATAGTTGAGGAAACTCAACCCCAGAGAAGGTTCCCACTTGTCCAGGGTCACATAGGCGACAGAGCCGAGATTCCAACCCAGGGCCTGGGAGCCTGAATCTGCTGTACGTGGCAGCCCTCTCCTAGGCCCCGTTAGGGTTTGGCACTTGTTTCTTCATGCCCAGGATAAGATGTGGAAAAGTCGCGTGGCAGGAATCATGGTCCTCATTCTCTGGTTACCAGAGGCTTATCTATTCAGCTCTCTGTGAGAACTCAATAGCTATTTGAGCCTGTTTCCTCTCTCCTCAGCTGCCCCCCTCTCCCTTCACCCCTGGATGCTCTGTGCTTTCCTCTGAACTTCCTCCCAGCTCAGGTTGGGGAGGATGAGAAGAGCCCTAAAAGCCTTGGCTTGAGGTTAGGCAAAGACCACCTCGGGTCCTGTAATGGACTCAACCAATTAGCATTTACGAAGCACCTTCCGTATGCCAAGCCCTCTACTTGGCACTGGGTATTAAAGACAAAACCAACCAGCTCCTGCCCTCGGGGGGTTGACCGTCTTTCAAAGATGGCAGCAGGCAGCACCGTTTTCATGTGTTTCTTTGTTTGCTTTCTCAGAAAACCTTCCTGCTGTGCCTCAGGATGGGAGAGGGGAGATTACAAAAACCCGGGCAGCTTCCAGGAAAAAAGATATCCAAGGGGACAGAAGTCAGAAGTACCAGCCACGCGGGCGGTGGCCAGTGGCGTGGTGCTTGCCTCTGTGGGACCCTCCAGCTGACTTAGGAAACGACGCTCTGCAGCAAAGAAGGTGCCCGGGACAGCAGTCCATAAGCAATATTCCCATGTAGGCTGAGGGCCCTAGGAAGGCGATGGCATTTACCAAGGGACTGTTTGCAGTAGCCAGGCCGGCGCAGCCCTGGCCAGACCCCAGGGATGAAGGATTACACGTGGTTTGAGTCACCCTCCTCTGCCTTCCCGATCTCCAGTAGTCGCCAAATCAAGCTTAATGTAAATGTCAGAATATTGAATGTGAGTTGTTTTGGTTTTGTTTTTTGTTTTTTACCCAAAGTTATCCAGTGGATGGCTCTCTGAATATGGGAGGGGTCAGCCAGTCAGTGATCAGCCAGGGTATGTGACCATAGTTCCATGGATGGGGAGGGGAAGGGGTTCCACAATGGTACCACAGCTAGGAGTCAGGCCCATTGTCTCATTTCCTGGGGGGCTTCAATTCAAAAGGACAAAAAAGGATGAATCCCTATGGCATCCACCCTTGATCCAGAAAATAGCCAGTGGAGCTCTGTGGTTGTCTTTGCGAATGCTCAGTTTAAGCATTGCTCATCGGGGCTTATCAGTGACCAAGTCACAGAATAATCTGATCACATTGTTCCTAATTCTTTGACTTCCTGGATTGCCACAACATAGAGTGTTTGAGCCAGAAGGTACCTTACAGGTAACCTAGTCTGATTCCTGTGCTATGCAGAAGGGGAAACGGAGGCTTAGAGAATGACACAATGTTTCAAGGTCACAAAAGCAAGTCAGCCTTCAGTGATACTAACTTACATCTCTGTAACACGTTAAGGTTTGCAGAAGCTTCCCTCTCAGCCGCCCTGGGAGGTGGGTTAAGCACATGGATTATTAGTCCTCATTTCACATATGTGTAAACTAAGTCTCAGAATGCTCAAATCACACAACTAGTGGGGACTGGAATCAGGATCCAAACCCAGATATCCAGGCTCCAATGCAGTTCTCCCTCCAACATATCATGTTGCCTCCAAATGTTTTTCTTTCTTTTTTTTTTTAATTGAATTGAGTTAAATCTCCCAATTATGGGATACCAAATTCTGGCCTTCAATTTCCGGAAAGAACTCTGCTTGAAAAAGGAGTGTGTGTGTAAATGTCTGTGACAAAAATAGATGCAATTAGAGTCAGTTCCACAAATGCTTAAGTGTATGTTAGAATAATAACAGTGCGTATTTTATAATTGAAAAATGTTTCCCATCCATTCTCTCACAAATCCCACGGTCACCCTCATGAGGAAGCCAGGACTGCTCTATTAGCCCCATTTTGCAGATGAGGAAATCAAGGCTCAACTATGGGAAATGGTTGCTCCCCCAGCCTTCCCTCCTCCCTCATAGTCTTCTGAGATCAATGAAGAAAACACTGTTCATCTAAGTACTTTATCAATTCTGTATAACCGTGGCTAAAACCTATAGTGACAGGGCCAGTGGGGTATGATTCACTGAGCCCCCCACCCGTAGCATCTGAACACGGGATGTTAGAATCATTCCACTCTCCTCCACCCCATGCTGCTCTCCTCCAGAATCTCTCAGCCCCCACCATCACTCCATCACCAGCCCACATGGCCCACCTTGGTTATTGTTCATTTCTGTTTTGTACCCCTTAGCATGCAGCAGCAGGGCCTCCTGGCCTGGTCTCTGGGCAAAGCTTAGCACTGTACGCTCACTTCCCATCTTTGTCTCTTAACAGTAGCTATAATTTTACCTCATTATCCCCTCTTCTTTCTCTGCTGTTCCTACTCAGAGAAACAGTCATTATTCCTTAGAATGTAGCTTCATTTCCTACAAGCAAAGAGTAGGTATGGAAGGGGGTGGGGGAGTACAGCATTGAGGGCTTCCCTTAACATCCCTCAGGTCCATTACAGGACACTTCTTACCTAGCCTCAGTCACTCCAGACCTTAGTAAGATACCCCTGAGGCCCCCTTAGAGAAGTGGCCCCATCACTCCGCTACTCAAAAGGAAATGACTTCCCTTTGCCCACCTTATCAAGGTAGGCGAACATGCACCTGGGCTTCCATGCCCATTGAAATTCTTCATTGGTCTGCCTTACCATCTTTCTCTCCCATTCTCCCATTTCACGGCCCCAAACCTGCTTTATTTCCTACCTTTCCCTTTCCATCACCCTAGAATCTAGTCAAACTGGACAAAATCTACCTTTCCTCGAGCTAGGTCTTGGAGGTTGGGTAAGATCTGGACACACAGAGATGGATGGAAACAACAAAGGTCTGGAGGCCAGAAAAGGCAGCATAGCAGAAATCAGGAGGCTTGGCTTATAGCCCTCACTCTATGAACCTCCCCCCTTGGGACTCAGTTTCCCCATCTGTAAACTTACAGTGTTAGACTAGCTAATCCCTAGGTCCCCCTTCTCATATTCTGGGCTTCTCAATGCCAGTCACCACAAGAGTATGAACTCCCTACCCAAAGATTGAACTGAGAGTGAAATGTGACTTTGCTAATCACAGTTCCAAAGTTGGCCCCAGAATTATCTTCAAATATATACAGTAAATTCTGGGAATCCAGCACGATCAGGGAATGGGGATTTCCCAAAGAATCCAAGGTTCTGGTTAATAGTGAGTCACCAGACAGACCCCACCCACTTTATCAGACTTCAGAGAGTTCCAGTATAGTGTCTTAAAATCCATTGGCACGAAAACAATGTCATTACAATCACGAGAGAATAAAATGGGTGCTGGGAGGTGCTAGAAGAAAAGGGCACAGATTTCAGGCTGGTTATCATCCTCCAGCGCCATCTTGCCATCTCATCAAATCACTCTCAGTCCCTGACACCCCTCAGCGTCCAGACCCAGGAGATATCCTCAGTCCTCTCCAGTTTGGTGTTACCGGGCATGGCCACGCCCTCTCCAGAGGGAGCGCTCTTCAGAATCCCAAAGGAAGGCTTATCGCCCATTGAGCACATTGAGCTTGTCTGACCCTCTTGATCAAGGGTCTAGATACAAATGGGGAAACTGAATCTCAGAGAAGTTACAGGACTAATTCCAAGTCCCACAGGTATAATGTTAGAGCCTATAATATTAGATATAGAGGGAACCATAGAGATGAACCTGATTTAGTGGATAAAGACCCAGGCTCGGGGTCAGGAAGACCTGCGTTCAGGTCCTGCTCCTCACACACACTATCTGTGTCACCCTGGGCAGGTTACTTAACCTGGTCCGAACCTGCCCCCCCCCCCAAACCAGATCGCTGGAGTCTGCAAAGCTAGGTCTGCATTAGTACCTGTTTGACAACTTCCCGTGGAAAGTCACTTCGTCTCTGCGGACCTCCGTTTTCCTGAAATCCCTCCCTCCCAGCTCTAGACCTGTGACATCATCAGCATTGAATGTCAGAGCTGGGAGAGACCTTGGGGTACCCTGATGGATTTTGACTCCATCTTATTGATTTTTCTGTAAGCCTTTACAAAGTGCATTAAAGATATTACTGTGTCTTTTTCCCTTAAAACAATTCTATGTGAGGTGGGTAGTTCAAAGACTGTTATTCCCATTTTATAGAGAAAACTGAGGGTCTCAGGTTGTCACAGCCAGGACTTGGACTGGCATGTTCTTGGCTGTGCCAACAATGACCATAACGTTATCTTTCTTCACTCAGTAAGGCCCTTCCCGCTCTCACAATCTATGGCAATTCAGGAAGCATTTTGAGAACTTCCCTAGCTCAGGGTCAGCAGGAAGAATGCCGATTACTGGCCACAGAGATGTGGGATGTGCCGATGGACACAGGCTTCCAGGCACTGCCAGACCAAGGTGATGGAGGGCTGACCCTCACATTGCCTGATGTCTTCTCCCCGGCTCCCCAAGCTACCCTCACTCTTGTCTCCTCCTCTTGTGAGCTCCCACCCCATTACCCAGTCCTTTGTCAAAAGGAAAAAACGGTAACGCCACCAACAAAGCTTACGTTCACAAAGGAATTTGTATTCAATCCTGATATGTGTGACTTACTGTATTTTGTATGGTTCTTTTCCCTCTGGGAATTGTGTGTTATTAATGAGCAGTTCTATGCTTTTCCCCCTAACTTCCCCTTCCCACCATGTACACTGTACTTGGTGCGTGTTTTGGACTCTCTATACTGAGCCAATAGTAGGTAGGTGCCCACTGGCTTGTTTAGTCTCTTATGCTCTAGCCACACCCACCTGTACAGCCCTCACTCATCCCCAAGGTAGGGGACCAGGTCTTCAGCTGTTTCCATAACAACATATCTGGAAACCTAGTCGTTTGATTGTGAGCATTTGCTATTGACTAAGAGCAACTTTAGGCTGTTAGCTTAAAAACACGTGTATCTTGCAGGTAGATTCCCATACCTACCCCACCTCCCCACCGCCATGACTCTCCAGAGCAGCCACAAGAGGTACATGGCATTCCTGTCATTAGGAAATATGCAGGACTCTGAGGTTTCTGCGTCATCCACGGATGCAGACAATTTAGAAAGCCAAATACAGACACTGGGCTGGAAAGGAGAGGCATCCATTCTCTGAGCCTGAGGCCCTGCCCATCAATGGCTCTGACCATCAGTGGCCCCTACGAGCTCAGACACTGCCCCCCCCCAACCTAGGGGGCTGACTGAGGTAGAATCATCAACCCCCTGAGGACCTGACGTCTTTGGGCTGCAAAAAGCATTGCACGGGCATCGATCGTTTCACTGGATCCTTGCAGTAGCCTGGAGCTACAGGGTACAGTGATCCTTCTACCCGTTTTCAGGGGAGGAAACAGAAGGAAGGTATTGAGGATGGTAAAGGAATGGAGCCAGAGCTCGAATCCAGGTCTTCGGACCTGCAGCTCAGAACTCTCTCCTGTTTGTCGCGCTGGCTTTGCGGGTTGTCCCGCTGCTGCTCGCCCCATGGTCACGTCCATATCCTCCTCCCTGACGCAGGAGACAGAACCCAAATTCATTCAGATGAGGTGTTTTGGGGGCGCCTCCCCCTTCACGCAGCTAATCAGGAGATGCGCATCGAAAACATCCTACCCCTGACAATCCAGACAGACTTCCCACCCTCTGCTGGTGCTATTTCCAGCTTACTCTTCACACGTTAATTAACAGGGTACTTCAGAGCAGCACAGTATGTGATTGACTAATGAAGGGCTGATTCCGAATGACTTTGGGTATTATGGATCCAGGCACCTCAGAAGATCATGAGTAAATGGCTGAGCTAGGCCTCACAACTCTCAGAACAGTAAAGACTTCCCATCAGACAGCTAGATGTCTGGGCGGGGCGATACCACGCCAAACACTGAGTCACAGAACTGAAAAATCGGAGAGCTTGAAGAGACCCCGGAGAACCCTCAGTCCAGCCCTGAACTGAACCATGAGTCCGTTCTTTAATACCACTTACAGGTGGTTACCTAGCTGCTACGTGGATACACCCAGTGACAGGGAACTCACTACCTGTTCAGGTAGCCGATTGGAAAATTCTAATTGTTCTTTCTTCTCTTAAGCCAAAATCTGCTTCCTAGAACCTTCTGCTGTTACTACCCTCTGGGGCTAAGCACAAGTCAAATCCCTCTTTCCCCTCACAGTCCTAAGTTCTAAGTCTTCTTTTTTCTAGACTAAATACTCCCCTAGTTTTTCTAACTGATCCCCACATGGCATGGACTCAAGCCCCTTCATCATACTGGTCGCCCTTCTGTGGGCACCTCAAACATACCAATGTCTTTCTCAAACTAATGTGCCCTGAGCTGAACACTATCCAAATGTGTCCTGACTCAGGAAAAGGACAGTAGGACTTACATCTCTCTTAAAACCGTCTAAAATGTCATTGATTTTCTTGTCTGCCATGTCACTCTGTTGATCCAGACTGGTTTTGTGGTCCACTAAGAACCCCCAGTCGTTTTCACTCCAACTACCGTCTGATCGCAACTGTCTCTGAATCAGCTGCACTTTGGGGCATGGCATAAATGTATTTGTGTTCTGCATTACATTGCTTAGACATCTGCCCTCCATTGTAACATACAACTCTATAAAAGAATCTCTTCAATCTTATGATCAGATTTTCCATTCTGGACTCGATCATATCTGAGGACCCCAAGAGGAAAGGTTAGGGAAAGTACAAGTTTATTACTAGCTGTCTATTGCACAGGAATCCCCTGAGATGTCTCTGGCACAAAGTGACAGTCACAGGACATCAATGCCTACCCATAAGAGCCTTGGGGGAAAGGTGGGGGAAAGGTATTCCTCAGACAATAGAGCACTTTGTCTAGGGGAAAAAGAGGAGTAAAAAGCTTAGTTCTATAATAAAGGACGCTGGCTATTCATGGGTCCCATAGGCCATGTCCATTTTATACATTTACCAGGAAGGGGTCAACACAGGTCAAAATTAATGAATCAACCCACAGTTTAGCATTGATGTCAGATGTCAGAGCCGTAAGAGACCTGGGAACATCGAACTGGGACAGATCCAGGGCAATGACTCTGCCTGAAGCATTACATAAACCCAAATGAAGAGTGAGATTCCTGAGATTGGGGACATGGTCTGACCTGCAGTGGGTGGATTCACACAAGCTGTTTCTCCATTCTCCAGAAAACCAAAAAGAAAAAATGCTTGATACAAGCCCAGATGCATCGCTCTGAGAAGTCACAGGACTAAGGCAAAGGACTGGAATGGGTCCTGAGTAAATGGTGCCTGGAGCCCATTGTTTTCCAATTGGCTCATTCCATCACCCAAAAGGTCCCTTTCACTGAAACCTCCTAACTGCGGAAGACAGTGTGATGCAATGGAAAGAACATAGGCCTAGGAATCAGGAGATTCAGTCTAATTCTGGCTCTGCCTCTTAACTCCCTGTGTGGCCCTTCATCTCCCCGATCCTCCACGGCCACATCTGTAAAAGGAGGGCACTGAGAACAAACACACCATAGAATTTTAGGTCTTATCCAAACCCTCCTAATCTGGTTCTGTGGACAGGTTAGAAGTCCTTCAGTCCCTGGTGTGGAGAGCACATTTATAGCCCCTCTTGGGAGGAATGAGGTTGTGGCAAAGAAGACAACTTCATTCTTTGATGAAGAAGAGTGGCTCTATCCATCTACACCCTGGGATTCCCATGTCTGGGAATAAGTGGTTTATGAAAGAGTCAAGAACTCCCAATCAATCCAGGACCAGAGCGCCCAACAGGAAGACCTCCCCCCACCAACCGCCACAAGCTACAACCAAGACACTGACCCCCAAACATGCCAAGATAGAACCCCTCATCAGAGTTGCGTCACATTGACTGGTGAAGTTCTACATTACCTTCTGCACCATGCTAGCTACTGGGTCCTCAGCCAAAATGCACAATGCCAAGAACTTCTTACCCACCCCCATAGAATGGAAGCTCCTTGGGAGCAGAGACTGTCACTTTGGTCTTTACATCCCCCATTCTTCCAATGGTAACTGACACAGGGTAGGTGTTTAATTAATGTTTGTTGCATTCAATTGAATTAAACATCAAAGATTTAAGTCATTTCTGACATGCATCAATAATGAACCTCTGGCATCACAAGTCATTTCTTTAAAGACTTATAACACTGTGCCAATCCCTGCATGGATGTATGCCCAACCACGGGTTGGCAGCCTTGTAGCAGCTCCTCTCCACAAATCTGGATTCACCTTCAATGAGAATATTGCTTAGGAGTCAAAGGGTAGTAGCTTATGCGTAGACAGCAGTGTTTGGAACAAAAACTGATGCATAGAATGGGACACATGGTGCCACTGTGCTCTCTTGCCACCATTGACAACATGGAGCCAGTTGAGCCTGCAGATTCCATAACACAGCTAGCAATGAATGTTTGGAAGGTCTGAATTCTTTGGTGCAATTAGACATGCCACTGCTATTAAAAATTTCTCCTTGGGCTGTATCCCAACCTGGTTATGGTATCGAACCCCTGGCAAAGAAGGCACCCTCAGGCCTGCAGTGGGCACATTGTCCCTCTGAACATGACAGGGAGGACCATGAAAGGCGCTCCCATGGCAACCGTATCACCTTGCTGTGACCACACACACAAAAGGGAGAGGGAAATGAGTTTCCTGCAGAAGTAGCTGTTATATTGGCCACATTTTCTGTCTTGGGCTGTATGACTAACCCAGCACTTTACAAACAAATGAAGTGTTGAATGAGGTCATCACTAGACTCCAGAATTGGAAAGAAATATGGAGGTTATCCAGTCCTCCCTCTCGTTGTACAGAAGAGAAGACTAGCCCAGAGGGGGGAGGGGACTTATCCAGAGTCACACAGGTAGCAAGCAAGCTGAGATCAGAACCTGGAGTTCTCCTGACTCTCATCTTTCTTTTCCAACATATCTTGTCTAGCTCTGAATTCTGTGATCCCTGTTACATACATCATCATCTCCAAACCTGGCCCATTCTTGAGCAGATTAGTTCAGGTTGTTAAAATAACTGTCAATAAGAATTCAGCCCCTAGAAACTGGATGATGCTGGGGCGGCCAGGTAGCTCAGTGAGTAAGAGCACCGGCTCGTGTCGGGATGACCTGGGGATCAAATCTGGGCTCAGACACTTAGCACCACACCCAGAAACACCTGGCCGTGTAACCTTGAGCAAGTTACTTAACCCCAATTGCTTAGGGGTGGCCAGATGGCTCAGAGAGTAAGAGCACCGTCTCCAGTGTCGGGATGACCTGGGGATCAAATCTGGGCTCAGGTACTCGGCACCATACCGAGAAATAACTGGCCGTGTAACCTTGAGCAAGTTACTTAACCCTGATTGCTAAAAAAAAAAAGAAATTGGATGATACTAAGACAAAGATTTCCCACCTAGAGACTTTTTTAAAAGTCAGCTTACATAGTAAAGTCTTGAAGTTAAATGAAATTGGATCTTAGAACCAATTAAATTTTTCTGTCAGTTGAGTTGATGGGATTAGGGATTAGCCAGAAATAATTCTTTTGTATCCTCACCAACTCCTATGGTGTCATTCTATTCATTGTTTTCCCCTGAAGTTTCCATTTCAGAGCTAAGGAAATGTCTCACAACTCAATAAAGTAACTAATGGGGTCCAAGTTGAGGTTACTTGCAATAACGGAGAGAGGATTGAAGTGGAAGAGTTTATCTGTCTTCTTTGGTTGGAAATATCCCTGTCCCAAAGCAGCCTACCTTTTCCTCTGTCCCCTCCACTGAGCAGGAGTGGGCTGGCTGGGTTGGGTCTCAGTGCTTCTGCCTCTCTCTTATCAACCCTGGATGGGCTCAGTCATGGGGTGTTTCTAAGAAACGGTGTCCGGAAAACCAAATACTAATAAATACGAATAATAATAAATAACCACAACGTGTTTTACACTGAGCGTTACTGCGCTGCTTTTGTCTTTCTATACCGTAGTTTTTATAAAGATGTCTTTTGGTTTTAATAAATGAGTGTGATGTCAATTACTCCCTCTATTAAAATTGGCTTTAATGTTTCAACATCGCTCTTTGGAAATTTAAGTGTCTTTGTCAGCGTCGGGAGGACATGAAAGAACAGATCGTCTCCACAGTCTGCTCTAAAGGGTCAGCTTAGACTGTGTAGAGAGAATGCTAATGGGGCAGGAATGGGCACCCATATGAAGGGGCATATACTCAGACAGAGAGATTCAGGAAAATGCACTGTCCCCATAACATGCCATGCACTGAAACAGGTCCCAGTATGGCCAAGAGGACCACAGCTACTGAATCAGGGACGAACAGCTACCAGGGTTGAACTGGGAGGTCAGGGCTTTCCTACCCATGTCTAGGACTAGGGGACCCCATTCTACTGGCCGGGGCATAGAAGCAGCAGCAGCTGAAGCAAAAATAGAGGTCCATTTAAAAATATCAGAGACCAAGTTCATCCCATACACCCCTTCCCTTCCCATCCTTCTATCCTATAATAGAAAGTCTGTAGACCCCAACCATAATACAGGATAAACTAACTCCTCCTTTTTACCACCCATGAATTAAACCTTAATATTATTATAATGTGTTTGGGCATTCCTAACCATCATTCCTTTTTCTAAGACTTTTCTCCTCCCTTCAGAAGGCTACTTTTTCTTAGTCCCAGAATTCAGTAATTTCTGCGATACCTTCCCTAACAACCCAGTCCATTTCCATAGTTTAGGTCCTCACAAAAAAAAAAAATCAGTCAGACTGGGGATGCTTAAAGCAATAGGTCTTTGTTGTAGCACATTTTTATTCACAAAGAATTGCCTGAGGTCTAACGTGGAACATCCGGGGGTGGTCACCAGGACCTTGGGCACAGTAGTCTTGAGTCTGGGGCATCACACAGATGGTCCTTGGGAGGCTGCCTTCAAACTCAGCATACCCATGTCACACCAAGTTTGTTTAACCATTCCTATTGATCAGTGGGTGAGACATCTGGGTCCCTTGTCTCCTCCATGATGTATATTGATGACTCAGGCAAGGACCAAGAATTTATTGGAGGAGGGCAGGGTCTCACTCAAGTGTAATTTGATTGGCTTCCAATCTCCAAAGTCAAAGGGAGATTGAACAGCCAGGACCCCATTGTAAAATCACAGTTTTCAAAAGTATCCAAAAAGGAAAAAAAGCCAGGGTGAAGGGATATTCAATGTGACAGGAGTGACGCCGCAGAGGAAAGAGAGCCAGCAGCAATACTACCCCACCCCCACCCCCAAAGAAAAGAATGGCTTTTGGACTACCACGTTCTACCCCTTGGCAGACTGGGTATGTTTACACAACTGGCCACACAGGCCTTCAGTGCCACAAAGGGAAGGATTGAAACATAGCATGGCAAGATCATGGGGCAGGAAGTAAGGTCTACCATGAGGACAAGTCCTAACATTCCAGCGGGGACTTTTCTGGCCAACGGATTCAAAAGCTATAATCTGCTTGTCTTTCAGTGGTCCCTCGTACAGAGTTGGTATCATGACCTTCTCATCAATATGCATTTCTTGGGATTCCTTTTCCCTGAAACCAGTCCTTCAGTAGTTCACATCAATACCATTCCCTTCCTCTAGGCTGAAGCTGGTGCAAGGGACCAAGCTGTATGTTAACTACGTGGGCCCCTTTATCATACACTGTTAGCTAGTGGCCATCACAATTTAAATATACTAAATATAATAAGAATTAAATATACTGAGAATTTGCCCAAGCCTCAGTCTCCCTTAGTGATAGCCAAATTCCCTATGACCTTTGTTGCCAGCAAAATGAAAAGTAACTAGTACCTAGCAGAAAGTATGAAATATAGGGTTAAAAACACTCCATCCTTAATTGTGTAAAAGAGTCTTAAAGCATAACCAGTTTGCCAAGGGGTGGAATGTGATAGTCCCAACTGTCCCCACCCCCCTCCATCAGGGACAACATTCCCAGGTAGGGCACAGAGGGAAACAACGTTGTCAATACAGCCTGTAGAGAAAAACCTCCTTGGGCTTGCACACTAGTGGAGAGAGTTAACTCTGATTTAACTTACAAACAGCCCCCTAGAGATGAGTTGCCCATCCCTGAGACCTGCTAGGACCTCATCCTGGGTCAGCAGCAGACCTCATCCCCCTTTAACTCAGGGTCTCTTGTTACCTCCACCTGGACAGCTGGAGTTTCATTGATTTATTTATTTCATTTTGTTAGGCCAAATCTCCTTCCATTCTGCCTTGATCCTGTGTAAAGCTGGGGTCCAGAATTGTCAATCATTCTATATCCTCACATCATCCGTAGAATTGCAAGGACAGACTTGTGTGACCAACCAGTCCACCTTCCTGCAGGGAAAACTAATGGGACCCCAGAGCCATTTTATTTCCCCCCTCCCACTTTAATAGACGAGGAAACAGGCTCGGATAAGGGAAATTATTTTCCCAATGTCGAATTCAGCCACTGTCTTCCTGAGATCATTTCTTCTACTCCTGAGTATACATCAGGGTTTGGTTTTAGTATCAGGGGCATAACAGCAGAATCATTTCCATTGCCACTTATTGTCAGCAATCTGCTTCCAGTTTCTCCTTATTGATGGTTAAAGTATCTTCAGTAATAATTCCCCAGCACCAGTTTGGTGTTCAAACTCAGTAAGCCTGCTAAAATAGAAGCCTTTGATCCAATGCATGGGATCCAGCTCCAAACAGAACCCCAAACAGAGAGTGAGAGGCAGTGAGTGCCCAGTGGGTCCCTCGCCACTCTCCAGCTTTTACTGCCATGCCACAAACGGCAAACTCACCACAGAGACAGTACAGCCAGTTAACGATTTGCAGGCTTACATCAATATTAGCAGGCGCCCCACTCACTGACAGCAGTAGGCAGTCTCTCTATTGAGTCCATTAAACATTTTTCTTAAGTCTCTCCAAAGCTTAACAAGTACAGAAATAGCTCTTAAAACAATCCCAATCCCATCTGATGGTGACCTAGCAATTGGAGGCTCTTAGAGCACTTTAAAGTGTGTTTTGCTTCCAATTTAGCTAATGGGCTAAAATGTACAACAGCACTGCCCCCCAAGGCATTGTCCTTCCCTCCCCCCCCCAGTGCCGTCCTGATGCCCACACCCACCCGATGGCCTGAGTGGGGCATGAAAGGCCTGCTCCCAGTCTCCTCTCCCTCCACCTTCCTCCTGACCACTTTTCTGGGCCTTATTTTGCCACTTGGCCCCAGATCTGGTCCACTGGGCAGAAGCTTTTACTGCTGGCCACATGGTTAAGAAACATTCCACGTCCGGCATGCATGATTCTTGCCCATTAACATATAAATCTCACAGCAAAATATGATCCTTCAGAGGGTCAAGCCCTCAGACCATTTTGCTAACTTTTAAAGTATAATCAAATTTCCCTAGAGACGGTCCACTCTGCAGGCTTTTCAAATGAACTGGGCAGGGAGGAATGTGAACTGACGTTAAGACAGGAGGACCAGGCATGAATTGGCTCATTTTGTCTCAGCCCCCTCCTCTCGCACTCCCCTCTATGTCCTTTCCGGACATTTCTAGCTTCAGCCACACAAAGTCCTCTCCCTCCTCCCTCTCTGAGTCATAAAACCAGAGCTGGAAGGGGCCATGGAGTCCAGCTTCCTCATTTTACAAAGGCGGAAGCTGAGGCTTAGAAAAATGAAGTCAAAGTTACATGACTCGTCCAAGGTCACACAGGCATGAAGTGGCCAAGGTTACGATTTAAAGGCAGGTCCTCTGACTCTAAAATCATTGTTCTTTCCACCATCTCCTACAAGGCAGAAAATGGGGGAGTCTATGCAAATGGAAAATTCTTAGTGGCTTCAGATAACAGGCAAAGAAACCAGGCTCCTGCAGTTCCACTGATATCCCATCAAGAGTTTGAGGCTACTAGGACATCTGAGAGGAAAGCCGGCAAAAAGCCAGGGGTTCAGTGTGTGCTTCAGGTCACCCTCAGGGCCCTGGAAGCCTCATCTCCTGGCTCAGATGGTCTGAGGTCAAGAATGAGAGCAAGCCTCACAGACAATCCCTGCAGCCAGGTCCTTAACAGGGTGGCCAGTTTAGGGAGCCCCTCATCACCACAGGGCCAGGGGGCATTTCTCAAGGAGGGGCTGGGTTTGCAGGCCTCACTTTTGTTTTTCTTTCTCTGCTCAACAAATCACCCAAATCTGAAAAGAGGAAGGAAGGAAGGAAGGAAGGAAGGAAGGAAGGAAGGAAGGAAGGAAGGAAGGAAGGAAGGAAGGAAGGAAGGAAGGAAGGAAGGGAGGGAAGGAAGTAAAGGAGGGAGGAAGGGAAGGAGGGAGCGAGGGAGGGAAGGAGGGAGGGAGGGAGGGAGGGAAGGAAGGAGGGAGGAAGGGAAGGAGAGAGGGAAGGAAGTAAAGGAGGGAGGGAGGGAAGGAGGAAGGGAGGGAGGGAAGGAAGGAGGGAAGGAGGAAAGGAGGGAGGGAGGGAGGAAGGGAAAAGAAGTAAAGCTCTAGAGAGAGACAGAGGCCCCACGAGGTCACAAGGTCCAGGGGAAATAAATCCATCCCAATGAATCAGAGCTGCCATCCATTGTCCTTAGTGCTTGGCACAGGTATCAAAGTTGGTTTAACTCCCCAGTCATCAGCCCTAAAAGCTCAGAATTGGCCCCAGGCTATTCCTAATGGCTGTGCCTGAGAAGAGAGTGTGTCTGGACTTCTGTGCCTTCTGTTTGCAAACTGTGAGAGATGTTCTCCAAAGGGTCAAGGCCACAGGCCCTTTTTTATGAAAACCCACAGAATGTTGGGCAGGAGGAGGGGGCAGGTCTGGAGAGGAGGCAGCCTGACCCCTACAAGCCCGAGAGGCCCCCACACTTACCAAGGGCTGGCATGATGATAAAGGGACCACTGGCCTCAGGCTTTCCCAGAACTACAAGGCTCTCCATCCTTGGGCCTTGGTGGGTGCTCCCCATTCTGCCCTCCCTTGCCCTAGGTCTAACAAGGCATTTGGAACACAGACTGTCAGAGGGGAAAAGATAGTTGGAGCACAGAATATAGGATGTCCGAGCTGGGAGAGAGCTTAGAACAGAGTGCTAGAATTAGGGAGAGTCCCAGAACACAGACTGTGAGAACAAATGTGTCGTAACAATAACTCACATTTATGCAGCACTTTATGGCCTGAAAAAGGCACAGAGGCCGCATTAAGCACATGAGGAAACTGAGGCTCCAAGATGTTCAGTGACTTTCCCACCTCCTAAACTGCAGGTAAGCAGCAGAACTAAGGGAGGTTCTTGAGTGTCTCCTGGATGCCAGGCCTTGTGCTAGGCTCTGGGGATACAAGGAAAGACAGAACACGGTCCCTGCCCTCCAGAAGCCCGAGCTCTGATGGGGACGCACAGGACTCAAGCTAGCTCTCCAACTCCTAGGCCTGGAAGGGGCCTTGGGCATCACAGGGCCAATCTGATGTCCAAGGTGCGGCCCAGCCTTCCTCCGACACACTGTGCTCTCTCTTCTAAATGTTCCTGCGCAGAGAAGAATAATTTATAAATAGCACATCAAATATTTATACATAAATGGCTGTTTCTGATGCCCCAGAGAAGAAAACCAGAAGATGTTTTATGTTGTTGAAACTTTCGCTCCTGCGGTGACGCCCCCCCTTCCCTGGCCAGACACCAGTGCCATCCCCCAGGCTCACACGAGAGGCCCCAAGGGGTGATGGGAAGTTTTCTCAGCAGATGTTGCCCTACAAGGACTTCCAGGCTTCCAAACAGGGGCTCGCTGATCTAGAATTGGAAGGAACTGGGGTCACAAACACTGGGAATGGTGCAGGAATCAGGTGAAAATATAATTGGGAAATATTTAACAGAACAAATAAAAATACAATAGAGCATAGATGATGCTGATATGTGGTGTTCTAAATCAATACATTTCAGGGAGGAGGAGGGATCAAATGAAATAATTAGAAAAGTGCTTATTTTATTATTGATATGTTATGTACAATTATTAGACATATTATATTTTACACGTATTATAATCACCTTCTGTGTGCAAGACCTAGTTTATAACTCCAAATGGGATGGGTGCTCCTGGCTTTAATGTTGGAAGGGCCCCAAGATTCAATTTTTGAAAAATTGCACCATGAATGATGACCCACACCCATGGAGAGGCCCCTTGGGATACTGTCATCTCAGAAACCCACCTGATTTCCATCAGCTCCCGCCTTGAGTCCCTGCAGAATGGCCTTCCCTTGAGACTTGGACTCAAATTTCGTCTCTGAACCCAAACACTTCTCCTCATCAGAAGAAATGGGCTGATGAGAGCTGTGGCACACACTTCCTGGGACCACGGATGTAAAGAAAATGGATGTTCTGTAAATCTGACAGCACTGTACAAGGTCAGCTACTATTATATTATCAGAGGCCATCCATCCCTCATGCCTTCCATATTCTCTGCTGCCTTTGAAATATGTATTAAAGACCCTCCCTAACAACCCGTCTGTGTGGTGGTGTCCTTCCTGACACAGGCAGGCAGCTCAGGTGATAAAACCCATCTACAATTGCAAGGCCATCCACAGATGAAAGTGGTGCCATGTCCACAGATGCCCGTTCTAGCCTCTGAGTGCAAAGAACTATGGCTCTGAAGTCAGAGGACAAGATTCAAACCTGCTTCTGTACCTGACTCAGTTGTGTGACTTCAGACAAGCTCTTCCCTTCTCTGGGATCTCTAACATGGGATTTGAAGGAGAAGAACTGATTCGATCTTTAAGCTTACTTCTAGCCCAGACCATGAAAGAAAAGAAGCCTTTTCCTCCCCCTCTCCCCACCAACCTCAACCTCAGTCCACCCACTCAAATCAGATCCTAAGCACCAACTCCCTCCGTGAGGACCTTTTCCATTAACAGAAGGCCTGGTTTCTTATTTAAAGTAATTCACACTAACATGTGAATGATCCATTAGCTTATTATCATTATTAGTTATTATTACCAACTCTCCAAGGAGTATTTGCAATTTACCTGAAAAGCTTATTCATCCAAATGAAGCTCTAAGCAGTGGACCTTGTGGGGAGAGTCCGGAAATTTTGCTGATGGGAGTTGTTTAAGGAAATCTTAGCCACAGAAAGAAAAAACCAATCTCCTAGACCAGGTCCCTGGGAGAGTGGGAGGCAGGGGCTCATTCATCCTCTGACTGAGAAGGATTCCAAGGGCATCCTTTAAAAGGCCACCAGGCTCCTGGTTCCCTCAGGCGTTGGTTTCTTCACCATGAGATACCATAAAGGGAGCTGGCAGTTGGGAGATTTATCCCCCCCACCTTGAATTTCAGAAGATCAGACCCAACAGGGTCATCTAGGCCTACCCCCTAAGTTTTTACAGAAGAGGAAACTGAGACTCAGAGAAGCCACATAGCTAATTATTGGCTGTGTGGTAATTTGAATAATGAATTTAAGGCCAGGCCATGAGATCAAAGGGTCATAGCAAAAGAGATGAGTCATCTGGACTGGGATTCTCAACCTTTCTTATGTCCTGGACCCTTCAGCAGAGGGTCTGGTGGAGCCTAAGGACCTCTGCTCAGAATGAAATTTTAATGCATTAAATAAAATACAGAGGATTACAAAGTTATAGTGAAGCATAGGAACATTATATATATATATATATTATAATTATATAATGTATATTTATTATATATACTATATTAATTGTATATAATATAATTATATATAACTTCATACACACACACACACACACACACACACACACACACACACACACCAAGATGACAGTGGATTCCAGGCCAAGAGCCCCTGATCTAGTCCGGCCTCCTCATTTTTCTAGATGAGGAAGCTGACATGAATGGACTTGGCCAAGGCTATACAGCCAGTAAGTGCCAGAGGTAAGATTTAAACTGAGGTTCTCTGTCTCCACTGTTTCCATTCCACATTAGAACCAAAGGGAGTCAATGGAGAAAGGAGATTCTCTTTAGAACAGCCGAACCATCCAAGAACAAGCCCCAGACTGATAGCAATCATGATGGGGATGGTGGGGAGGATATCCAGACCCCAGCCACCTGGGAGCCCAAAGTCAGAGCCATGAGCCCTGGCACAGGCTTCAGCCACCCAGGGTCCTGGGGAGGCCTCGGAGCAGGCCCCTGTTAATGGGCACAGACAGCTCCCATCTCTAGGATATGCAGTGGCTCCCAAGGATTTCCACATGAGTTGTCTTATTCAGTCCTCCCCACGACCTGTGAGGACCATTATCCCCATTTTTCAGGAAGAAATGGAAGGAAACTGAGACCAAGAGTGGAGAAGTGACGATCCCAAGACAAGCAGGTGTTGAGTGTTTGTCCTTGTTCTAGGAGAGGACCACGGCATCGAGGAGATGATGACATGACTTGCAATTGACTTGGATTTGAGGGAGGGAGGGCTGTGCAAAGTCACCAGGTTAGCATCAGAGACAGGACTGGAACTCAGGCCCTTAAGGCTAGGATTCTGCCCACTCCACCACCCTGCCCCAAGCCAAGAGACTTTGCCTGTCCTTCAGTACTCTCATTAGGGGAAAGAAAGGGTTGGGAGGGGGTAGATTCTATATGTCCTGATGCTTTCAAAATTGAACATTAGCATGATCTTTTCCTCCTTTAAATAAACTCTGGCCCCTCCCTACCTGCCTCCAAGGGAGGGACTTAGGTAAGGAAGGAGGGATAGTTGAAGGGAGAGTGATGGCTGTGAAGCCTGGCCTGGCCTAGGGAAGCCCTCCCTCATTGCCGCTTCAGCCCCAGCCTGGGTTTGCTGTCAGAAGAGAAGGGTTTAAATCTCAGCTCTGTCACTGTGTGACCTTGGGTAAGTTCCTTCTTCTCTCTGGGTTTAGATTCAGAGATCCAAGTTCCACCTCTCCCTCTCCCCCGCCCAGCTGTAACCCTATGATCCCATGATTCCAAGATCTTATGTGCCAAGCCCTATGCCCAGGACCAGGATGCAGTCCAGCCCACATCCAGGGCTTTTATGGGTTAGGAGGGAAGATGTGGCAAGCCCACAGAGGCTCAGAATAGAGGGCTGTGTACTGGTCAAACCAAGAAAGATGGAAGAAGGGAGAGATCACTTTCATTGGGGTGGGTATGATCAGGGAAGACTTCATAGAAGAGGTGGCACCACGGCCCTGGAGGACACATAAGATTATTTTTTTGTCCTGGCTTTCTCTTGCTCCCCTTCCCGAATTACAAACTGCTCTCTTTGCCCTTCTTCCAACGTCCCATCCAGGCGGGTTGGTCTTATGATGACCCAGGGCCTGTGTTCCAGCCCGTTCTTCTTGTCTCACCCACCCTTAGAGCTTGAGTCCATATCTTTAAAAAGCTCCCAGGACAGACTGAAGGGTGAACCATCGATTCTCCTGAGGACAAATACGGGAGACGGAACCATTTACAATATGCCGTAGTCTAAAAAAAAAAAAAGCAATATGCTTTATTAATGCCACGCAGTAAAATGCAAACGTTTGGACAGACGTGGGTAGCCATGAGCTCTCTCTACGCATATTGGCATCTGCAGACTTGGCTCCGGAGAAAGTGTTGCTCTTGTTTATTAATAGATTTCCATCCGATTCTAATGGGGGCTGCAGGCAGTCCCTGTGAGCCGCATGTCATGGGGTTAGTCTCTTCCTGACCTTGGCTGCTGAGGGCAGAGGGCTGGACCAGGTGGCCAGTCCCCAATCCCCCTTTGTGAGGGCCTCCATGCCTGGAGGGATGGCTGGTTCTGACTCCATAAAGGAGCGCCTGCTGGACAGCCTCTGTCAGGGTCTGGGCGCCATGTTGGAGGAAGGCTAGTGCATGGAAAAAGGGGTAACTAAGGCTTAGAGTGTGAGGCCTGGAAAGCCAGTTCTGAGGAACCGATAAAGAGACAAGGGGTGTTTACCCTGGGAAGAGCTGTAGAAAAGTCAGATTTGGAGTCAGAGGCCTCAGGATAAATTCTGTCTGACTCAGGGAGAATCATTTTCATTTATTCACTCTCTAAGCATTTATTAAGCACCTACTGCATGCCAGGCACTGTGCTGAGCCTTAGGGGCACAAAAAGAGGCAAAGCCAGGCCCCAGCCTCCAGGGGCTTATGGGTAAAATAAGGCAGTTGTCAGAGGTGCAGATAGACACAGGGGCAGGGGCAGGCAACGCTCCGGCAGCCCAGAAGCAGGCTGCGAGAAGCAGAAAACAGAAGCTCACAGTGCAGATCCTTGTAGTGAGAGCATGTGTGCTGTAAGCTTGGATTCAGGACCTGCAGGGCCGCACTTGAGGACCTGCAGGGCCAGCCTTGGGGCGGTTTTCTCCTTCAATGGGGATCTTTTTCTAGCTGAGATCGTCACTGCCAGTCGACATCATCCCCATTAGAATGTAACCTTCCTGAGGACAGAAACCATTTTTCTTTTCCTGCGTAGTCCATGTGTTAATGCTTATTGATTTATTAATCAGTGAATTGACTGATTGATCCTGGCTGAGTGCCTTGGGAAGTCACTTAACCTCTCAATGCCCCAGGAAACTTTCTAAGACTATGATGCTTTAGAGGGAGTTTCTCCTCCCAAGGACCAGGTCCCACCTATCCCATGCATCTCTGGGGACTAGCCTTATTCTCCTTGTCCCCAGAAGACATCATGAGGAGCCATGGGGGAAGTTATCAGGAAGCAGATGTTGGCTCCCAGCAGGGAGCGCATAATTAGACTGTGAGCTTCTGGAGGGCAGACACTGCTTACGAGGAGGAGGGGGCCTTCTCTGTGACCCCAGAACTTGGCGCAATGCCCAGCACGTCGTAAGTTCTTGACAAATCCTTATTGACTTGAGCGTACATTGAGGCCCTCCTCCCTGGAGATGCCAAAAGGATCCTGGTACAGCCAGAAGATTCTTGTTTGGGAAATGGATGGACTGAAGACCCCTGCAGACCCCCTCCAGTTCTGTGGGGTCTCTTAGACTCTTAGAGCTGGATGGGACCTCCAAGGACCACGCTGGGTCCAGCCCCTTCCCAGAGCCCCAGGAGGGAGCAAATCATAGCAACCATCTGTACCCTGCTTGAAAAGCTGGAGAACCAGAGCGCTTGGCAGTTCAAGGGCACACAGCTAGCAGGATTCCAAGCCAGAATATGAGCCCAGCCTCTGGCCACCTCACCTGGTGCTGTCAAGGCCAGAGTCCTTCAGAGAGCATGAAAGACAACATACCCCACAGGAGTCAGGGTCAAGCCTCTTGGATCCTCAGCCTCTATCTCTGTAGCACGGTGTGGTCCCCTTTAATGCTAATAGCTAGCACTGTTATGGCATGTTCTGGCTTTCCATGGGCTTTCCAGTTATTATCTCATTTAATCCTCAGAATGGTCCTGGGATCTAGGTGTTATTATCATTCCCATTTTGCAGACAAGGAAACCCGTTGACACTTGTGCCACACAGGAAGCAAATGTCCAAGGCTGGATTTGAATTCAGATCTCCTGATCCAAGTCCTGTTCCCTGAGCCCCAGAACGCAGTCATGATGTGCGAATCTGGTCATTGGATGTTCCCAGAAGCCACAGGGGTTGGGTGGGAGGGAGGAGGGGGATGAGAGGTGAGATGCCCAGCATCCTCCTTTCCTTGACAAGGTCCACAATTAATCCCCTGGGAGATAACCCCTCTGCTGGCACATGCCCACGCCAGGAGCCAAGGAAGGGCTGAGGCAAGCTGTGCGCTGAAGGCAGAACGCATCTCGCACTGGCCAGGGGAACAGACGGATCTCGATAAGTCAATTCTATTTGCAGCTTCCCGGTCTCGTCTCTCTTTATGAATCCACATTGTTTCCTCTTCCCTGATCCAAATGTGCTCCCTGGACCTAAGAGGTTCACAGAGGCCTCCTTGGCCTCGTCTCAGGTGTAAACACAGTCACAAGTCAGGGCCATCGGAGGCAGGGAGGCAGCAGCTGCCGGTGTGGTCCCCAGGAGGGCTCCAGCATCTCACATCATGGGCCGCCCAGGCAGGACACAGGAGGTGGAGAGGGCCAGAGGTAGTAGCTGAGGCTAAGGGCTACACCCTCCTGGGCTATTTATCTTGGAGAGGGAGAGAGATGGAGCCAGCCAAACTGTGATGCTGAGCTTGGTGCTGGTCCTGACTGACTGTTGTGCTTGTGTGTGTCTGGACAAGACACGTGGGCCAGTCTGTTCTGTGAGATGCCTGAGGTCTTGGGCACAGCCAACACAAAAAGGTTTGGTGTCAGTGATGCAGAGATTTAGTGAGACACGTGTCCTTGACAACGCCCTCTAGGAGTCTTTCATTTATCTCAATATTTCAGGCTGAGGAAGGATGCCTTGGATGCAGGCACTGACTCTGGATTCAAATCCTGCCTCTGTCACTGGGCATCCTTAGGCATGCCACCTACATTTCCTGAGCCTCAGTTTCTTCAACTATAAGATGAGGAATGGGAACGAGATGACCTCCAAGGGCCCTTCAACTGTAGCTCTGTGAGCCAGTGAGGTCTGACTGAGCTCTGCTTAAGCAGGAACAATCTTGGCTCTGAAAGGCTGGGCACTATGGGTGGGTGATGTTCCATATGGTGTCAGAATGGGGTCACTGTGTACTTAACTTCACTGTTTTCTGCATGTGTCTGTGTGTGTGTGAGAGAGAGAGACACAGAGAGAGAGAGAGACAGAGAGAGAGGGGGGGGGAGAGAGAGAAAAAAAGAGAGAGAGAGGGAGAGAGAGAGAGAGAAGGAGAGAGAGAGAGAGAGAGGGAGAGAGAGAGAGAGAGAGAGAGAGAGAGAGAGAGAGAGAGGGAGACAGAGAAAGACAGAGAGATCGAGACAGAGAGGGGGGAGAGCAGACAGACAGACAGAGAAGTAGCAGCTTCTTGGTGCCTGGGATAGCGGAAGGGACTAAACATTTATTAGGCACCTATTGCAAACCAGCCTTTGTGCTAAGAACTTTACAAATATTATCTCACTTAATGAGCTAGGCCAGGATTGGAATGACTTCCAGCAATGACATAAAAACAGAATGCACCAATAAAACATTTTTACAAGCTTTTGAAATGCCTTTGAGGGCAGGCACTATTGTTGTTTTTGATCTTTGCAGCCCCTGATGGAGAGAGGGACCGGCACAGAGTAGGTGCTTAAGAAATGCACTTTGGAGTGAATTTAATTGCGCCAGGTTGGACAGAGCTGTGGAATATTTTTGGCTTCACTTCTCAGGGATAAAAGGAACAGATCTCTGGCCCAACATAGAGGCTTTCTCTGCTGTCCTCCCACGGCCTTCCACTTGCCCAGATAGTGCCCAGCCAGGACCAGAGCTGCGGAAGATAAAAACCTTGGGGATTTATGGTCCATGTCTAGGGAAAGAGACGCTCTGGCTCAGCCCGGCCCTCCTCCCCCAGAGCCCAGAGGGAGGTGCCTGGTCCTAAGTCAAAACTCCTCCAGCCCTTTTCAGGGCACTGGGGATGTCAGAGCTTGAAGGGACCAACAATATTAATAATGACAAATAGCCTTTAAGAGCACTTTGTGATTTACAAAGCTTGTGTTTTACTTCATTTGATCGGCCCCATAGCCCTGGGAGGTAGGGCTAACGAGGAAACTGAGGGAGGCAGAGTTTAAGTGATTTGCCAGGGCCCCACAGGCAGGATTCGAGCCCAGGTCACTGGACTCCAAATCGAGCACTGTCTCCATTCCGCCACACTGACTCTTCATGAGAAACTGTTGGGCTTGTGTCTTTATGCCCCAAGCACAATGCAAGGACCCAACAGGTGTTTAATGAATGCTTGCTGATTGGCTGATTCACTGGGGGAGTTGAGAGAACCCTGAATTTGGAGGTAATTCTATGGTTTGTCATGTCTGTGACCCTGGGCAGCTGGGCGGCTGAGTTCAGATGTGACGTGGGCAAGTCACGTAACCCTATCTGCCTCAGTTTCCTCACCTGTAAAATGGGGACACAATGGAGAAATGACAAACCACTGCACAATCTTTGCCAAGAACACTCCACATGGAGTCCCAAAGAACTGGGCATGACTAAATCCCTGAACAGCTTTGGTCAAGGCCCTTCATCTCTCTGGGCCATTATACAATGGAACATATTCTGCATTTGGAGTCAGAGAATCCAGGTTCAAATCCTGGCGCTGGCACTAATTATTGCATCCGTATGACCCCAGGCAAGAGAGCTCAACCTCCCTGGGCCTCAGTTTCCCCATCTGTCAATGAGGGCATTTGGAGTAGGTGCCTCTGAAGCCCTTAGATCCGGGATCCTCTAGATTCAAAGTCCCTCACAGCTTGAAACCTCAGGAAATCTCTCAGGTTCCCTCAGACACATAAACACATTAATCTAGACTCAGAATGTTGTGAGAAAGGTAGGGTGTGGGTGGCTCTCTTTACTATACAAATGAAGAAACTGCAGCCCACCAGAGGGAGGCCCACTGAGGGGAGGCCAAGTAATTTTCTCCTGGGCTGGTTCTTCCTTGATCTCGGCTTCTTGATCTTCCTTGATCAAGGCTCCAGAGAGGAAGAAAGCAAAGGCAGTCTGCCATCTTCATTGGCCCCCAGGGCCCCTGCACAACTCAACTCTCACATCCTCCCTTTTACTAATAAAATGGGCCAAGGAGGCCTCGTGCAGCCCAAGGGGGAGAGGAAGAGAGTTCTGGGCTGGGGTCTGGAGGCCCACCCCCTGCTGCAGGCACTTGGGAGAGTCACTGGCTCCCAAAACAAACTCACAAAGCAGCACCTCCAGTCCAAATAACAAGAAGATAACAATGATTTTTTAAAAAGACAATAAGCATTGAACTGGTTTTTGAAGGCCAAAAAACAGCTTACAAGAACTCGCTCACTTGATCCTCACAACAACTCTGGAAAGTAGGTGCTGTCGCTGAACCGCCATTCACAGATGAGGAAACTGAGGCAGACAAAGGTAAGGTGACTGGTCCAGGATCACACAGCTAGTCAATACTGCACTACTTAGTACTGCAGGACCACCCAAAAGACCACATGCTATGTGAGAGGATCACAAAGATGGTGGTCTCCACCCTTGAAGCGGTTCTGGTCTCTATCCCCATTTATTAAGCCCCTACAAAAAGCCAGGTCCCACCTTTTCGGTGCTAGCATTCTAACAGAGGAAATGTGCATGAAGATACAGAAACAGAGCGAGAAGCAAATTAGGAAGTAATAGACAGAGGGCAGATACAAGCCAAGGGTGGATTTAAACAGAGTGGGTTATTAGGGAAATCTGAGCACAGCTTGAGGGGACCAGGGACGGCTTCCTGGAGGAGGTGACAGCCTGAGTTGAGCCTTGAAGGAGTCTGCAAAGCCTAAGTCTCTCCCACTCCGCCATCAATCAAGGCACAGGATTCAGGAGACCAGAGTTCAAATCCTGGCTCAGGGACTTCCTAACTGTGTGACCCTGGATAAGTCACTTCACCCTGTTTGCCTCAGTTTCCTCATCTGTAAAATGAGCTGGAGGAGGAAATGGCAAACCACTCCGGTATCTTTGCCAAGAAAACTCCAAACGGGGCCACAGAGAGTGAGACATGAGTGGGAAAATGACACAACAAAAGGGAGATGATAATAGTGCCTGTCTCCCAGGGGCGTTGTCTGCAAAATCGGTACAATGCTCTGCAAACCTTAAAAGCATGAAGCATCCATTGCTCTCATGGAATTGTTACAGAATTATGCACAGACTGCACCTTGCAGACCTCAGGGATACAGCACAGTGAGGTGTTTCTCTTATCTCTTTGCCTAGTTGGGGTCAGCGTTTGGGGCTCCTTGGCACTCCTCCTGGCATGGAAGGGGTAAAGGCCTCTGCCCAGATGTGTGATCCGGGGGGGCTTCCCGAAGGAGGCAGTGGCTGAGCTGGGCTTTGCCACTTTAGGGAGGGAGTCGGGGGAATGAGAGGCTGGCAGGAGGAGCAAGAACACAGAGGGTCTTCTGGGACCCCTGGAGACTCGGGTTTCTGCATCTTTCCTAGGTTTCCCTTCCCCCTGCTCTTCCTCAAGCACCCTTTCCAAATAATCCTTACCAAACACCTTGTAAAATCATAGACTCTTCTATGAGACAGGACCTCAGAGGCGACCTGGTCCGACCGCCTCCTTTTAGAGGGAGGGAGCCGAGGTCCATGGAGGTGAATGACAGTCCTAAGGTCACACAGCTGATAATCTTGGAACCTCAGTTTCCTCCTCTGTAAAATAAGAGGGATTGGTTAGATCAAGTCCTAGGGGACCATGAATGGGCACTGGGGATATGTGAACTTGGATGGGGGGAAGTGGCATCTTTATTTCAGTATAATTAATTCCCTTGGGAATCCTGTGCATTTTACTTTAAAACTGTTTCTGAGAAAGGGGTCTCTAAGCATCCCCAAACATCCTGAAGTAACCCAAGAAAGGCTGAGAAGAACCCTGTGCCTTCTCCCCTTGGATCAGCTGCAGCTCATCAGCTGCAGCTCCGCTGGGCCGCTGGGGAGCTCTGCCATTCTGGGGAAAGGCCCCAGGCCAAACACCCTTCACCCCTCACCTTCTGAGCTTCCCCAGTGACATCCTCTGCTCCCTTTCTGTGCCATTTCACCCATTAGATTGTAAGCCCCTGCAGGGCAGGGACCATCTTCCTTTTCATTTGTATGTGTGTCCCCAGAGTTTTTGTACAGAATCTGGCACATAGTAGGTGCTCAATAAATGTTTGCTGATTGATTGACACATGGACTGCTAGATGGACCGCCAATTCTGACTCTATATGTCTGTATAAAATAACATTAAGATCATTGTGGGGCAGGGGGGGGCATTCCTGGCAGGAGAGGACAAAGGCCATGGAGCCGGAGCTTCTCTATCTGTCCAGTGAAACAGCTGTACCCGCCCCAGCACACTGCCAGGGTTTTTCTGGGTGACAGAAGCCAGCAGTGTGACTAGGACCAGCAGAGTGGCAGTGACCCATGGAATGGGCTGTCAGAGAGATGACAAAACCCCGGCATTGGGGTTCTACAAGGGGCTGCCCAGTTCTGGGTTAATAAATGCACAGAAGAGGTGGGATCACAAAGGAAGTCTGTCCTATCGCATACAGCCACTCCAATAGCTAGCCACAGACTCATGGAGGTAGGGGCTGAATCAAGGCCCCTCTGAAGTCACTTCTGCCCTGAGATGGTCTGTAGTCTGTGCCAAAGCCTTTTTTTTTTCCTTTTTGGAGGGCAGATGAGGTTAAGTGACTTGCCCAAGGTCACACAGCTAGTGTTTTGTGTGTAAGTGCCTGAGGTTGGATTTGAACTCAGGTCCTCCTGCCTCCAGGGCTGGTGCTTTATTCACTGCACCACCTAGGCGCCCCGACACTGTGCCAAAGCCTTTGCAGGAAAGAGAAGAGAGATGACCTACTCAGTCTGGACTGAAATGAGCTGACGGCCAATTTGTTAATGAGACTGTCTTGCAGTGATGAGAACTTGATGGAGCAGATCATTTGGGTAGGATTCCAGCAGGCGTGGGCCCCAAAATAGATGCCTCTGTCAAACAGAGTGATGAGGTCCCCATGAGAACAGAACAGCCGTCACTGGAGATGAAGCACTGATCCTGCCAGAGAAAGCGGAAAACACCATTAGCCGCCCCAGGATGAGGGAGGCAGGGGAACTGCAAGGCAGGAGGGAGGGACAGATAGAGAGACTGAGGGACAGACAGGCTCACAGACAGACAGACAGACATAGATAGACAGACAGACATAGATAGATGGATGGATAGATGATAGATAGATAGATAGATAGATAGATAGATAGATAGATAGATAGATAGATAGATAGATAGATAGATAGACAGACAGACAGACAGATGGATAGACCGACAAACAGATGGATGGATGGATGGATGGATGGATGGATGGATGGATGGATGGATGGATGGATGGATGGATGGTGGATGGATAGGCAGAAATGACTATGACATGGATAGATAGATTCTTGATTGGTGGATAATTGGATGGATAGAAAGATATTTAGCTGGCTAGTTAGATGGTAGATGCATAGGTAAATAGGCAGTCCCTATATTTTAATAGAGAAAGACAAAATATAAAGGGGAACTCAAAAGTAGAATGGGAATGGAAAAGAACCCTCTGGGGAACAAGCTGGTGGGTAAGTGAAGTAGTCAAGAGAGTGAGTTGATCTGGGTGTGAAGTGTTAGAACAAGAACAGAGACTGTCAACTGGGAAGGACTTTAAAACATGGAATGCTAGAACTGGGAGATATCTTAGAGCAGGGGATGTCAGAGCTGGGAAGGGCCTGAGAACAGGGGATGTCAGAGCTGGAGAGGCCCTGAAAACAGGGGATATCAGAGCTGGGGAGGGCCTGAGAACAGGGGATGTCAGAGCTGGGAGGGGACTGAGAACAGGGGATGTCAGAGCTGGGGAGGGCCTAAGAACAGGGGATGTCGGGGCTGGGAGGGGCCTGAGTAAATAGAACATAAAAGCAGGATAATTGAGTTTAGGGCCCCTTTGAGGATAAAGAATATAGACATGGACTGGTGGCTACAGAAAGGATTTCCCAAGCCGTCCCTTTTCTCTACAGGTGAAGACCCAGGATCAGGGCAGCACTTGCTGAGGCTCCTCCTGACAAGTGTGTCTGTAACGGCCTAGAGTCCAGTGTTTAGGTCCAGCCATGCACGGGGCTCTCCAGTCCTCTGGTCTCCCCATGTACAGGCACTCCACTAGGCTGCTGGCCCTGCCTCCCAGGCATTGCTCCCCTGTTTTTCCAGGCTCCCACTGTTCTAATGCTGTCCCCTGAGTCACCGCCAGCAGGGACAACCTCGTCCTCCCTCCTTTTGTATCGGTGTCCCCAGCTGCTTGCACAGGGCCCAGCACATAGTCAGCACCTCACCAAGCCTCTCAGTGACTTGCTCCATCAGCCAGCTTCACTTGAGAGCTCACTATGTGTCCTCAGGCACTGTGGAAAGTCCCCAGGATGCAGAGACAACAGGGAAGCTTTCAAGGACCTTCCATTCGAGGACAGCAGAGGACAGTGCCCACACCAGAGGCCGTGAGCCTGGCCCGGGGAGCCCCTCAGAGCCCAAGGACTCAGGAGACGGCAGCACTTGGGCTCACCCCCACCCCAGGCTGCCTCTTAGAATAGTTGTGTCCAGTGGTGAGAGGCTGCAAGTCAAGCTAATTAAGCTGGAGCTGAATAAACCCCCCACTGTGTCAGGCACCATGCTAGGCACCAGAGATGCCAACACAAAAACCCACCAGTCTCTGCTCACCTTCCACTGGGGGAAGTCACTAAGAGGTTTCAGCACAGAAGCAGTACTAAGTACTGAGGGGACCCACAAGGGAAGACCTCCCATAGGGGGAACTTGAGAGGGAAGAGGGTGACCCTGGCAGGTATGCAAAGGGCCTGAGGAAGGAGGTGGTGGGGGGGCACAAATCTAGCAAAAACCCAGGGAAGTCAGAGACATAAACAGGGCAGGCAGGAGCCCGGCCGTGAAGGGCTTTACAGGCTGGGCTGAGGGGTCTGGATTTCATCCTAGAGGCAACAGCTAGTTAAGCTTGATGTGGGGCCTTGCGGGTTTTCTTAAGAGAGTAATTTAACAGGGCAATCATGAGCCAAGTAGAGAGACTTATGTTCAGACCCCAGCTCTGGAGCTCACAAGAATAACTCCCTTTCTCTGGGTTGGCAAAGAGCTTTCTACACCACAACCCTGGGAGGGCAGGAGAGAAAAGATGGTTAACCCCTTTTGTAGATCAGGAAACTGAGGAAATGTGTCAGAATTTGAATTCAGGTCCTCCTGTAGCATCCAGCTGGTCCTCTGCTTCCTTCCCTCAAGCCTCATCTTCCCTCTTCAGTCAAATGGAGGTAGTAATAATATATGTCATATCTACTTCTCAGGGTTGGTGAGGAGGGAGTGTCTTTTAAATGGCAAAGCCTTGGAGAGAGATATGAGGTCTTCTCATGTGGTCAGGAATCCAGCTGGGGGAGGCTGTGGGTGGGCAGGTTACAAGAGGCAGGTCTAAAAGCTGACAATGCCTTCAGATCAAAGGACTTCACTGGTGTCTCTGATGTATAGGTTGACTTTAAAAATTCATGGTTGCTAAAGGTCCAAAGAGGTCTTAGAACTGGGCTTAATTGGTTGGCTGACCTTCCTCCCATTCACCAGACTATTAAAATTTAAACATAATCTATTTCCCCGGTCAGCACCATCTTCTCTGGGCTCACCCCCACCCCAGGTGTCTCTCCCAGAACAATTGCTAACATCTCTCTGAGATGACTCCATTTCTCTCAGTCCTCGAGAGAAGGCTGGTCATGGATGGTCAGCCCCAACCTCTCAATCAAGATTTCTGGGTCCCCTACACTGTAATTATTTCACCTACTGGACAAAGCTGCCACTTTCTAGTCTGGAAAAATGAGTTTGGATGGCAGGACTCTGGAATCACAAAAGCTCAGAGCAGAAGCAGACCTTTGTCAGCACCTGGACAGAAATGCCCCAGACAGTGCAGCCCACATATGTGTGTCCGAGCTCTGGTTGAAGACTTCCAGGAATGGGGAAGGCCATTTGACCTCTGGACAGGCACCATTATTGAGAAGTTTCTCCTTCCCTTAATTCTAAATCTGCCTCTGCAGTTCTCCCTCATCACACACGGGCACACATTTCTTCTAGTCCTGCCTTCTGGGGTCACACAGAATGAATCTACACATTCTCCTCCAAAACAGTCCTTCAGATACTTCAGCATCATCAAGCATTTATGTAGGATCCCAAAGCCCTTTACAACTAGCACTTCACTTGATTCTCCATGCAAGGGAGGTGCCATTATTACCCTCATTTTACAGATGAAGAAAGTGAGTCAGATGGAGGTTAAGTGCCTTGTCCTGGATCACAGAGTAAGTGCCATGGGCAGGTT
>NW_027186376.1:3598475-3628475 GCF_028583685.1 Petaurus breviceps papuanus | reverse complement strand
GGTTGGGCTGGGGAAAGCTGCAAAGAGGCCAGCTGAGGCTTGAAGTTGGGAAATGCTTCATGGGAAAGGTGGCTGCCTTGGGAGCTAGTGTCTAGGTCCCCCTCATCCCACAGGGCTTCTGGCAGAGGCTGGAGGATCCCTTGACAGAAATGATGAGGCACAGGCTGGCTGAGATGGCCTCAGAGAGGTGTCCAACAGCTTGGAGGAGAGAACAGGTGGTGTAGACAGGGAGGCACCAAGTGTGAATGGATCTTCTTAGAAGTCTTGCTGTGAAGTGGAGGAGAGAGGGAACTAGCAAGAGGGGGTGGAAGGGTCAAGAGAAGGCTTTTTTTAGGATGAGAGACCTGGGCCTCTCTGCCAAGATTGGGGAATGTGCCAGGGGAAAGGGACAGATGGAAATCATTCCCCTGACCTTAGCCTTCACCACCTGCTGCTCTGACGTGTCCCTCAGGTTCCTTCCAGCCCCCCAGAGTCCCATTCCTCCCCCGCTCTATTCTTCCACATGGCAGAAGGAAGGAAGAGAGACTATGAGGCCACATGAAAATGGCAAAACCCCTTCTATTTCTTCCCATTCTGAAGGAGGGAGCTCTCCACTCAGCTCTCTGAGCACACTTAGCACAAGGGATGAAGGATGCTACCAAACTGGAGGGTTTAGAGTGGGAGGAAGCTGGAGGTCAGCCAGCATCCTTGTTCTGGAGATGAGAAGACAGAGGTGGAGGGACCTGTCCAAGGTCACACAGTTAGGAAGCGTCAGAGCCCAGACTCAAGCCCAGTCCTGGCTGGCTTCAGATGGAGGGCTCTCTCCCCTAGCCCACAGGGCCACACCAAAGGGCTCCTGTGACCTGAGTTTACTCTGAGGGCTCTGGGCAGGCAGATGCCTGATGGGCCCAACTCTTTATCTGCAATCATCACCCCAGCACATGGGAATATTTTGTTAAAATGAAGAAAACAGAGAGATTTTGGCAACAAGCAACTCTTAGTCCTACCATTGGATACAGATTTCCCAGTCACTCAGACCAGACTGGAAAGCCATACCCTGGATGTTTCCTACCTTCCAGAGAAAAATATGGGCCTTTCTCCCTCTATCCTTCACTCACCTTTCATCCCTTTCTCCCCTTTTCCTCTCTTCATCCCTCTCTTAGATAAGAGACAATGTGGCATAGTGGATAGAGTTTACCTTGGAGTCAGAAAGACCTGAGTTCACGATGTGGTCCTAAGCAAGTCACTTAACCACTGCCTGCCTCAGTTCCTTCACCCATAAAATAGAGAGAATAGGGGCATCTAGGTGGCGCAGTGAATAGAGCACCAGCCCTGTAGACAGGAGGACCTGAGTTTAAATCCAGCCTCAGACACTTAACACAAAAACTAGCCATGTGATCTTGGGCAAGTCACTTAACTCCAATTGCCCTACCTTCCCCCTCCAAAAAGAAAAAAATGGTGAGAATAGCAAGGTTATCCCCAAGGTTGTTGGATCACCTGAGGCAATATTTGTAAAATGCTTTGCAAATCTTAAAGCTGTCTAGAAATGCCAGCTGTTGTTATTGGCGATGATAAGTCAGCTGTGGTATCATTGCTCCCAAGACAGCTTTCCCCCATCCTGGAGGAGCTGGTTAGGAGTGATCTATCCTCAACAGCCCTTGAAGCCTCACTACATCCTCACCTCATGAGACCCACTGAAGATAGGCCAGTACATCTGAGGAAACTGAGAATCAGGAAGATGAAGTCATCTTTCAGGGTTGGTTATGCAGCTTGTAACTGGCAGAGGCAAGATTTGAACTGTGGGTTCTGACTCCAGGTCCAACATTCTTTCTTTTTTTGCACTTAATAGTATTTTTTTCCAATGACATGCAAAGAGAGTTTTCAACACTCATTTTTGCAAGATTTTGATTTCCAAATTTTTCTCCTTCCCTCCCCTCACTCCCTCCCAAGACAGCAAGCAATCTGATATAGGTTATAGATGTATAATAATGTTAAATATATTTCCACATTAGTCATGTTATGAAAGAAGGATCAGAACAAAAGGGGAAAATAGCAAGAAAGAAAAAAACAAAAAAAAACCCAAAAAGTGAAAATAGTATGCTTTAATCTGCATTCACAAGGTTTTTGGGATTTGTCTTGGATCATTGTATTGCGGAGAAGAGCTAAGTCCATCCTCCACGATCATTGCATAATGACCACACTCTTTCAATAACCACAGGCTGATGTCTCTCTCTCTTGTCAGGCTGTGTTTCCCCTAAAACTCCAACAATTAGTCAACCAATCAATAAGTATTTATTAAATTCCTACTGTGTTGGAGGTACTAGAATTAAAATAAGGCATTTCTCCCCATTGATCCAGGAATGTTAGGATTTCAGAAGATAAAAAACTAACTACCCCAGATGGGAGTCAGGGACCCACAATCCCTGACCTGAAGTCAATGCTTCACCCATCAGGCCACTGGCTTCCAGTGGACATGCTAGAAATATTGGAAACAGGACCATTAACAGCTGACAGTCAGGTCCCACCTAGTAGAAAAGGAAGTGGGGAAGGCTGGAAGAATTGTTCAGCTGGGCCATAGCTTCAAGACAGTGGGGCTGAAGGGACCTTGAAGGTCCCCCGATTCAACCAACCTTATTTTATATCTTTTAATCAATTCTTTGTTCAATTAACAAGCATTAATTTTCTCTCCCTCTGGAAAAAAAAAGAAAGAAAAAAAGGAAAGGGAAGAGCAATGAAGGGAAGGGAAATAGGGAAGAGAAATAGAAAAGGGGAGGAAAACTCCATTAACAAACATGAAAGTCAAACAAAATAACCGCCCCAACCCCCTCCTTTTACAGAGGAGGAAACTGATTCCCAGAGAGCTTAAATGGTTTACCCAAGGTCATGTGACTATTAAGTATCTGAGGCAGGATTCGAACCCAGACCTTCCTGGCTCTAAGTTGGGTGCTCTATCTACCACACCACCCCGTGATGTTGATTCCAGGATCCTGCCCCCTAAGTCCCTGGCCCTGTATTGAGCCGGAGGGGAGCTTGATAACACAAGTGAAGATGGGAGAGAGCCCATGATTTTCCTTCCTCCTTTCCCATCGCTCCTCTTTCCTTCTCCCCATATGTCAGGTTTCACTTCCCAATAAGGAGATTCGAGACAAGAGTTTAAAGCAGAGAGCCTGAGATGGAAGCAGAGGAAATCCTAGAGAGGTTTGTGTGACGCTGTGACCTGGGCCCTCTGTGGTCTCCTTCCAGCCTTCAGATGAGCACAGCCAGCTCTCTGGGGATGGAAGAAGACCCCCGAGACTCAGCCCAGTCAGGTCCTGGCAGATCTGCAAGCAGCAGGTTTGTCCCATAGGGTCCCAGTTCTAGAGAAGGGAGGAAGCTGAGAGGCCATCTTGTCTAACCCTTTCATTTACACATAAGGAAACAGGCCCAGGGGGGTTAATGCCAGAGCTGGTGAGTGAGGTATGCCTGTCTAGGCCTCCTCTTGTCTTGGGCATTGATTTCCAATGAGTCCCTTTGTTTCACCCTTTCCAGAAGATCCTTTTCCTGCACAGAGAAAACAGAAACAAAATGGAGCAATGGCATCATCATGCCACCCACCCAGAGCATCCAAGGCTGGGGAGCAGAAATGGCCTGGCCAGGCGGACAAATTTAAGGGAGTTGGAAATGTCTGAAGCAGGACTCAAATTTTTGAGTCCTTTCCTCTTTCTGATTCCAGGTCCAGCACTGTACCCGCTATATTACCGAGCTGCCCAACATTAAGGATGTCTCTCTCATGGGCCTTGGGGAGCACCTGTGTCCTGGGCACTTCCCTGAGGATGAGGAATTAAATAGTAGCTATGGTAAAAGACAGCAAATAGAGAGCCAGCTCTGAATCAGGAGGACCTCAGTTCAAGTCCTCCCTTTTACACATCCTGGCTGTATGACCCTGGGCACATCACTTAACCTGACCATGCTCTGGAATGGTCTCTAGGACTAAGGGGGGCAGAGAAGGGGTTCACTTGCGCTGGAATTTTTCTCACCTGGGAACTCTTTATATCAGTGAAATCTCAGGCCTGATCCCTATCATAATTATTCTAATTTTACTCATTTCAGTTTGTAAAATGGTCCTCCAAGTTTTACCTAGAGTGACTGCAGGGAATGAAGTCAGAGGTGGGCAAGAAGGGCATTTCCAACTCTGACCCTCAGCCTTTGGTCTCCCTGAGCTCTCTCTAAAGCTCTCTAGGGTAACAGGAATTTCCCCACAGTCCTATCCTTAAGAGCATCCTTCAGAAGTGCTTCCCAGTGGGACTCCTCCCCCCCACCAGAGGGCTAGGGGCAGGGAGTGGAGAGAAGGGGTTGGGTCATTTGCTCCAAGGTTCTCTCTTCTCTTCTAAGATTTGAGAACAGAACACAGCAGGAATGTTCAGGTCTACTCAGATGCCACAACATGTGGGAAATAATCAGAAATGCCAGCAGAAAACTCGAGCCGGGCTTCCTGAGGACCATAGTATAAGGATGTGCAAATGGGGAAAGTGAGCTCAGAGCAGTTCATGCAGCAGAGTGGCTGGACCAAGGTTTGAATCCCAGCTTGGCCACTTGACCATGAGCAGGTCACATCCCCTTTCAGGGCTCAGTTTCCTCCCTGGTGAAATGAGGCTGGACCACAGATAATCTCTCTCAGTTCTGAATAGATCATCCGATGATTACCAGGAGCTAGGACCCCACTATTTCTCAAGAATATTCATTCCCTTGTTGGACAGCTTCAACTGTAAGGAAACCCCTCCCTTCAGATGAACTGAAATCTAACTGGTCCCCTTCAACACCATAGTGATGTGGTGGGGACAGTGTCCTCCTCTGGAAAAGTGCTGTCTTATGTCATGGGAAATATCCAGTCCTTCATTTGGATATTTGATCTTTGTGTATGACCCTAAGTACTTTCTCACAATGACCCTCAATTACTTCAACTGATTCCCATGTGGCACAGCTTTTATTCATCCATTTATTCCCTCATTCACCTACTAGGTTCCAGGCATTGGTTTCGCTTTTAAGGGTTGGTTTGGAGGGTCCCAGTGAGACATTTCTGAAGGTCATCCAGTAAAGGACATTCTTGCATGAAGCCAATATCCACATACAGCAAGATTTGCCTAAAGTATCTGTCCAGGATGGGACAGGCCAAGTGTGTACATCAGACACAAGTCAAAGTTCTCACATCCTCAGACTCCACCCCCCATCAGCCTCCAGTGGTCTGGTCTCTACAGCCCAGTGAGAAAGTTCAACCTTGGCCCAAGCCTGGGAACCAGGACTGTCTTCCCAATCCTCTGAGCCCTAATCTCACCAGGATCCTAACTCAATCAATTATCCAGGGACCAAACCTCTGGGCCCAGCAATAAAGAGGGAAAATCCAGAGGGCAGAATCCCCAACTTGGCAGGGAACACAGAGACTTTTTCTCTCTGAACTAAAATGATCCTTATCTGAGATAGAGCTTATTTCCCAAGAGACCAGGGGCTATTTCACATCACCCTGACCCTCTCTGGAAACTCAGAGGCATACTGCCCCTGGAGAACACCAAGAAGAATTTAACAAAGTCAAGAAAACATTTTTCCCACTGAAAATGAACCAAAAAACTTTAGAGCTAAGAAAGATCTTGGAGTGATTTAGTGCAAGGGAGAGTCCATTGAGTCCTCTTGACTCAAAATCCAGGATTCTATTCACTTGGTCAACTTACTGTCTTCTCAGTGAACAGAGCAGGAAGGGATTGCATAGATCACACCTGTCATTTACTTATATGGGAAGGGAAGCCCAGAGAGTTACATTAACTGGCCCAAAGTCACACAGTTATTTTGTGGCAGTCAGAATCCAGTCCAGATCCTCTGATGGTTAATTCATGGCTCTTTCCATACCACCATATAGTGTCTTGAAGTAACTTGGCCCAAGTCTCACAGCTACTAAATGATGGAGCAAAAATCAGGTGCTGACCCAGGTTTCCTACCTCCCAACCCAGGACTCTGTTGCCTTCCTGGGAGTTCCCCTTTCTGATCTCCTAATGTCCCCTGAGCCCAGAGCTTCAGGCCAGCCCTAAACATCTTCTCTCTCTCTCTCCACCCGTACTCCAACTCCAGAGGCTCCACAGTCACAGCTGTCTCCCAAACAAAAGACCCCTTCTCCTCCTGCTGCTATCCCTGGCAAAGGCCCCAAGAGCTCCCAATCCAGTTCCTCCCCAAATGCCCATAACACCTCAAGTTCAAGAAGCCCACCCCACCTCCATTTTCCTGAAGGCTGTGTTACAGAATAGAAAAAGCCTTAGACCTGGAATCAGAGGAAATCTGGTTTGGATCCCACCTCTTGTAGCTATTAGTTGTGTGATCATGTAAATAAACATCTCTTAACCCTCTCTGAGCCTATCTTCTCCCCATAAAAATAGGGATAATGATTCTAGCAATACCTGCCGTATAGGGTTGTTGTCAGGATCAAATGAGATTTTATAAATCCCGCAAATGTGTATTAAGTATCTACTCTTCTGGGGTCTTTCAATTCTGAATTTAAATACCCATAAAGACATACACAAAAGCATTTCCACACTCTGTACCAGGAGTAGCTGTCCTAGGTGCTGGCATATAAAAGACAGGAACAAAAGACTCCCTGCCCTCAGGGAGCTTATGTTCTTTGGGAGACAATGAGGGTGAAGTCGTTCTGACATTCTCTTCCTAGGGCCTTCTCCTCCAATGTTCTCTTTCATCTGCTCTGAATGTCTTGGACATATATATACATATACATATGCATATACACACATCCATACCATGGCAAGTGGGATCTAAAATGGCTGAGGAAACAAAGGTTCTAGCCAGCGTGTTAATTTATTAAGGTATGGATGACAATTGCATAAAATAATTGGGGGACAGGCTTCTTCAGCTTGGCAATGGACCCCAAATATAGGGGAGACAGACTTTTATGCATTCAAAGCAAATAATAGAATATAAATCAAGATACAAGAGAAGGCAATCTGATTTCTAATTGAAGGAAAGATTAAAAACTTTCCAAGTTGGAAGAGGGAGAGTAAACAGGTGCAATTCCCCCAGAAAAAGAGGGTCACCCCTCCCCTCCAAGTGTCTATATCCAATCAAAGGAACATAGAAACAATAACTGATTGATTAGTGTAGGGCCAGTTTTCAGATAAGACATAGGAGTTGTCTGAGATGTATCACTGTGAGAAAGCTCGTTGCATCCATCTTTGGACCTACTGGGTTTTTGGTTAGTATAATTTTAGTTCTATATAACCCTTAGTTCAACAGGCAGAGGTGGTCTAGCTTCCCACCTTCATAGGGTTAGGTTCAAACAATGCAATAAAGTTTTCTCATAATTCCCATAATTGAATAAAGTTTTCTCACAAAACAGAAATTGGACTAGACCCATAATTAAATAGAAAGGGAACTGAGCCAGGTCCAGAATTGAGTCACAAGATGGAGTCAGTGGGGTTCACTCAATTTCCACAATTCCCTCAATATGCATACACACATACATGCATGTATACACACATGCATACACACATGCATGCATGCATACATACATACATAATGTTGTCTCTCCCCTTAGAATGAAAGCACCTTGAAGGCAGGGGCTGGCCTTGCTTTTTCTTTATGTCTAGCACATGGTAAGGACTTAATAAATACCAAATGATTAAGCAATTCGATTGATTGAAATCCAGTCCTTCTCCACTTGATAAGCACTGATTAAACACCAAGTATCTGCACTTTGAAGAGACAAAGAGAAGAAGCAAACAGTCATGCAACATGAGCAGGGCAAGTGAAGTCAGTTAAGGAGGATCAAGCACATCTCTCGTCTTTTGGTACAACTGCCATGCTGAGGGTGTATGAGTGAGCTCCTTGACAAGAAGCTTCCAGGGCTCCCCTGTTGTGCTGAAGTCTTATAAAGAATGCAGGCTCCATACTGTGTGCGAGATTTAATCACCTGCCAAGAGGGGCGGGCAGGGGAAGGCGGGGGGATGCTTTCTCTAGACAATCTGTTCTCTTACCAGCTGCCTGTGGTCTAAAAAAATAAATAAAAAGCCTAGAGCCATCTGTTCCCAAGCAACAGTAAGAGTGATTCTGGGGGGCTTCTGGGAAGATAGGATTCTGGTGTGGAACTAAAGGGAGACAGAATCCCTGTGATTAGGAAAGATTGATTCCTTTAGCTCAGAGGAACAGGGACCCCATAATTAGCAGCTTGGACTAAGAGCTGTCCTAAAGTACAACAAGAATCTAGGGCATAATAGGATCCTTGTCCTGGGAGATCTTCAAGTAGAGTCTGTATGGCTGCTTGTCGGGGCTCTAGAGTGGGGTCCCTGGAATCCTGCCCTCAGAGTTAGAATGGCAATTCCTCTTCAGTGGGGGTTGGACTATCTCTGGTCACTGAGGTCCCTGGTCCAGGTCTAAGATGCTGTGACTGTTCCGGGGGAATGACTTTGCTTCAGCCAGTTCTGACCTTAAATTATTCCTATCACCTTGGAGCTCCTCACAAGCCCAAAGCAAAGACCCTGAATGCTCCCAATACAAGGGATTACAATTACCCATCTTGATATTCTTTTGGTCATTTCAGTTCATTCAGTTCAATTCAGTTCAATAAGCATATACTGAGCATTTACTAGGGACACAAAGAGGGAGAAGCATCTGTCTTCAGGGAGCTTCCCTTCCTGTAGAAGGAAACAACATGTATACAGACAAGTAAATACAAAATATACACCAAGTCCATGGAATGATTTGGCTATTACAGAGTCTGAGACCTTGAGGTTTGGAAGGGACCTTAGAAATTGATTAACCCCTCCACCTAAAGAGTTCATTCTCCCTGCAGCAGCCATGACAAGTAAAGATTACCCAACCTCTGCTTGAATACCTCCAATAATGGAGAGCTCACTATCTTGCAAGCTAGCTATGATGTCACATGGACTGGGGCTGGGAAACAGGGCCTGCCACCAGCTCTCCTTATCTCCTGCTTCTGGCATCATAACCTTTTGATACTTTCTTTAATGTCAGTCAGGCCAAGACCCAGCTAGTAGGTGCACTCCAATGGTTCTAACTCTGCCAGGTCTTGTGATGCTACAAGTCAGGGTAGGAGGGAATGGCCTCCCTCCCCAAAACCTTCATGGCCACACAGTGACCCACTCCTTTGTTCATCATCTCCCTTACAATGGTCCAAAATTTGCTTCCCTCTACCTCCTCCTTCCCCTCCAATGCCCCTGGATCTACCCTCTGGACGTGGAAATAATTGGTCTAGACACTCTTCTCCATGAAAGCCTCTCAGATATATGAAGGTCACAAACACATTCCCCCCCAATTTTCTGCTCTACAGGATAAGCATCCCTGGTTCCCCCAAGAGATCTTCATGTGGCAGAGTCCCCAGTCCCCTACCATGGATCATTGCTTCCCCTGGACACAATCCCACTTGTCAGCATCTTCCTAAGGATGATGCAGAAAATCCTCAAGATGTGCTCTAAGCAGAGACTGTAGAAGGCAGCAAGACAATCACCTCCATCACTCAGGGCATTTGACCTTGAACACAAAGGCAGCCTAGAACCCTACAAGCTCTGTGACTGGCATGGTGGCCGTGTGCCCAAATCTAGTGAAGTCAAAGTCCACCAAAGTGGCTAATTCTGAAACTGGACCCTGGATCCCTAGAGCAGGATTTGTAGGGTCTGTGGCTTCTGAAGACAAACAAAGATTCACAGAGTCTTACCATTGAAAGAGATCATCATTTCATGGGATAACACATCACATCAGGGGACAGCTTACATTTTGATGAAGTTCGTTACATTGAGAAAAATCTGCCTCATCTTCTTATTACTTCTTAAACCTATGCAGCCAAACAACATCTGGTCCCTCTTTCTCTTAATAGAAGCTCTAATATTTGAGCTTGGTTCCCCCTCCCTTCCTCCTCATCTTCTCTCTTCAAGGGTAAACACTCCCAGTTACTTCAATTGATGATCTTATAGCATAATCTCCAGTCCCTCTACGACCTTGTTAACTCTTCTCTAGACACCATCTGGTTCCTCAGAAACCCTCCAAAAACAAAATCCCAAGTGAATTAGAATAAGTCTTAAGCCACAGTGATTGTTCCCCTGACCCTTACCATCATCAGAAGATGCTTGCCTCTACAAGGCACAGTATCCATATCTTACTCTTCAAGTAGCAGTAGCCCAAGATGGACAAATGACCCCGACAGGGCAATGTGTGGGAGAATTGGAAAGAGTACTTGATTTAGAATCAGGGGACCTAGGTTTAAATCCCAGGTCTTTCATTAATGTGCTATATAATCTTAATTTGAATTAACCAATACCAACAGCCTCAGTTTCCTCCCCCACCAAATGAAGAAGTTTTATGTGAAGATTTCCAAGTTTTCTATCCTATGACAATTGTACCAGAATCTTGTAAATATAAACTCATAGATTTGCACCTAAAGTTATCTTGGATCTGTTTTGAGCACATGTTATCTACCCTGATAAAATGTAAGCTCCATGAGGGTAAAGAGTTTTTTGGTTTTATATACCCAATATTCAGCACATTAGTACTGGCACATGGCAGGTGTCTAATTAATGCTTGTTGATTAATTGTGTATTTCTTGATTGGTTCATTCATTCACTAAACACATACTGAGTATGGGCTCATGCCTTCAGATACTACATTCAGCAATGTGTAGGATAGAGATACAGTCCTGTCCTCAAGGAACTTACAGTTTAGAAGAGAACAGATGGAAAGCTAATAAGAGATCATACGAGAGCTAAAAAGAAACCAATTGAGGTCCAACACAGTTGAATTACTTGTCCAAAGTCACACAGAGATAGGAAAAGAAAGTGCAGAGATAATTGAATTTGAAGTCAGAGAACTTGGGTAACCTGTGGGACATTGGGGAAGCCCATTTCCCTTTATAGGCTTCTGTTTCTTTATCCATAAAATGAGAGGGCTGGACTATTGGACCTCTATATTAGTTTCCAGCTCTAAATTCATGATCTTATGGCCCTGGAGGCAGGTCTAGGCTTTCCTCCAAATCCGTGGTTCTTTCCATGATGGGAATTTAAAGGCAAGAGGGCTAGTGAACTCAGGGAAAGGTTTTCAGATGAAGGTCTCTTTCAGCTGGGATGATCAAGAAGGAATTTCTTGACAGTTAGAGTTGCCCCAAAGTGGAATTTGCTCCATTGAGAAGACATGAGTTGGGGCTTAAATGACAAGGAGGGCTCAGGTAAGTGGATAGAATATGGGAGTTGATTCCAAATTGGGCAAAGACAAGGAAGCACAAATGAGCATCCATCTATTCATTCACTTATTCATTGAAGCAGAAAAATAATGCTACACAGGATGGGATGGAGGGAGATAGAGCTAGAATTTCCATAATTATGAGCTAAATATGAGTCAATAATGCAATATGACACCCAAGGAAGCTAATGGAATCTTGGACTACATTGAGAGAGGTAGTGTTCAAAATGAGGGAGGAAATAAGGCCATCCTCCCCTGCCCCAGTCATGCCCCATGTAGGCTATTGTACTTACTATGTGACACTGGATTCTTAGGAAGGACACTGGTAAACTGGAGTGTGGGGGAAAAGAAGACTTTATGAAACCTGAAGAAAAAGAGATCACTTTCCATTGAATGGTTCAGAGCAGAATTTCCTAACAATCAGAGCTATCCAGAAGAGGAATTAGTGCTTACATAAGTAATGAGTTCCTTTTCACTAGAAGTCTTCAAGTGGATGTTGCATTGCCCCTTACTGGGGTTATCACAAAGGGAATTCTGGGTAAGTGCTAGACTAGATGGCCTCTGAGGTCCCTTTCAGCTTTGAGATTCTGTGATCCTGTTTGATCCATCCAGTCAGTTTATTGGGCACATTGCAAAACAAGGAAGGAGGGGAACCAGCATTTATTAAATACCAACCGTGTTTCAGGTACTATGTTAGGTGCTTTACAAATATTACCTCATTTGGTCAACTTTGATCATTCGGTGTGATGGTCCTAGATTCAGACAACTCTTGGCTCTGTATGATTGTGGGAAACTCACTACACCACTCTGGGCCCCAGTTTCCCCATGTGTAAAATGAGAGGGTTGCCCTAGATGATTTCCAAACTTCTTTACAAGCTCTCAATCTGTGGAAATGAACATCAGGAAGTCATTTAAAAGGCTGGATTCAGTATTTCAATCTCCTTGATGCAATGTGTCCTCCCATGGTACAGACTGCAACCTATCAGACGCCATCTCATCCTATGTGTCTCTCGTCCACAAATTCTCCACAGCAGCCAGTTCAGCAGGCTGGAATCCTTCCCTTAGAACTCCTGATGTTACATGGACACCAGCGAAAACTTAGGGTCATCCATTTGTCATCCCTCCATCTCATTCCATGACCTACCCATCACTTTTTCTGGCCATACTCTGTATGATGATGCCCTTGATGTTATTAGAGTTGGAAGATGTTGGATGGTATGTATTCTAGCCTGCTGTATCTGGACCCATGCATGGCACCTCCCTGAGGTATAATAAGTGTTAGTCTCAACCTTTGTAAAGTTTGTGGGGGTGGGGATTCAAGGTTATCCTCTGGGAAGAGTTTAGTACTTCATGTAAGTGAGGCTAGGGCTGCAAGCATTCTGATGCCAAAAACTTAGTGTAGACAGATGGAGAGAGGAGCTTGGGATGTGTTTGGGCCTCATCTATGACACACTTTCTCTTTGGGGATTATGAGCTTTTTACTGCTTATTAAAAAAATAGCTAGATTAGCTACGAAAGATAACATCTGGTAAGTTTGGAAGAGGCGGGTAGGAAAAGAAAATGATCTTATTTCCTCCAGGCATCATGGTGTTCTAGAGAGAGGACTGCGTTGGGACCCTGAGCTGGAGGCCAGATTTTTCCTTGATTCGTGTGGGACCATTGGTAGATCACTCATCCTTTCTGGGTCTTATTGTCTTCATTTGTAAATAGGAAAAATTGGGATAAATGACCTCTAAGGCCCTCAAGCTCTGACATTCCTTGTTCTAAGGGTCCACCCCTCTGTTCTAAAGTCCCTCCTAGCTCTGACATTCCCTGTTCTAAATCCTTTTTTTCTCTAGGCCTCACTTTCCTCTTCTGTAAAATTGAGCTGTTGAACTAATAAAAATTTCATCTCACAGTGCCCAGAAGCTTTAAGGTTTTCAAAGCATTTCCCTCAACTAGACAACTTGTCAGACAGAGAATGCTGCTTTTCCCATTTTACGAAAGGGGAAACTCAGGGTCCAAGAAGTAAAATTCTTGCTTCTGGGCTCACAACTAGTAAATCTAAGAGCCAGAACTGAAATTAGTGTCTCCTGGATCCAAGTCCCAAGCTCCTTCCTCTTCCTTTCAGGGGACTCTGTGGCCCCTCTAGGGCTTCAATCCTGCAATATTTCAGGTGGATTGGGACCTCTACCTTTTTGTCTTTTATTTAATCAGCTCCCTCAGCAAAGATCACCAGAGTGTGAGGCTCACTCTCATGGCTCCCTCTTAAGTCCTATGGAACCTTTCCTAGAGAGGAGATGCTCTGTGTAAAGCCTAAGAAACTGATACTCCCTGCAGCACCTTCCCCTTCTATACAGAGGCAGAAACATGCGTGTACAATCCACATCCACACACCTGCAGATGTATGTAGGTATCACACATGGGCGCGCACGTGCAGACACACACACTCACACACACACACACACACACACACACACACACACACACACCTTCTTACACATCCATGCCTCCAGAAAGGGAAAGAAAGCACTATCCCCTTCTCGCTCTCTCCCCTCCCTCCCCGCCAGTGTCTCTTTTTCTCCCTCTGTTTCCCTCTCTCACATTCTTTCTCTATATTCCTCTTCCTCTCCTACATACTCTCCTTCTATCCCTGTATCCCTGTCATGAGGGCCATTCTCCCCTTTTTTCCTCCCTCTCTTACTCCCTTGTTTTCTCCCCTTGTCTGCCTCCCTCCTTCTTTATCTCTTTCCCTATCTCCTTCCTCCTTCCCCCTCTACCTCTCTCTGCCTCCTTTCCTCCCTCCCTATCTTTCTAAAGCAGAAAACAGTCTTTCCCTCTCTCTCTACCCACTCTCCTATCCCCTTTCCCTCCCTCCTCCATTCTTCTCTCTCTCTCTCTCTCTCTCTCTCTCTCTCTCTCTCTCTCTCTCCCTCTCTCTCTCTCTCTCTCTCTCTCTCTCTCTCTCTCTTTCCCCCTCCTCCCTCTCTCCCTTCCTCGCTCTTTCCCTTCCTCTCCTCTCTCCTCTCTTTTCCTTTCAGTTAAAATACCCTGCCCCTCCTGGTGAGCAGCAGAAGCTGCTGCTGATTGCATTTCTTCTGGTACAAGGTTCAGAACATTTTCCATTTCGCTCCTCAGGGCCATGGTGACTCATCCACCAATCCATTCACAAGTATTTACAGAGCACCTACAGCGCATGCAGTCCTGGGCTTGGTGCCACAGGGAACACAAGGGAAGAGTGAGCCTGGGACGGCTGGCTTTAATAATGTTCCCCTCCTTCTACTCCATGTACAATTGGTACAGTTAAGGCCTCGAAATGCCAAATCTCAAATAGAAATCGAATGACTGACTAGCCTAGGGGCCAGCCCTTATCTAAAACTGTTGATTTTCCAGGGACTGACCCAGGATCAGGCAGTCAGGACCATGGCCAGGGATAAAGGTGAAGACGGAAACCACTAACCAGATCTGTGCTTTGGCAAAGGACATCACCAAACCACCCCCAGAGTAACTGTGTCGGGCTACCATGATGGGTGAAGCTGGGTGGGCCTGACTATAATGGGGAGAAATTAAAGAAAAGGAAGAGCAAACTTCCTGCTTGCTACTAGGTGGATGATGGTTATGGTGTCTTGTGGCAGACTCCTAGGTATGCAGATTGAGTAAAATGTGGGCATATGAATGAAAAGAGTACAGGCTAGGTATGCTGACACGCTCTGCGGCCAACTTCTATGTACACCCGTGCATACAGATGGGACTCTGGGCTTGGAAAGGTCCTGACTGCACAGTTTGGACCCCTCGGGTATTTCCTTGAGTGTCTCTCCGAGGACTCCTCCCATCAAGGGGCCATATATAGTGGTTCAGCTTTCTCTTCTCCTAACCATCTTACATGCTATTACTATATTCATACTTCCCTTTGAGTTATAGAGGCGAACCTGTAATGGTAAAGTCTTCTGAAACTGTCTCCAATGTGATTTTTATGTAAGAGTATGACCCACCAATCTTCTGGCAAGTGACCAAGCCTCTGTAATAGGGTCAGCAAGACCAGGGGTGAAGCCAACACACCCCACCTCCACATGCATACTAGAACATTCCACTAATGGGGCAGCCACAAAATGGGACAAGACTGTGGGTGTTAGAGGGAGGAGTGGACTCAGTGCTTAGCACAATACCCAGTACATAATCAGCACTTAATTAATGCTTGTAGACTGATTCACATGAGTCTGATTGATTTCCCATCTCTGGTGCCACAGTTGGGGAGGAGGTGGGGAAGAATGCCAATGGGCAAAGTGGAAATCCCATAAGAAGGCTGAGGATCATGCTGGAGGAAGTGCAGAAGCATTCTATTGTGAGAAAGCCCAAGTCCCAAAGACCAGGGAAGTCTTTTTTCTAAGATTATAGGGAGCTTACAGTCAAATGAAAGAGAGGAAAAAACATGTACATTGCTGCTATTATACAAGGTGGAGTGTGAGACAAGGTGACAATGGCATTTAGAGAAAAGAACCTTGGTTCTAAGCTCAGAGAGTATGGGTTCAAAGCCTCCATCTGCTGTTATCTGAGTGACCTTGGACAAGTCTCTTTGCCTCACCAGGCCTCAGTTTCTTCATCTGTAAATGAGGGATTGAACTATAGCCTTTGAGGTCCTTTCCATTTCTATATCCATGAACACGGACATGATCCTATGATAAATGCAAAAGAGTTGCCAAGGCCAGATGCTATAAAATGTGGTTATTGCTATTATTTATAGTAGGCTGTGCTGGTTTCCTCCTTCGGTACCACTCCATACGTCTTCCCACATTTCTTTGTCTTCTTCCTCATCACCATGGCCTCTGTGGGCAAGATCATTCTAGTCCATATGTCACAATTTCTCCAGCCATTTCCCAATCACCAGCATCTAGGTTGTTTCCAATGTTTTGCTGTTAACAAAAGAAAATTGGCTGTGGATATCCTGCTACCACTGGTTTTTTTTTTCCATACCTTAATAAACTCCTTAGGGAATCATCCAAGTAGGGGACTGATCGTGATGAAGAGAATCAGCAGTTTTTGTAACTCTTGTTGTCTATCAGCATATTGTTTCCCAAAAGGTCACTTTCAACTCAAAGCAGACAGAATGCTTACTTAACGGAAGTAAGGATTTTTAGGACATAATACCTTGGAATTGGGGTTAGAATGAGTGAAAGTGGGCTTCAAGCCTCAGTGTTGCCTCTACCATCATCACCACCAGGAAGCACTGGTCTCTATGTGGTTATTTTGAGCCCTCTTCAAGGCAAAGACAAGATCTAGACCCTCTTCTTCAGGGTTCTTCTAGCCTAAGATGCACAGCACTGACAGAGACCAATATGGAGAAGTGTGGAGATGCTGTGTGGCCTTGGGCAAGTAACAACCCCTCTGAGCCTTCTCACTTTCTTCATCTGTAAAATGAGTGATTTGGACTGGATGGCCCAAGAGATCCTGTGACCTTTCTGCTCTGGAAAATGAGGATTGGACTAGAGACACCCCCTGAGGTCCCTTTGAAGTCTTAGTCTATGACCTAAGGAGCAGCACCTGCATGAGGGTGACTTTCTTGGCCAGCCCTGTCAGCACCTTGGCTAGCAGCTCAGGTCAGATCATGATTGCTGAACCCCCGAGAAGTGGAGGGCATAAAAGTTAACCTTAAAATCTGGAATGGAAAGCCAAGGGGACCATCCCAACTCCAATCCAATCTGTAGAACCTTCACAGCCTTTCCTTTCCACGGAGGCTCTTCCATTGTGACTCTACTCCTCTAGGGTCCTGGATCTTAAGGATTCTCCTGTTGTATCTGGCTTTGATTTTACCTCAGGGTTCCTTAGCATACTTGCTCTGACTAGATCTTGACCTCCAATCCTATTTACTGTATCTGTTTCCCCAGACCTAGTCCCCCTATTTCTAAACCCTGGTTTTGTACTCTGACCTTGCTTCCTGAATCTCTACCCCTGCCCTCATTGCTTCACCAAGAATCTCCTCCCCAACCCCTGCTAAGGTCCCTTCCAGCATTTTCTGGGTGCTAGGAAGGATTAGAATGTGTGGCACAGGAACTAAATGCTTAGAGGAAAGATAAATCCATGTGGACTAGGGGTGGCAAAGGAGATTGGCTTTTGATGGGTCACATTCAGGAGGTAGAGAAGAGGGGGTTTTAGAAGTGTAAAAACCAGCAAGGTGAGAGTAAGCATTGTGATGGTGACAATGAAAAGTAAAAATACATATCCACCAGTAACCAAGAACAGCTCTAAGCACCCGTTCTACCACATGCTTGGTGGGTGACCTTGGGCAAGTCACAAATGCTCTCTAGGATTCTGTCTCACCACTTGTCAAATGGAGATGTAGCCTCGGTCTTACATGGTCATTGAAATGAAAATATGCTGTAAAACAATGTAGAAAAGGGCTTGCTTGTATAGGCAAGTTGGTAGTTCAGGGTGAGGAATTAACTTACATCTAAAAGGGATCTTGGTGATTCAAACCCTTCATCCCAAGGAGTGGAAGTGACTTGGGTAAGGTCACTTAGGAAGCCTGGAATCTAAACCCAGGTCTTCTGGCTTCAAATTAAGAACTGCATTTGAACTTGCTGTGGAAGGCCATGGTAACATCCATATTAGCTATGGGTGCCACATACACTCCTTCCCTCTGCTTTTTTCTCCCTTGATGGTTTTCTACCTAAAATGCCAATTTCTGGGCATAATCTCCTCAGCTGTAGAAATGAAGCCCTGCAAATACCATCTTTAATCCTCCTGCAAGGTTTGATTCCCTTGGAAAACAGAAAATGCCAGGGCTTATTTAAGAGAAAGCTCTGCACTAGCTCCCCCATAGGCAGGCAGGACCTCACCCCAAGGAGAGGTTTTTTTTAATTTTTTTTTCTACAAAAGATGTGAAAATAGCCACAGGATTTAGCTTTAGATACAGTTCCTTTGGTGAACTGATTTAATTAAATTTTCTGGGAGAAGCAAGATGATTATTTTCAAACTTGTTGGCACCAGATGTCTTGTGAATCTCAGAACAATAAATTCCAGTGGTTGGCAATGAGGACGAAGGATTTCTAAGGCCCTTCTCGGCTCTGACATTGAATGTTCTAAAGGCTCTTCCAGCTCTGATATTCTAGGACTCTATAACCTTGGGTCTGGGTCTGCCCCTTTCCTTTGACCCTCCCAAGGGACCATGCACACCCAGACCTAGGGAAGGAAGGCTATTCTATCATATCTGGAAGCTTAACAAAAATCATGAAGAATAAAAGGATAGGCAGCCCCCCCACTTACTCTCTTCTTCCGTGCACCCCTGTCCACACTCTCTACGAGATAACAACACTGGTCTGTCTCTTTGGGGAGGCTGTTTTTCTTGGTATCCCCAGCACTTAATACAGTGTCTGGAACATACCAAGTGCTTAATGTTCATTGGCTTGACTTGATTACTTGATGCAGCCAACCTTTAGTGGAAGGTAGGGAATTTCCCATTCTTGGATGTTTCCAAGCAGAGACTATTAGCCTTTGTCAGGAATAACATGGAGGGAATCCTGTCCGTTTCCTGGTTGGGTGACATGCTCCCCCCATCTCTGAAGTCCCATTCAGCTTCCATTCTCTATGACTCTCTGGGTGGGAGTTATACTGGAATACTCAGATCGATCTATGACCTCATCAATATGGTTGTTCCCTCCAAAGAGGAAGATGGCAACTCATTCTTGCCTCCCCACCTTACGTCCCTTGCACTCTCAGTCTCCCATTAGTTAACCACAGCAGATCCACCCAATATGCTAGAGGCCTTCCCTGACATGACCGGGACACCAAGGTGTAATGGGAATGGGAATTTGAAGATCTTCCCTGCCCCTTAATAGATCTAGGGGGGAGTTTGAAGAGCCCCCTGCTGTGAAGATAAACTCTGCCCCCTAAGAGGCTGAATGTGGTCACATGGAGGCTACGGTGAGAGGAGTTTGCTGAAGGGAAGCAGAGCCCACAGGAAGCTGTTCAGAGCTAGCCAGATGGTGGGAGAGAAAGGAGACTCAGGCAAGGAGTCAGAGAGGTTTGTGAGTAAGTATTGATCTTGTATTGATTTGTGGGAAGGCTGAAGGATGCTGTGGCTCTCAGTGTTATGGTTTCTGAATATCTTTGGTACTATGATGGAATTGGCTTACTGGTTTGGGGATTCGGTTTTCTGGTGTCTAAATAAATGCTTCAGTTCTGTCCTCTATCTGGAGAGTTTGGTATATTTTGCAATTGAATGCCATGTGATACTTACAGTCACAGTATTTATCATGATCGTGGACACTGTAAATATTGCATTGGCGCTATACAATGTAATGCTTGTCCAATGAGATGAATTTCAGCCCTTTGATACAAGGAAAGGCTTTCTAACATTAAGTGCTGTCCAAAAATGTAATGGGAGGGATTTTCCCTTTACAGAAAATGTCCAAGGGAACACTAAGGGAACCCTTGACAGGAATGAAATAAGGGGATGTGGACATGGAGAGGTGCTGGATTCAATGACCTCAGAGGTTCCTCTTAGTTCTGAGATGAATGGTGCTGCCATTCTCTATCAGTCCTCCTCCTCCTGGGCAATTAGAAAGCCAAACACAAGCCTTCATGGACTCTGTCAGCAACCTTGGTGAACGCTTCTTGTCCCTTCATGAGCACAGGGGTTAAAGAGCTGATCAGATGTCCTGAGCAGTCATCCACCCTACCAGGACTGAGTTCAAGGTTAGAGGGCCACATTCTTTCAGAGGTAAGCTCACATTTATTGGGGATATAAAGCCACAGCTGAAACTTAAGCAGATTCCCAGATTCCAAACATGCCACCACCACTCCTCACTCAACTTTCATGGATCCCTGTTCCTCTGAGGATTAAACGCATGTGCAAAGATCTCATTGGTTGAACCACAGACCTCTTCAGGAGAGTCCCATCTTCAAGGACTCCTAATTCCCAGCTTCTGTCTTTGTCTCCTCAGGGGTCTCATGCATCTTGTGTTTGGAGAACAAGCTGTAGAGAACCCTCAGGGTAGCTTTGGTGTCTCCATTGGTGATGTCTGTGGACAGAAGAGGGAGGAACACATTTCTGTTTGTTTATTCATTCAGCAAACTTTATTAAATAAATACTCATTGTTTGCAGGTTGGTATGCAGGGCCCTACTGGGGCTCCTGAGCTGAGTTCACCCCAGGCTGCTCACAGTCTATTAAGACAGACCACAGCATGGAGGAGAGCCCTAGACTCAGACACAGGAATCCCAGGTTCAAATCCTGGCTCCACAATTGTATCTCTGTGAAAATCACTTCCCTTCTTGGAGACTCAGTTTCCTCCTCTGTAAAAGAGATTTTAAAAAGGATTTGGGGGAAAAAAGCCCTTGGCTGGGAATATCACAGAGTCAGGAGAGTATAGAATCACCCATTTGGAACCAGAAGGGACCTTAGAAGGCAGCTGATCCAACCCTTTCTTTTTATAGGCCCAGAGAGGGCAAGGACCTTGCTCAGAGATAGCAGAGATAGGGCACAGAGATGGCATGAGGCAGGACTGAGATCTGAACCCAGGTCCTCTGTCTCCGAATCCAGCATCCTTTCCACTGAGTCAGTGCTCCAAGCATCACAGAAGCCTTGAGAAAGGCTTTCTGGCAGCAGAAAGACCTGCTTCTGACATCACCTGGCTGTGTGACCTTTGGTCAGTCACTTCACTTTTCTATGCTCCCACACAACTTCCCAAAACTTCAAATTGCAGAAGTGTTACCAGTCTTCATTGGTAGAGGGGCTTTCCTCACTGGCTATTTATTCCTTATACCAGTGAACTCAGTGGTCTGCACCAAAATAAAATAAAACCAACCAAACAAGTAAAAACAAGATAGAAGAAAGAAAATATTGTGAGAATTCAAAAGATGAAGAGGTCATTTCTGGCTGGGAGAATTAGGGAGGGCTTCATAGAAGAGGTAGCATTGGGGCATGCCCACCAAAGGATGGGTAGGAATTGATCAGATGGAGATGGGCAGTGGTAAGGAAGGGGAGGGTATTCTGGGCAGAGGGAACAGCATGAGCAAAGCCACAAAGGTGGGAAACCAGCAGTTATCCAGTCGGAAAGTTATTACCAGGGAAGGGGAGTAACATGACATGGAATGGGAAGGTGGTGCCTGATTACAAAAGTCTTCAAGGGAGGAGGTTGAGCTTTACTCAATAGGCCATAGGGGATCCTGGAAGCTTGCTGAGTGGAGCGGTGACATGAGCAGATCTATTCATAAGAAAAATGATCCTGAAGGGATCTGGAGGGTGGATTAAAAGAGAAGGAAGGTGGGGAAATGGCTAATGCAGTAGCCCAGGCAGATGGCAACGAGGACTTGTCCCAGGGTGATGCCCATGGGCACCAAGATCCATGGCCTGGGGGTGAAATGGAGAGGACTTGGGGATTGATCATCATGTGTTTAGCATTAGACCTTTTAAATGGCTAGCTCTGGGGCCCTTCCCTGTCAAAATCAGCCCCCTCTAGAAGTCTCTGCTTCGGACTAACCCCCACACTGATCCTTGAAGCTCAAGCCTGAGACTTCTGACAAACCTGTGAGGTAGTCAGCCACAGCAGATGGCATCATCTTCATTTTACAGATAAGGAAACTGAGGATCAGACACAGGGGACACATGCTCAGACTCACACAGCTAAGGAAGTACTCATTCCAAGCTGGGAAACAGAAGCAGTTTTCTGACTATAATCGAGCTTCTCTCTATCCTGGCTCCTGGCACAGAGCCAGGCACACATTAAGTGCTTAATAAATGTCTGCTGATTGTCTTAGTCCCTCTGAGAGGGGCACAGGCAGCAGCTGAGTGAGATGCATGAAGACTTCCTGGCTCTCAAGGAGGCTGCTCTCCTGCCAGCCAGGGAGGCCATCCCTGCTTCTGGCTAACAAGAGCAAAGCAACTGGGCTCCCACAGACCTTCGGGGTGGACTGGGTAAGTGAGCAGGTCTCCATCCTTCAGCAGGTCCATGGCCAGGTTAACGTTATGCAGCTGAAAGAGAAAGGGCCACCCATGAAAACAGAAAAGGGCAGTCTGTCCTCACTTGAGAAGTGGTTCCAGAAACCACCCAGGCTGGGAAGACACCAAAATCCAAAGACAGCTCCTTGGGCTCTGTCGGGCAAGAAAGGGAGCAGAGTATTGACCTGGGGGCTGGTCCTGGCTCTGCCCAGGCTGACAGCATGACCTTGAACAAGCCATTGCATGACTCTGGGCTGCAGTTTTACAACCCAGAAAGGAGGGAGCTTCACCAACTGAAAACTAAGGCCCCTCCCAGCCGTGACATCCCCTGTTCTAAGGCTCCTCCCAACCGTGACATCCCCTGTTCTAAGGCCCTCCCAGATCTGACATCCCCTGTTCTCAGGCCCCTCCCAGCCATGACATCCCCTGTTCTAAGGCCCTCCCAGCCATGACATCCCCTGTTCTAAGGCCCTCCCAGCTCTGACATCCCCTGTTCTCAGGCCCCTCCCAGCTCTGATATTCTATAATGTTCTAACATCCCCTGTTCCAAGGCCCCTTTCAGTCTTCTTCATCGGTGATTCTCTCCCTATGCTGCTGGGTTAGTTGTCCTCTCTCACAAAGACCCTGACAGGCTTTGACAAAAGGAAAACCATTTAATTATCTTGCAAACATGTTTGCCGCCATTGCCTGGGGAAAGAGTAGTTCCTCAGATTGCATGGAGCTCATCTATTTCAGAAAACGCCTTGTGCTCATGCAATGGAAAGGAAACCCTAATGGAGCTCTGAGTGACGAGGGACCCCAGCCTGGAGGGGGAGGGGCAGGGTGAGGAGGAGAGCCACATGAGCCCCCTGTGATGTTCCCCAGTCTGGGCTGCCTCCCTCACCAGGAAGCTGGGGGCCCTTCCTCCAGACCTACCTGCCCCAAATGGGGCCCCCAAGGATCGGGTCCCCAGCTGCACTGATATCCTCTTTCCATCCATCTCTCTCTGGGGAGGGGAGGAGGCTGGAACTGGAAAGATGATGCTTGGAATGACCTTTGCTTCCCCCCTTCAGGGATCTGTGATTTCATCAGGAAGAACAGCCCCATCTGTCTAGTGCTTCTCAAGGATTACTATCTTCAGTTCAATTTGACACATAAAGAGACTAAGGATCAGAAAGCTCAAGTGACCTTATCAATCAGTCAATTAAGGAGCACTTATTAAGCACCTGGCAGACAGGAGAACATCATCCAGGTTTGCTGCCTGCCTGCCAGGCACTGTACCAGGTGCTGGAATTTCCAGGCTTCCAGTAGGATCAGAATTCCTCAAAGGGAAGGACTAGCTCCTTTAGCTTTGTGTCCTTGGCCCCGGTATATCTTAGAGGGAGTCAAGAGCAACTCACCATTTCAGCAGGAGAACTGGGGGTCAGGAAAAAATCTTTCAAGTTCACAAAATAGCCTTCAAGCTGACCGATCAACAGGATTAGAATAACCCCATCTGCAAACTACAAGAGAGGCAGGGTGAGGGTCAGTTTGGTCGTTGTGCTTCTGAGAAACTGGATTGCCCTCAATCCTGTAAGCTCTGCTAAAACTCCCACTGTTGCTAGGCATTTAGTGGAATGTGAGTCTTGAAGGAATCTAAGACTTCCAGGGCATTGACAGGAGGAGGAAGAGAGGAGAGGGGAGATGGAATGTCCTGTACAGGGAAAAGTTCAGGCCAGCGTGGCTGGAGAAATGTCTAAGCAGCCTGCACAGGGAAGTTGTGGCCAAACTGTGATGGCCCAAAATGCCAGACAGAGGAGTCGATTTTATCCCCACAGCAGGAGAGAGTCACAAAAGATCAGAACCCAGTTTTACTGGAGAGACTGCAAATCAAAAAAATTCCCAAGTATTCCAACAAGGAAATGGAATTCCCCAGGAGGGAATGAGCTGCCTGTCACTGGAAAGCCTTCAAGGGAACAAAGTCCTCATCAGAGATGTTGGCAAGGTTGACCTCAAGGTCCCTTACAGCTCTGATATTCTATTGTCCTGCTGCGATTCCAGTCCGTCTGGGAGGGACAGAAACAGAGCGAAAATCCCATCTATTTCTAGGAATCTCATATTCAGTGTTTTCTATTTCGTGTGTGTGTGTGTATGTGCCTTCCACATCACAAGAGTGCAAAGAACATGGAGAGAGGCCACATGGAGTAGTGGCTAGAGAGTCAGCATCAGAGTCAAGACATCGGTCCTGTCTCTGGCGCATACTGGCTGTAGGACTTTAGTTAACGCCTCGATGTCCCAGGCAACTCTTTATACTTACAACATGCAGCAGAGTGGGGCAATCTGCTCGGGTAGAGGAAGCTTCCTCATGGGAAATTCCTTATATTAATGGAATCACAGATCTAATTTTTTTTAAGAAGGAAGGAAGGAAAGAAAAAAGAAAGGAAGAAAGAGAAAGGAACAAGGAAGGGAGGAGGAAGGGAGGGAAAGAAGAAAGGAAGCAGGGAGGGAGGGAATGTGGGAAGGAAAGAAGAAGGGGAGGAAGGGAAAAGGAAGGAAGAACGGAAAGGGCAGGGAACAAGGAAAGGAGGGAAGAAAGAAGGAAAAATATGGATTTATGGTTTAAGTCCCAGGACTGTTATTGTGTAACTCTATACCTCTTTTTCTATGTTCTGTTAATTTAGTAATCTTGAGAAAGTCACTTAATCTCCCTGGATTTCAACTTCCTCATCTGTAAAATAGGGGAGTCAGAATATATGGCTTCTTAGGTCTTATGGTAGGGGTATGCCGGTAAATGTTTAACAACCAAGTCTTCAGAAGAACAATTGTAGGGGAGGCCAGGTGGCGAAGTGAGTAAGAGTGCCAGCCTGAGTTGGGAGACCTGGGATGGAATTCGGGCTCAGATACTTAGCACCACACCCAGAAATAACTGGCCAAGTAACCTTGAGCAAGTTACTTAACCCCAATTGCTTTAAAAAAAAAAACTGTATCCAGGACATACTTCCAAGTTCAATAAGCATTGTTAATTTTATCCATCACTTTCTTAAGCCTAGACAATCAACAGAACAATAAATCAAGCCTTAATTTGTAGCACTTACTGATTCTCAAGGTTTAAATGCTCACACTGCCATTTTAACAATCAGCTTTCTCAATAGGAATGGGCCCCAGAACACCTCTCCTTCCACTTCTAAGCCTGTATTCCTATGATCCTTGTGCCTCAGTTTCCTATTTTGTAAAATGACTAGATGGCTTCTTAGGTCCCTTCTGCCTCTAAACCTTTATTCCTATGATCCCAAGTAATTTTCCTTCACAGCACCTCAGTTTCCTATTCCATAAAAATGGGGCTCAGAGTTGCCTTCCAGCTAAAAGAGCTTTTTCCTTCTCCGTGGGACCTGATAGCATCTGAATTCCCCCAAAAGAGCCTTTGAGAACCCAGGCTCGCCTTCCCACCAGGATGAGCCATCAGACAGGGCCATCCGTGGGGATCCCATGAATCTGCCTGCCTATATTTAGGGAAACAAAGCTGTACACGATGCCAACCACATCCTCCGCTAATACAATCCCACGGAGCAGCCTCAGGGGTATCAAAGAGGAGATCATTTATCCGAGGGAAATCATCATTCAAGTCCCATAATGGAATTTCCTTAGATGAGCTCTGGCCTCTTGCTATTTGTCTTGGGCTAAGAGTTTCTCAGCAGATACTGCAGAGTTAACACAATAGTCCTTCTTTGTGGCATCATCCCTTCCATTCAGCCTTCTCCAAACGCTCTCTCCATCCTGTGTTCTTCTCCTCCAAATCTGATCATTCTACCGGGGTCACCCAGCAGGTCGGAGACAGCAGAGAGACCCAGGAGCTAAAACCCATGAATAATGAGGATGCACCAGAGAGACAGATGCATAGAAGGTATTTTAATAACAGGCAGACAGAGTCTGAATGTTTTAACGAGATATTTGCAAATGCGGGAAGAAGTGAAAGATTTTCTAGCACCAGATCTTGGGGCTGACACATAGTAGGTCCTTCAATGTTTGTGAAATGAATGAATAAAATCCCTTGACCCACCATCCCCTCAGTCTATCACCTCATCTCTCTCCTCCCTTTTCCTGCCAAGGTCTTAGAAAGAGCTGTCTCCTCTTGCTGCCTTCTGTGTCACTCAGCTGATCAGAAAGCTTCAGGACTCCCTCTAGGACAGAAATACAACCTTTTCAGTGGAGCAGCGAAGGTTCTCCAGAATCTGGCTCCTACCTAGCATTCCCTGCTCCTCTTCATATAGTCTACATCCCAGCCAAACTAGATTATTACATCTTGCCTGACTGCAACATTGCATCTTTCACCTCGCAGCAATCGGCATCCCACGTGTCTGGAACACGTATCTCCCTCATTTCTGTTGGTTAAAATCCTCTGAGGCTCAGGTCAGATGCCACCTCTTCCAGGAAGCCTCCCCTGATCTTCCCAGTGCAATGTGATCTCTTCCTTCATTAGTTCTAAAGCATTTTTTCTCAATTTCTCCTTTGTTCTTTGCATCATATTCATTTGTCCATAAGTCATATCAATAACTCCCAGTGGTACAAATGGTGCCTTTTAGACAACTTTATAGCCATAGAAAATTGCCCAAGGCACCGAGAGATTGTGACCTACTGATGGGTCTCCTAGCCAGTATGTGTCCAAAGGGGGACGTGAACCAGTCTTCCTGTCTTCCCAGCTCTCTCTCCTCTAAGCCATGGTGTCACCGTGGCTAAGCTTCTGAAGGCCAGGGACTAGGTCTTGTTCCATTTGTGTATCCCCAGCACCCACACAGTGTCTTCCATGAGTAAACATTTAATAAACTGTGTTGAATCGCACCCTAACCACTTTTTCCCTTCCCCAGTGCCTGGCACAAGGGTCTGTGCACAACATGTTTGTTGAAAGGGAAAAAAAAAAGGAATGGTCTTGAACACGAGAAGGTCATCACAGCTTTTCAGGGAGGGACTTGTCAGCACAAATCCTCTCTGCGTTCTTCAAGCCATCACCCAAGTTATCTCGAGAGAAGAAAATCTATTTTTTTTTAATGAATATCTAAAGTAAAAGTGAGTAGCTTGGTACCCAGACCCCCTGGGTGAACCCAGGTACTAGTCTGGGAGTCCCTACCTGGGTATCAATATTCTGCACAGATAACCCCAAACGCTCCATCTTCTTGTTGACAAACCGTATGATTGCCTGTGAGAAAGAGGAAAAAACCATAACTGAGCAGCCCACAACAGGCCACCATGATCAGCTTTCAGCATCCCCACGCTCTCACTCACCTCTTTAACAGCATTCACTTTCTCTGGGGCAAGTTTAAATAATTCATCAAAGACGTCGACTTCTGCAGAAACATATTCAATAAAGGCTTCATTAGGATTCTATTACTTGCAAGATGAGCAAAGAGAGAGCTGTCATTAGAGAACTTCCCTTCTCTGGAGCCTAGCCCTAATGCACTCAGCATCAACACGGTAACTTGATAGTCATTCACTCTCTCGTTCATTCATTCTCTTATTCCTTTGTTCACTCATTTACTTATTCACTTATTCATTCAATTGCCCTTGTTCCTTTATTCACTCACTCATTCATCTGTCCACCTCACTTATTCCTTCATTTATTCATTCACTCACTCCCTTATTCCTTAATTCACTCATTTATTCACATGTCCATATATTCAATTATTCATCCACTAATTCACTTGTTCCCTTATTTACTTATTCACCCATTCATTCATTCAACTCATTTATTACTTTATTTGCTTAATGATTCATATATTCATTTATTCACTTACTTGTTCACTCATTTATTTGCTTATTCACTCACTCATTCAACTCATTTATTCCTTTATTTGCTCATTCATTCACATATTTAATTATTCACTCATTTACTTATCCACTAATAAATTCCTTGGGAAGTAATGAGCTCTCCTTTCCTGAAGAGCTCCAAATAGAGGCTGGATAATTGCTTACTGGGGCTTATGTATAGGGAACTCTTAGTCTACTATGAGCTGGATGCCCTCTGGCTTCCCTTCTAATTCTGAAATTCTATAATTCTAGAGTCTTGGGAAACAATAAACTCAATTCTCTCACACAGTCATGGAACCCTTTATGGTCACTATTTCCTTTGAACCCCATGGCATGACAGCCCTGGTATGTAGGTCATGAAAACATTGTTAGCCCATTTCACGGGTGGGCAAATAGGTTTAGAGAAGGAGAAAGGTGACTTCCCAATGGTTATACAGCCAGTTGAGGGTGGACCTAAAATTGGAGCCCAGATCTCCTAATTCTGAGTGCCTTGCCATCCCCAATACATCCCACTATCAGAAAGACAGATGGACAAGCAGGGAGGCAGACAGACAAGACACTTGAGAGGTACACGCTAAACTATGAGACAAGTATATGTATCCTCCATTAGACTATAGGTACTGTATTTTTTTTTTCGTTTTTGTATCCTCAGCACCCAAAACAGACCTGTGGCATTATAGAAGGTTGGGGAAGTCATGGTCTATGACTTATTTTTTTCTCAGAGTAGATGTCTTCCAATACAGAAACACCCTATGTGAAAGCATTTCATCCACCTGCCTGTGATGTATTAGTTGGCCTGGGGCACTCAGAGTCTAAGTGACTTGGTAAGTATATGTCAAAAGCTGGACTTGAACCCAGATCCTCCTGGCTCCAAAGTGACTTGCTACTCTCTATGACCTGTCTCCCCTCCCCAAGAACATGAGACATGCTTGATAAATGTTTGTTGGGAGAAAGTGAATTGAATGCAAGGCAAGATCATTCATCATGCATCTCTCTGGCAATAGCCAAGTAATAGGAAGAGATTTCTGCTTTTCCACCTGGGGGGAAGACTTACTGGACTGCTGATCCGAATCCACGCTAAAGACAAAAGAAAAAAGTGGTTAAAAACCCAGCTGGTGCTAACATCCATCCCTCCCTCCTGCGGCTGCACTTCAGCGAGAAGCTAGGCAACCAAAATCTCTCAATCAAAGTTTCCTGAGTCAACAGCTCCTCCTGCCTTGGTTTGAGGGAGTCAGTGGGGCTGACCTGGCTCCAGGCCATTCCAGGGGCTCTTACAAGGCCACCCCTCACCCGTGCCTCTGGACAAGGAGCACACACAGACAGAAGGAAATGAGAAGAAGCAGACTGCCCTCTGCAAAGGGGGCAAAGCCCTAACTCTGGACACAGCCCCCAGTGTGTCTCATAGCCCAAATGGAAAATAAGGAGCAAGGTCATTAAATGACGGATGACCCATAACCTTGAACTGAGAAAGGGGCTTTTATGAGCCAGAGGGAGAAAAGCATCTGATATTCCTCAATATTCATGACAGCATCATGGAGGGGGCGCAAATTCTTGAAATGCCTCAGCCTTCCCTACGAAAACCCCAAATTCTAAGTTTACCAATAATGGCCCTTCATCAGGAAGAAATTAATTGCTCATGGTCCAGTGACTTACGAGCTGTGTGACCCTGGACAAACCATTGGCCCTCCCTAAGTATCTGTTTCCCCAACTGTAAAATAGGGTGACATTATCTTGTCAATATGGAACAAACCATGGGCATCCCTTCTGTGTAGAAATACAGACAGAAGGCTTGGTCAGGCCTGCTGCCACACTCTCACCCTTTATGAACTCATTGGCTCCATAGGATGCTTGAGGGAAAGGACTTGGTAAATGAGTTTGGCAAATTAACCCTTCAGCGCATATAAATTTTTTAATATTGCATTTTAAAATATCTCTGTATTCAGCATTTCAATCACAGAACCAAAGAATATCAGTGATGAGAAGATTTTGGAGACAAAATCAGGGCTGGGAGGGAGCTTAGAACAGGGAAGGTCAGGGCTGGGAGGGAGCTTAGAACAGGGAAGGTCAGGGCTGGGAGGGAGCTTAGAACAGGGAAGGTCAGGGCTGGGAGGGAGCTTAGAACAGGGAAGGTCAG
>NW_027186376.1:3593744-3598465 GCF_028583685.1 Petaurus breviceps papuanus | reverse complement strand
ACAGGGAAGGTCAGGGCTGGGAGGGAGCTTAGAACAGGGAAGGTCAGAGCTAGAAGGAGCCCACTCACTTTTCAAGTCTGAGAATCTGTCTTCTGTCCTCAGCACCCAACTGAAACCGTTCACAAGATCACCAATGTTCCTTTTATTGCTAAATCCAATGGCCTCATCCTTCTTGACTTCTCTTCAGTACAAGGCATTAATAGTCCCTTTCCCTCACTGCTCTCTCTGCTATCCTTGACCAGGCTCTGTTAAGGCCTTCTCTCTGTCTCCTTTGCCAGATCCCCACCCATGTCCCAGCCGGTGCCTCCTCTCCCCCTTGCTTACTTGCAGTCGGTGATCTGCTCCACAGACTTCTGAGACTTTAAGCCGTTCTTGGTGCTCTAACAGGCAAGGAAGGGGAGAGATAGTGGTGAGTGGCCAGAGGGCGCGCTCACTCAGTCCCGGAGAGCATCAAAGCCTTAGGGTCTCAGTGGTCTGAAAATACCCAGCACTTTCCCACCAAACCTGGCACCAAGAACCACCATACAGCCCACCATCTGTGCAGTCAAGGGATGCTGCGTAAAGAGGGGGTGGACTTCAATGCAGATCCAAGCTCTGCCACATTCTGTGTGACCACACATAAGTTACTGCATCTCTGAATCTCAGCTTCCTCATCTGTAAAAGGGGGTGCTGGTCTCTGATTTGAAGGGTGTGGCTTATATCCAGGAGCAGCCTATACTCAGACTGCTGGACCATCTCCAGTCATCCTGATCTACATCTGGCCACTGGACCCAGATGGCTCTAGAGGAGAAAGCGAGGATGGTCACTTTGCATAGTCCTGCCTCACTTAAATCCAGTTTCCTTACAAGTCATGGCTTCATCTTCCTGATGTCACGGTCCTCTTAGAAAACGAAGGACAAGTCACAACGACCACAGTGCTTAGACTAACATGGCAGATGGTCCCACAAGCTCATAAGCAAAGGCTGAAAGGGACCCCAGAGGTCTGGTCCAACTTCACCTTTAGTGTCTGCTCTGGCCATTTTAACTCTCTGCTCAGAACTCTTCCTGACTCCCAGGATGAAGTAGAAACACCCCCAGTCGGTTGCAGTTTCTTCAGGCAGCTAGCTGGCTGGTCCTCAGTGTTAGTCTGCTCTCTCTAGCCTCCAAGCATGTCCACAGGTTGTCTCCCATGCCTCAGACCTCCTCGGTCCTTCCTCTTCCTTCTCCCCCTCCATGGAGCTGTCCATGGTTCCCTCCAGTTAGAAAAGCTCTTCTCATTTTCCTCCAGGGTTTCCTCTGGATTTCTCCTTTGCCCCTAACACATTGGACCCTTCTTGGATCTTACTGGGCACATCACATTCCCTGTAATCGAACATAAGCTCCTTGAGGGCAGGGAAGGTATCCTTTCCATCTTTGCCTCCTCAGCACCAAGCGCAGAGTAAGAGAACCTGGATAGTAACAGCAGCAGCAGCTCCCATCTCTAGCACTCGTGGCTTCAAGGAGCCTTTCTTGTTACAGACTGTCCCCTTCTATGGGAGGTGCCCTCCCGGAGGTCAGCTTCACTGCTGCCTGCATCTTCCCAGCCACAGCATGCTACCGGCATCCAGTAAATGCTGATTGAGGAATCGCTTTGATCCACAGCTCATAACAGCCTCAGATGGGAGAAGCTCTCATTCTGCCCTTCTGTAGAGAAGGATATTTAGTCTCTGAGATTAAGTCACTTGCCCAGGATCTTAGTGCTAGCAAGGGTCTGAGGCAGCATGTGATCTCAGTCCTCCCTGACCCCTAGTTCAATGCTCTGTAGTCTGCACACCACGCCATTCAGACTGCCCCTCCATGCACATGTGGAAAGATGACCCTCACCAGGCACTGCCAGGTGAAGGGAAGGATCCAGACCTTGGCTCAATCTAGAGCTAGAAGGGCCTTTGCTGTTGTTCAGTCGGGTCTGGTTCTCCATTGCTTTATCTGGGGTTTTCTTAGCAAGGATACTGGAGTGGTTTGCCATTTCCTTCTCCAGCTCATTTTACAGATGGGGAAACTGAGGCAACCAGGTTCAAGTGACTTGCCCAAGGTCACACAGCTAGTGAGTGTCTGAGGCCAGATTTGATCTCCAAGTCCAATCAGTGCCTTATCCACTGGACCACCCAGCTGCCCCAAGGAAGGGCCTTAGAAGTCACCTATTCTAATATCCTTTTACAGAAGAAGAAACCAAGGCCAGAGAAGATCACTGATCTGGAGTTGACCTCTTTTTACACATGAGGAAAACGTGGTCTAGAGAGGGAGTTTGATTTGCCTGAGGTGATCCAGGCAGAAGAGCTAGATTCTGAGTCCAGCCTCTGGTTCTGAAGTCTGTTCTCTCACCACTGTTCCATCCTAATGATAATGCAACAGGAATGTAGGGGACAGAGAGAGAGACATCACTGTGGCCCAGAGGAATTGTGGCAGGCTTCATTAAGGAATGGGGACTTGAGGTAATGGTCCTGGTGACTGGAATGTTAGGAGAGATCCCTGCAAAACTGAACACACCTCAAAATATCTCTCCCCCCCCCCATGCAGAGAGTCAAGTAAGCTTATAAGGACAGCAGAGACTGAAACACATCTCCTGTCAGTGTTCACTAAGATGACCTTCTTGGTCTCCACAAGCATCATTACCTCAATTATTACTATTTCCACTTGGACATTTGCAGGGAGGGGCAGGTCAGGTTGGAAGTGCTTGACCATGGCCACCAGAAGATGGAGAGTGGCCAACAAGTCCTTATTGAAGATGCCTGTTGAAATCAAACAGAATTAAATTGAGTATGAGGTAGGGAAGGTAGGACCATGTGGTGATCCATATTACAAAGAGCTGGGAGGGAGAGGGGAAAAGAAAAGTTGGGGGTTTTAGTAGCCCACAAGCTCAGTGTGAGTCAGTGAAATAGCATGGCCTCCATAAAAGCCATAATGCAACCATAGGCTGCACTAAGGGAGGCAGAGTCTCTCCAGCATAGGAGGTGATAAGTCCTCTGGCACTATGATCTGGAAAGCCCACATCTGTAGGATTGTGCTCTGTCCTTGGCAAGGAAGTTTAAGAAGGACCATAATAAAGGACCAGGATGGTGATAGACCTCAAGTCCATGCCATGTAAGGGTCAGTGTAGATGCAGAAAGAGACATCTCTTTACCAAGGTGGCCAACAGGGGAAATATCAGCTATCTTCAAGTATTTGAAGAGCTCCTGGGGACCAGGGGCTTGGTGCCAGGGGAGGAGAGAGAGCTACAAGCAGGCAGATTTTGACTCAAGGTAACTCAATGGAACACTTAGAGATTTACCACTGCTCCTCCTCCTCATCCTCCTTAATTGAGTTCTTCAAGAGAGGTCTGGAGGATCAGGGATGATGCAGAAGGGATTCTCCACTGGCAGATGTATGGCACTAGCTGACCTGAGGTCCCTCCCAGCCCTGAGCAGTTAGAGGAGGTAGGACCTCAAAGTTTGAGTCATATGGGGACAGTGGCAAATAGGAAGATTGTGAGTTTTAGAGCTGGAAAGGACCTTAGCTATCACCTAGGCTGAAAACAAGGGGGTCCTTTTTACAGAGGAAAAGACCAAGGGCTCAGAGAGGGAACAAGGCTCACACAGTGAGTCCGTGTCAGAGCTGGGATCTTGACTCATGGGACTCCCTCCCCTCCAGAGGCAGAACCATCACTGGAATTGGCCACGTCTAAACTATACCTGAGGCATGAAACGTATTGTTGAATTCACTTTATTAAGCAAGGGCCATAGGGGTGGCCAGGTGGCTCAGCGAGTAAGAGCACCGGGTCCAGTGTCGGGATGACCTGGAGATCGAATCCCGGGCTCAGACACTCAGCACCACACCCAGAAATAACTGGCTGTGTAACCTTGAGCAAGTTACTTAACCCTGATTGCTTAAAAAAAAAAATAAGGGCCATTGACAGAAGGTGGGAGATCTGGCCGCTCCCTGCCCAAATTGAAGAGGATGAAAGTCCACACCCTCTCTGCCTCTTAGAGGCTGCTGTAAGGAAGGCACTTGGGGAAATTGTTTAAGAAATAGGAACTTTGTGGAAACTGCTCTCATGTGACTGTAGACAGATCACTTGACCTTTTATTATCTCAGACAACTCTAAGTCTGTGAGCTACAGACAAGGAGTTTCCTCATCAGGAATTCTCACCACCAGTTAAATCCCAAGTCTAGCTTGGAGAGAGACAAAAAAGGAACTTGGGTTGGCCCCAGTGTTATAGGTGGTGTTCCTGCAATAGCTCAGAGACATTTCCTGCTTCCTCCCAGGTCCAGATAGGTTCTAGACAGGGGCCTCGGCTTCAGAAGAACCGCCTGACTTTATGAGCCAGCTCTGACTGAACATCACACTGAGTCAAACAGCCCAGGGATACCTACTCTCCACGTCCCATTTGGCCGAGCTCTCCTCTAGCTGCAGACACCTGTGCAGGGCCTCCAGCACAACTGCAAGCTTCCGCTTCTGGTTGCTGGCCGTCAAGGCGATCTCTTCAACCTCCAGTGTGACGGACGCCAACCTCTCTGAAGGTGCCAGAGAAAGAGGGAAAAGAAGAACTGAGCCGGATGCAGTAAATGGGACAGTGAAGGCCACAGGGGCAGGTAGTGAAGGCTTAATTTGTCTTTCAGTCTCAGAAACACAAAAAAAGCCAGAAGGAGCTTAGAACCTGGAATGTGAGAGCTGAGAGAGGCCTCAGAACAGGGGATGTCAGGGCTGGGAGGGGCCTCAGAACAGG
>NW_027186376.1:3581064-3593734 GCF_028583685.1 Petaurus breviceps papuanus | reverse complement strand
GGATGTCAGGGCTGGGAGGGGCCTCAGAACAGGGGATGTCAGGGCTGAGAGGGGCCTGAGAACAGGGGATATCAGGGCTGGGAGGAGACTCAGAACAGGGGATGTCAGGGATGAGAGAGGCCTTAGAACAGGGGTTGTCAGAGTTAGGGTAGGCCTCAGAATACAGAACAATCTTAGTTGAATACCTTTCTGGGAATATGTAAAAAACTCTGATGCTTTATTTGTTCAAAACAGGCTTGAAGTATCCTTGTGTAAATCATCCCTGCCTAGCAATGTAGTGAGCTCCCCTTTCCTGGAGGTGTTCAAGGAGAAGTTATATAAATCCTTGTTGAATAAGTTATAGAGGTCTTTCCTCCAAGGTTGGCCTGGGTGGCTTTAGCCCATCCCTCCAGCCCTGGCTTCTTGTGTTCTGCTGTTCCTTCCCCTGCCCCATCACTGTCTAGAACCCAACACAGAGAGTAACAGCCCAGCTCTCCCCATTTCAGCAGTGATCCCTCCCTGGGAAAGCCTCTTGCAGTCTTAGGCACACACAGGAAGCACACAGATAATCTCTTTGCCTTCAGGAAAGAGCCACTGCACCATGCAGGGGGCAGAGCCCAGGCCCAGGACTCCAGGGACTTGAGTCTCAAACCTGACTCTGCTATTAACTTACTGTGTGACCTTGGTGGAGTCACAGCATCAGAGATTCAGATCTCAGAGGGGACTTAAAGACCAAGCTCCCTCATTTTACAGAAGAAGAGACTGAGGCAGAAGGCGGTGCTATACAGTGGAAACAGCACTGACTCTAGGGTCAGAGAACGTCACCTAAAGTTTTACTTGTGACGCTCACTGCTTGTGTGACCTTGGGCAAGTCATTTCCCTGAGTCTTGTTTTCCTCATTTAAATGGGGGGAGAAGTTGGTATGGACCAGGGGGACTCAGAGATCCCTCCTAGCTCAATTCTAGGATTCTGTGAGCCCACAAAAGGCATGGGACTTGCCCAAGGTCACGTGACTGGGAGGGACAGATCCATGGTTTGAATCCCAAGCTTGAGTTCAAATTTTTCCTTCATCTCATTGCACCAGGCTGACTGCCCACTGACCACCCCCCTTCTGAGCCTCTGTTTCCTCATCTGCAAAGGGGAGGCTGGACCAGTCATCTAGGATGCTCCTTCGGGCTCTACCAAGCCATGGATGGAAGCTTTCTCTCATCCGTATCTTACTCAGGAGGTGATGCAGAACAAGCCCATCAAACAGGTCTTCCTCCAGGTTCTGGACCACTATGTGCTCCCGAAAAAGGGTGCTATTGATCCACTCCGTCAAGACCTGCCGCACAAACAAGACAGCACTTCCATGTTAGTGCTAGAAGGAGCCTGGGAGATGGCCCAGCTCTCCCCCGGCTGGGAGGCTGACCCAGAGCCTGCCCCAAGCATCTTGTTCATGCCTTTTCCTGGCTGTTGGAGAGCCCCACCAATGGGGCAGAGGCTGGGCATGATTTAAGGACTGTGGGGCCTTGCCATGTACCCTGTGGCTGGACTGTTAGTACCACAGTACAGCCTCATGCAAAGATATAAGGCAGGAAGTAGAAAGGGGATTTGGGGAAAAGGCAGGAGCTCAGCATTCATGAGTAAAGTCACATGGAAAGAAGTCACTTACACAAAGAAATGTGATGGGGGCGGCTAGGAGGCACTGTGAATAGAGCACCAGACCTGGAGTCAGGAGGACCTGAGTTCAAATCCGGCCTCAGACACTTAACACAAAAAACTAGCTGTGTGACCTTGGGCAAGTCACTTAACCCCAACTGCCCTATTTTTCCCCCTCCAAAAAAAAAAAAAGGAAAAAATGCAAGTAAATGTGACACAAGGTAATAAAAATTATGACTAAAATGAACAATAATCATGATAATTTTCATTTAAGCCCCATTGCTGATGCCTTCCCTCAGACACAGTTTTCTGTCTCCTCTGTTAGTTACGTGTCCCTTCCTCCTTGGAAATGAGCTCCTTGAGGGAGAGACCATTGATTTCCTTTTTCCACAGCACTTAGAACAGTCTCTGATGCATAGCAAACACTTAAGAAAAGCCTATGGGCTGACTGGTTAGGGGACAGCCCTGGGACAGGCTGGGAAGGCAAATGTTCTTAGCGTTTCTTTAGGTCCGACAAACTTCTCAGGGTCACACAACCAGTAAGTGTCAGAGCTGGGATTTAAACACTTGCTATAAGTCAAGCATTCTTTGAATAACGTTGCCCTGCCACGGATGAATGTGAAACAGTAGCCTCAACAACAGATGCTGGAACATCAAAGGACTAGAGCCATACCCCAGGGAAACAAAAAGCCTAGACTTTGTCTTGCACAGTTACCAGAAGAGATTCCAAAATGGCAGCCCTGATGGGAAAGGGAGCTGCTTGGGCAGGGACCTCAAATTCGTTTTCCTTCCACAGGGAGCTCAAAACCCAGCAAAACTATGAATCTAAGGGACTACATGCATTGGAAAGTCAGGCAGCCAATCCGTAAGCATTGATGAAGCACCAATGGAAAGAGAACTGCACATCTTGTTTATACGTTATTGTGAATCCTTATGTGTTTTCTGCACTTTCCATGGTGATAAAATACAAGCTGTCTTGTATTATATATTTGGGTTACCTAGAGTATTTTTTCCCATGAAAACTCTGAAGAATGTATTTTTTTCTTGTTATTTCTTATTTTTTTAATTATCTTATATTTATTTATTTTCTGTTACATTTCAGGTCCTGAGTTGTCTCCTCTCCCTCCCAGCCCTGCATTCGAGAGGGATACTTTGAGTATTTATACAGGATCTGGAGACTCCTTTGCCCACATATGTAGAGACCTGAACATAAGCTATTTTAGAGATTTCCCTGAAGTATCAGTGAATGGGATGAAATGAGAAAAAAACAGTGATTTGGGGGAGACTAACCGATATAAGCCCAGAAACGGGTTCTAGAGCATGGGTCATACCTGAAATATAAGTAACGAAAGGTCCCTTTGAGCTGGGGGATGGGGGCTTCCTAGAGGATGTAGAAGGGAAGCTAGGCTTGGAGAGAAGAGACAGAAACTAATAGGCAGAGATGAGGAGGGGTCAGGGCTTTCCATGCTCCCAGCTTTTATCAAGCTGCCCTGTTCCTCTAAGGGCTGAGAGTGGGGGAAGCTTTATGGATTCCACTGTAAAGCAAGGAAAAGAGAAACTGGTCCAAGGAATAAGATTTGAATTTGAAACTCACGCCTGCATCTCGCTACTTCAGCAAATCTGACCGCGGGGAAGAATTCATTAGTTCTGCCATGACTCATCCCCAGCTGCCCAGAATGCTTCTCTCCCTTCTAATCATCTTCGTCTTTGCAAAGGGAGGCGATGCTACAGATGGGGGAAAGCTACAGGGAGGCAGCCTTTAGCTCAGAATAAGAGGGGCCCGGGTGGGGATTCATCACAGAGCTGCCCAAGATGGAAAGAGGTTGCCCTGGATAGGGAGTGAGCTCCCCATCTCTAGAAGTGACCAACCATAGGTTAAGTGACAGGTCAAAGATGCTAAAGAGGGGAGTCGTGCTTTATTCAGGAGATGGATGAGATTTACCTTTGTGATCCCTTCCACCTCTGAGAAGGTATGATTCTGTGGAATAGAATCCCTGCCTATCCTGGCCAGAGAAAGAACAAAGTTAGTCCTTTTCCCCAAGGAAGAAGTTCATTTAGCTTCATCCAATGCAGCAGACACTTATTAAATACCTGCTATGTTCCAGGCCTGAGGGGGAGGGGGGAATACAAGGACAAGAACAAGACAGTCCCTGCCCTCAGGAAGCTTACATTCTATTGGGGGGAACAGTACATCCAAAATTAAGTAAGCGCAAAGTATATAAGATTTACCAGGTTATGTAGCTACAATATTGGTTTCCAAGTATTTCTCTTGTCCATCCTTCCCCCTCATCTATCCTCCCCCCAAATTTCCTGAGCAGCTTTTCGAACATTCCCTGGTAGAGAAATAACCAGTGAGAGAGAATACTCCAATACGCCAATGGATCCATCATCTCATTGATCTGAATGTTTCCTCCAAAGAAACACATTGCAACCCACCTGTGCCTGCCCATCCTCAGTGACTCCTGTCCGTGCCCACCCATAAAAGCCCACCAACAAACATTCATGAAATGCCTACTATGCATCAAGCATTGTGTTAAGCACTTGGGACACAAAAGGAGGCAAAAGGCAATTCCTGCCCCCGAGAAGCTCAGTGTAATGGGGGAGACAACATGCCAATAAATAAGTACAAATGGGCCATATCCAGAATAAATAAGAAAAAAAAGGGAGAAAGTGGACTAGAACTGAGAGGGGTAAGGAAAAGCTCAAGGGCTGCTGGGTGGGGCAATAAATTGAGCACTGGGTCTGAGGTCTGGAAGAGCTGAGTTCAAATCTGACCTCAGACACTTACTAGCTGGGTGACCCCAGGCAAGGCAATGAACCCTGTTTACCTCAGTTTCCCCATCTGCAAAACGAGCTGAAGAAGGAAATGGCAGACAACTCCAGTATCTTTTCCAAGAAAATCCCAAATGGGCTCACAGAGAGTCAGAAATATCTGAATAACCACAATGGGGAAAGTCTTCCTGTAGAAGGGGGTATTTTAGTTGAGACTCAAAGGACACCAGGAAAGTCGGGAAGCAGAGATGAGGAGGGAGAACATGGGGGGCAGTCAGAGAAAATGCCTCGAGCTTGTACTTGGAACAGCCAGGAGGCTGGTGTCACTGGATGGAAGAGTGTGTTTGGGGAGTAAGGTGTCAGAAGACTGGAAAAGGAGGAGGGGGCTAGGTTATGTAGAGCTCTTAACGCCAAACAAGATTGTGGACTTGATCCTGGAGGTGATAAGGAGTCACAGGGACTTATCAAATAGGGAAGTGACATGGTAGGATTTAGGCTTTAGGAAACCCACCACTGCATAATTTCTGGTAATATGTTGTCTCCTGCTTACACCTGCCATATGTCTCATGGGTTATATTCCATCTCAATTCTTTGAAGACTGTCATATTTCATGATCTAACAGGCATTCAACAATACCCGAAGAGTGTTGGTATTAAAGAGATCAGCCTCTATGTCTAGCACAAGCATGAAGTCATTGAATGAAGTTGGTCATTTCCCAAAGGTAACACAACTCCTCCTCCTCGATTCTGGGACCAGCTCATTGTCCATTGGCATCATCCGAGATAAAGATACTGATGGACCAGCTCTATGAAGTGTTCATCTCATAATCTAGCCAAGAAGACTTTTTCATCCACTTGGTTTTTCCTATGGGATGGAGAATTAGCACAAATTCTTTTGAGTGGTTATGAATCTCCTTTAGGAAACGCTACAGTAACAGAGAGAGCCATGCTCAGTGAGTTCCTGATTTTTTAAAGGACATCAAGACATGAACCAGGGAGACCAGTGCTCACCCAAGGTATTCTCCATCACCATGGAGAAGGTCCAGGGCAGAGACCAAGGCATGGAGGTATTCCTTGTCAATGTTGGGGTCTCCAAATATTCCTCTTTATGGGTGACATTGAGCTGATTCATTGAGCCTCCGAATCATCACAAAGAGGGATAGAGATCAGAAAGCTCAGGCTTCAATAGGAGTATTTGGTGGCCCAGTGGACAGAGTAAAAACTTTGGAATCAGGGAGACCTGAGCTTAAATCCTGCCTCGGCATTTATCAGGTACGTGATCCTGGAGAAGTCACATAACCCCTCATAACCTCAGTTTTACCATCTATAGAATGGGGATAATAATAGTGCCCACCTCCCAGGATTGTTGTGAGGATCAAAAGATCTAACATTTATATAATGCTCTGTAAATCTTTAAATACAGAGAGCATTGGAATTGAATGTGAGAGACCTGGTTCAGCCTCCAGCTTCTGACGAGCCTGACTGCCAGCCTCCGAGAAGTCACTGGCCTCCCTTAGTCTGAGTTTCTTCATCTGCAAAATGGAAATAACATCTGCAGCATCTCCTGTACAGGAAGGACCCTCTGCAGGGATCGTAGGAGACAACAGAGAGAAAATATCGACCTAAAAGGGCCGTCGGATTGATTATGACTGTCGTTACTGGCAAGGCCAGAGGGGGAGAGTGTGATCTCATGGGAAGAGCATTCACTTCAGCTGGAAGACTGGGGTTTAGTCCTGTCTCAGATATATACTGCCCAGTATGTGACCTGTCCTCTCTCTAGACCTCAGTTTCCCCCTGTGTAATACTGAGAGGTTTCAATTAGGAGATATCTAAGACCCAGCTCTGCCATGCCCTGTTCTCAGGCCCCTCCCAGACCTGACATCCCCTGTTCTAAGACCCCTCCCAGACTTGATATCCCCTGTTCTGAAGCCCTTCCAGCTCTGACATCCCCTGTTCTAAGGCCTCTCCCAGCCTTCCCATTATTAAGTCTAGGATGTACCAGGATTTGGAGACCTCGCTAAAGAGATAGGTGGGAGTGAAAGATCAGTAGAAAAAGATTAAGAAACTTCAGTGGTGGCCACCGATCATCACCGTTCAGGAGCCAGGAGGGACCTCTAGGGTCTATTTGTTCATCCCCTTCATTGGACAGGTGAGGAAACTGAGTCCCAGCGAACTTAAGTGACTTGGTCAGGGTCACCAGGCTAATTAGTGGCAGGAGTGTGACTTGAGGCCCTCCAGTCTTTCCACTGCTCAACAGTGCCTGTGTTGCTTCCCATTTTAGGGGGTTTTCCAGGACACTTCAATCCATCTCCTGTGAATTCCACTTAATTAAGTGTTTGGTCAACATTGAAACTGTTTACTCTCTTTCTGAGGGAGAGGATCTTAGAGATAGCCCTTGAGCCTAAAACACACAATTATCTCCTTCCCGTTTATCCCCTAGGGAAAATACAGTCCAGAGAAATAGCAACTCAAGAATCTCCGCAGCTCACAATTCTCCAGAAGGTCAGGATTTACATAGGGCTTTAAGGACTGACACCATCTCTTAGGCATCCCTTGGGAAATCAGCAGTGCACACAGACCCACTCTATAGATGAGGAAACTGAAACCCAAAGATGGGAAGTCACACAGCTGGGCAGTGGCAGGGCCCGGTCTCCTGATTCTAAATCTCCGAAGTCGTGAGATCAGGGAGGCTGAGAAGGGGAGGGATGAACTCTACTCAGACTGGTGCTTCAATGTGAAACATAGCAGGGGAAGTCCTGGATCAGGAATCAGACTTGGGTTCCAATTCCAGCACTGCCATTTACTAGTCTTGGGACCTTGGCTTTCCTCATCTGTAAAATGGGGAAATGATATCTGTCCTACTCACAATGCATCAACAGAATTTCCTAGGGCCCTGCCACCTAGGCTGGGTGAGTTTTTCCAGGTTCTTCTCCCACTTGGGCTAGGCTTGTGCTTCCTTAAAGCACTCTTGAGGCTTAATTGGCTCAGGAGACCAAGACTCAAATAATTGATGGGTGACCTAAGTACTTAAGGAGACCGTGGCTTCTCCCTCAAACCTCTGGCCAGCAGACCATCCTGGTTACACAGAGGAAGGGAAATTATGTCCAGCACAATCAATGTGGTATCCTTGCTATGGCTAAGAGAGTATCCTTCTTTCTAATTGACAGAGGACCTCGTTTCATTCCAAAATCCAAAAGAAAATCTCCAGTCTATTCCAAAGGTGAAATAGAAATGTTCTTCTGTATCTCCTTCATCCTGGATCCTCAGCCCTTACTCTCTTCCTATGACCAAGATATTCAAGAGGCGGCCTCACTGTGATCTGAAAGCCAGGCTCCAGCTGCCTCCCCACCTCTTACCTCCACACAAGCTCATATTTGATGTGGGGCATGTAGAATCTTCTTTTAGCACACTCGGCAAGAGAACTTTGGACTTGGCTTCAAAAGCTATCACTTTTTCGGAATCTAAGACCTTGAGGGTTATCTTACCATCATCTTATCAACCTGTAGTTTTAAATGCTTAAAAAAAGAAAACAAACAGAATCTCAGATTTATATGAGGTAGAGAATCCTCAGGCACTGGAAGTGTTCGAGAAGAGTGTGGGTGGCTGCCTGTCTGAGATGTTACATGATGGGAATTGGAAGTTCCGTGGCAGGCTGGTGAGAGAGATATTTGAGGATGGAATAAAAGGCAATCTGTCCTTCAAGGCCTGAGTCAAGATTTATCTCCTCCATGGAAACCTTCCCTGGTTCCTACAGCCCATGCTATAAGCCTAGTCCTGACAGGGGAAAAACAAATTAAAGGAAATAAATGGTACCTTTTGTAGCTCTTCGAACTTCGAGTTCTTTCGAGAATCAGGTTGTAAATATTTCTTCCTTTCTCCTATAAATAAAAACTTGCGTTAGATGCGACAGATGGGGGCAGACCTCAGTTCTGGAGCCATTTCTGCCACTAACTCATTCTGTGACCTTGGGTAAATCCCTTAACTCCTCAGGAATGTAGCCATGTATGGCTCTGATTTGTAAACAGCTTAGAAAGTGGAGCTTTGATCATAATGATCAAGACCACATGTGGCTCTCTCAGCCCTCAAGTGCAGCCCTTTGATGGAATCCACCAGTCCAAGGTCTGCACTTGGGGACCTAGAAGGCCACATGTAACCTTGAGGCTTTAGGTTCCAAACCTGCAGCCCTGACTCCAAACCCACCCTGAGCACAGAAGAGCAAGATAAGGAAACCAGACGACTCTCCCTTTGCCCCTGAATCAGATTTTCACAATAAAGCTTTTGGAGGCTCAGTTCAGACTACAGCAGCAAGGAGGAGCTCCCCTTTTCCAGACCTCCAAGAAGGCCATGGCGCCATGTTGCCTAGGGCTGACCTTGGAGTCACAAGACCTGAGCTCAGCTTCCTGCCAGAGTGACCTTGGACAAATCACCTCCGTGTCTGTTTCCTCATGTGGAAAGTGAGAGGGTTGGACCAGATGGATCAGGAAGCATTTAGTAGGCATCAACTGTGTACCAGGCACAGTTCTAGATGTTGGAGATACAAACACAAGACATGAGGTGATCCCTGCCCTCAGGGAGTTTACATTCTAACAAGGGAACGACAAGCAGCAATACAACTACATACAGAACAAATGCAAATCAGCACAAGGGAGTTAGACAGGAGGTAGTCTGGGAGAGAGGGGAGGCTTCAGGGAGAAGAGAGGCGTGGAAACTGAAACTAGGGCCCACAGGCTGAAAACTCTGCCAGATTAAAACATTATTGGGAAATGCTTAACAAAACAAGGAAAGAGGGGACGGCTAGGTGATCCAGTCAATAGAGCACCGGCCCTGGAATCAGGAGGACCTGAGTTCAAATCCAGCCTCAGACACTTAATGTTTACTAGCTTTGTGACCTTGGACAAGTCACTTAACCCCAATTGCCCTGTCCTCTCCCCTCCGAAAAGCAAAAAAAAACAAACCAAAAGCCAATAAGTAAAAATGCCACAGAACATGGAGAATGTGGATTTGTGTCAATATTAAGTCAATATTCAGTCCAAAGGTGTCCTTCTCTACACTGAGGCAGAAGGAAGGGCTTTGGCTGCCATCCTGAAGGAAGGAAAAGATGTGATAAGGTATGCCATTCCAGGCACAAGAGGCAGCCAAGGCTGATGGAAGATGAAAAAGGAAATGCCACGGGGCGGCTAGGTAGAGCAGTGAATAGAGCATGGCCCTGGAGTCAAGAGGTCCTGAGTTCAAATCTGGCCTCAGACACGTAACACAAAAACTAGCTGTGTGACCTTGGGCAAGTCACTTAACCCCAATTGCCTTCCAAAAAGCAAAAAAAAAAAAAAAAAAAGAAAATGCCATGCCTGAGGAACTGGGACAAGGCCAGTTTGTCCTGGCCCCTGAGGTACTGATCAGTCCTAGATCTATGGGACTATTATTTGCCTCTGAGGCTGCAAAGGGTAAAGGATGGAGAGCTGGGCTGGGTCAGAAAGGCTGGGGTTTGAGCCCCACTCTGGACATCACTCTAGAACTAGAAATCACAGAGAAGGGGCTGCCTGCATTGGTGGAGGGAGCTTCCTCATCTGGGAATGCCCTACATCAGGAAACCTGCAGGTACAGGCCCTGTCCACTATTCCCTCTGATGGGCTGATAAGTTCCTTTCATATCTGGCTGAGGAGTTTGTCTCTCCAAAGGTGCAGGACACAGTGAGGAGGCCACCATACTTCTGACAAGGAAATGAAAGCTTGCTCAAGGAGACAGGGGAACTTTGGGAGGAAGTGACGCTGAGCCTGAGGGTTTGTGAGGAGGGGGAGGGGAGATGGGGCAGGGCCCAGCAGGGGCCCTGAATGACGAAAAAACAAGGGGAACAGCTCCAAATTAAGCGACCTTTATAGTTCATGAAGCTCATTCTTCACCCCTCGAGGCAGGTCCTAGAGGTATAGATTAGAAAGCTAATCTAGAGCCATGAAAAGGTGAAGTGACTGGCCCAGGGGATCTAGGGCTCAGACCTAAGCCTTCAGGCTGAAGTCTGTGTTCTATCCACTCTACCAAGTGAGGACAGAGTGGGTCACTGTGGAAACGCAGAGATTTATCAAGAGAATGTCGTGCCAGACAGACGCCTGCTCTGTGTTCTAGGACACTTTCCAGCTCTGACACCCCCTGTCCTCAGGCCCTCCCAGCTCTGACACCCCCTGTCCTCAGGCCCCTCCCAGCTCTGACACCCCCTGTCCTCAGGCCCCTCCCAGCCCTGATACCCCCTGTCCTGAGGCCCCTCCCAGCCCTGACACCCCCTGTCCTGAGGCCCCTCCCAGCCCTGCCATCTCTCCCTCTCTGCTCTTCGGCCCACTCTGATACCCTGTGGCTCTTAGGATTTCTGACCCTCCCTGATCACCCTGCAGAGCTCCACTTTCTCCTTACAGTGTGGATTGGAAAGGAAGCAGGAACTTGCTGTTTGATAAGAATTTGTAATGAAGGCAAAAATCAATGAGACTTGAGGGACTTTCCCTTTAAGAAAACTTTGTTTAATTCTAATTTTGTGCTGATTAAAGCGCATTTAAAGGATTAGCTCACACTTGCATTGCCTCTTCAGCTGCCTGTGGAAACTCAATTACAGACAAGAGATTTGGGCTTGATTAAAACTTTGAGAAAGGCTGGGAAATGGGAGCGAGTTTCAGGGATTTGGGGAGCATGGCTTGGCCAGCTGTGATCACAGAAATCCACAGCTGGAAGGACCCTTGGAGATCTACTGGGTCAAGACCTGCCCTTCACAGAGGCACTGAGGTGGGCAACAGGAAAGGAAGAGCCCAAGAGGCAGGGCTGGGATTAGAAGCCAAGTCCCCTGGCTCCAGGTTTTTCCCAAAGCTCACAGTGTGTATATGTGTGTGTGAGAGAGACAGAGAGACAGAGAGAGAGAGTGTGTGTCTGTGTGTCTGTGTCTGTGATCTGTCCTACCAAGGTCTTAGAGGGTAGACCAGGTCACGGTGTGATGAACTGAATCCAGAACCTCAGAACAGGCTGTATTTTCAGGCAGAGTCTGTCCCAGTCCACATTCATGACCCCTCTCCAGCATCTTGAAAAGCAGCCTTCCAGGCACCCCACTACTGTTCTATTCTCTCTCTCTCTCTCTCTCTCTCTCTCTCTCTCTCTCTCTCTCTCTCTCAGGTGGGGCTTCAGGAAGCCTTGAAGGAACAGCCCATCCCACTCTAATTATTGGGAAGTTCTTCCTGAATTTGCTTTCTGGCATCTTCCCGCCATCGGTCTGCCCTTAGCCCACTGGGGCAGAGCAGATCCAGGCTGAACCCTGGTCTAGCTCAGGCCCTGCCCAGAGGGGAGTCAGGCCACGTCCGTTGACTGACCCCATCTCCAGGACTCTCCCATTGGACCATTATCCCAGTCATCTCACAAACCCTCTACCTTGAGACAATTCCTCCACAGCCTGGGCCTCGATGTTGGCAGGAAGCTGTAGAAGGTTGTAGATACACTCTGACTCCATCGTCTTCTTGAGTCCCCTAAGAAACACCAAGGGAAAACACCTTCAGTGTGGGGTAGTGTAGACCTACAACCCCTGAAGGGGCCAGGGGCAGCTCAGGAAAGTCTCACAAGAGACAAGTCCTACACTGAGTGGCCTGGTCATGAGGCCTGGCTATTGGGAGGCTCCTGGGGGAGGCTCTGTTGGGTTTCTAGAGGACCCGGTTTCGGTTCTGGCCTCAGATACTTAACACCCACACAAAAAAACTGGTCATGTAACCTTGGGCAAGTTACTTAACCCCAATTGCTTAAAAATAAAAAAAGAATCCCCAGTCTCTGAGCTGGGAGGGACCTCAGGGGTCATGCAGTCCAAACTCGGCTGAGCCAACCAGCCTCCCTTTACAGAGGAGGGATTTCTCAGACACACTCAGATGTCTGGAGGAGTGTGATCTAGGGGCCAGCTCACGGTTCCAAGGCCAAAGCCCATGGACTGGGATCTGCGTCCTTATCTCAAAGCTCAGACTGCCAAGCCAGCCAGTCATCCCACTGAATGAGCAGCTAGAGGGGAAGGTTCTGGTTTGGTTTCTTTGGATCCCCAGCACCCGGCACCTGCTGGGCCCAGAGGCACTGTGAGCCCAGGAGAGCCAGACCCAGGGCCTAGTCCTGCTACAATTGTTCTTACATCCCTGGCCAAGTGAGAAGCCCTCTCTGGGCCTCAGTGTCTTTAGCTATAAAATGGGGATAGGACAAGACAACCTCTAGGGTCCCTTCAACTCTGGCATTCTAAGACTCTAGAATTTCTCTTTAGGAAGGGAGAGCACATTTAGGAG
>NW_027186376.1:3555784-3576064 GCF_028583685.1 Petaurus breviceps papuanus | reverse complement strand
GCCTCTCCAAGACATGGCAAGGGGAAGCCAAACCTGGCGGGCGGCGCTTCCTGCCTCGGCCACTCCTCAGCCAGGCCCCTCACTGCTGGCAATGAACTCCGCAGGCCCATCCTCCCTCCGCCTGCTGCGGTCGGGCCTCCCCGCCCCCCTTCCTCCCAGCCCCTAACCCGATCTTCCCTTCTTCACTGGCGTTGTCGTTTTAGGGTTCATGTCTCCCCATTCCAGGGCCTCAAGCGCAGGCTCTGGACCCACCCATCTCTGCATGTGCCCAGAGCCAGCGCACAAGCCTTGCACAAAGTGGCTCTGTCTTGTCCCCACTGGACAGAGGAGACATCTGGGACCCAGAGATGTCAGTGACTGGCTTAATGTCACACAGCTTTTAATTGTCAGAGAGAGGATTAGAATCCAGGTCCCAACGTGTTCCCAGCCCCCGCTATAACTCAGGCTGGGGTTGGCAAAATAAGGGACTTACCTTGCTGGAAGCTGAGGCCCCAGAGGAGGCAAGACAAAAAAGAGAGATCGAGGGTGGTCTGGGGAGAGTGGGCAGCCTTTCCTGGCCCTCAAAAAGAAGACCCCCCCCCCAGCCCGGAGCCCGAACTAATCAGAAGCAGCCCCAGCGGAAGTCCCAGTCAGGTCTGCGGTGGCTGAGACTCCTACAAACTGCTCACTTCCTCCCACAGCCCTGCAGATAGGGGTCCTGACGTCAGCTCCCGCCTGCGGCTGTCCCCAAGGCACCAGGGGCCCTGTGGGGTGAGGGGAGGGTGGTTCGAGGACCCAGAGCACTGCTCTGGGGGAGGGCACGGGTCCTGGGGTTTAGCTGTGAGACCTTGGGGCAGTCACTGCCCCTCCAAGATCTCCAGTTTCCCTTTCCATGAAGTGAGATTGTGGGAATAGCTCCTCTCTAAGACCCATCCCAGGTCTGATATTTCCTGTTCTGAGGGCCCTTTCAGTTCTGACCTTTACTGTTCTCAGGACCCTCCCAGACCTGACATTCTATGTCTAGGCACTCAGAGATCTAAAGGGAAGAGCCAGAAACTAGTACAAGTGGCAGGAAGTATCCTCCTGACCCAGACTGCCTGGACCATGGACCTGGGGGATGACCAGAGATGTCACACAGGACCACCAGGCAGCAGACCAGGAGAGGAAGCACTAGGTGTGACTGTGGACTTTCTTGCCCACTCTCAGGCTCCCAGGGGCCCTCCTGGAACACTGGGTAGATGGACAAGAATTGCCCAGGCAAGTGAGAGGGGCAGCAGGCTGGGGGCCATCAATATGACCTAGGAGACTCCCCAGTTTGCCTAAGGATCCTCCAGGCATTGCTGGCTGCACCCACAAGCTGGACTGGGGTCACCACACAGAACATGAGGTCCTAGCATCCCAGATCTAGAGCTGAACATTACTTCAAAAACCACCAAGTCCATCCCTTTCTTTTTACAGAGGAGAAATCTGAATCCCAGAGAGACTAAGAGGCTTGTCCAGGATCAGATAGCCAATAAGTAGGGGTAGCTAGGTGGCACAGTAGTTAGGACCCTAAACATGGACTTAGCAAGAACTAAATTCAAATCCTCACTCAGACACAGACCAGCCGTGTGACCTTGGACAAGTCACTTACCCTCTATCTGCCTCAGTTTCCTCATCTGTAAAATGGTGATTATAACAGCATGCACCTCCCAACATTGTTGTGAGACTCAGATGAGGCACTTTGTGTAAAACTTTTTGCTAACCTCAAAGGATCACGTAAATGGCAGCCATTTTCATTTCGTGTTTAATGTAAGATTTGAACACTGATCTTCCTTTCTCCAAGTCCAACGCCCTCTCCACTATACTATCATGTTGCCTTTCCTTTTCTCCACCCTACACCTGGGGTGCTGGGAGGGGGAAGGAGTGGTAACAGTTCTCTGTCAGTGGCTTCTAGGAAAGCTGGTTCCTTCAGGAAGAGTCCAGACCTTGCTATCCTGGGAATCCCATGGCAAGAATACAGGTGAGCCTGGCCATCAACATGGTGGCAGATCCCTCCACTGGAGCCTCAGTGAAGGCTCTAAATACTGCGTTCTGTTACCTCCCACTCTCCCAAACAAGCGTCCTCCACTGCAGCCCCTTCCTTCAGCCAGTTCTCAGACGACCATTGACAAAGCACCTTACCCACATCATCTATTAGGAGACTGTGAGCTCCCTGAGGGCAGTCTCTCTCTCTCTCTCTCTCTCTCTCTCTCTCTCTCTCTCTCTCTCTCTCTCTCCCCCCTCTTCATACCCCCAGTGCCTAGTACAGTGCCTGGCCCACTGAAGACTCTTAACAAATGCCTCTGGGTTGATAGCTGAAGGAGCTGGGGATCAGAGCATTCAGAGACCACCATCATCCACCGTCATAGATCAGTTCATCAATAAGTACCATCTATGAGCCAGGCACCAAGATGAGGCTAAAAATACAAAGAATGAAACAATCCCTGCCCTCGGGAAGCTTACAATCTAAGGGGGAAGACAAGAAGTACACACTATGCAGAAATACCAATCAATCCAAGACTGTCCATCACTTTAGGGAGCACTAGCAGTTGGGGGCACGAGGGGGTGCTTGAAATGCATCTTGAAGACAGAGGGTGGAGGTATTCAGAACGACCAGGCAAAGGCAGAGGTGAGAGATGGAGGGAGAAATGGAGGAAGCCAGTTTGGCTGGATCCAGACTGTGGGTGGGAGGTGGGCATTGCAAGCTTCTTGCCCCTTTCTGGTCCTCTGCCTCCAGCCACCCCAAGAAGGCTGGGAAATTTCCTCCAAGGGCAGAGGAAGGAAATCTGAGCCTACATATGGAGTTGTGCTACCCTGAGTGGCCAAGCAGAGAGAGGGGAGGTGATGGGAGCCAGTTCATGTGTGAAACACTTCCTGACACACGTACCCACTGCAAAGGTAATGGACACAAAACGCAGCTTCCTGGAATGCTGCAAATTTTACACCAGAGGATGCAGATTGGGAGGGAAATGTATTAAAAGGTTATTTGAAAAAGTAAGAAAATGAGAGCATGAAGACAGAGAAATGCACATTTGTGTCCTTCTGAGACCTTGCTTCTTCCTCTCCTCTCTCCACTGATTCAATCCAAAGAGCATTTATTAAGCAACTACTGTATTCATGGCCCTGTGCCAGGGACTGGGAATGCCAGGAAACAAGGGGAGCTGCCCCTGACCTCAAGAAGCTTACACTCTACTAGAAGAAGCATCTCTCACAAAGGTAAGGAAACACTGGGTATTTGGAAGAAGGAACAATGGGGGATGGGAGGATGGGAGAAGGCTTCCTGGGGGAGGGTGCTTTCCTGAGCTGGGCCTGCAAGGAAAATAAGGATTCAAAGTGAAGGTAAGAAGGGAACACCTTTTCAGCAAGGGGACAGCTCCTACAGATGCATGGAGGTAGGGGTGCCATGCTGAGTCTGGGGAATAGCTATTGGGCCAGTGTGACAGGATGTAATGTTTGAGTTATTGAAAGGAGGTATTCAGAAAGCAGTTGGCAATTCAAGCCTGGAGATCTGGGGAAGGATCAGGGTCAAACATGAATTTGGTAATCATCTAGGAAAAGAAAACCCATGGGAAGGGAATCAATGAAAACACGAAGGGAAATCGTGTAGAGGGAGGAGAGGAGAGGACCCAAGGTAGGGTTCTTGAGGGGCACCCATGCGTAGGAGGAATTAAGCAGCCCATAGATGCCTTCTCAGAATTAGACTTTTAAGTGCATACAATAAAATACACAGAACAAAGGAAATCAATGAAACAGAAATAATGATCCAAAAAAAAATTTAATGAACCCCTGCTCTGGGAGACATGTTTCTCACAATGTGCTGGTTGTTCCTTGAATTTGGGATTCCAAGCTCTTGCTTCCCTGCCGTTCAATGGACTGTCCCCAATGTCTGGGATGCCTGCCCTCCTCACCTCCCTCTTTCTCCAAGTCTCAGCTCAAGGACCATCTCCATTCACCTTTACTAGACTCAGCCTTCTCAATCAATCTTGTATTTACTCTTCTATTTAGCTGCTAGAACATAAGCTCCTTGAGGGGAGGGCAAGGACTATTCTTCTTTGACCTTGTATCACAAGCATCTAGTAAAGTACCTGGTACACAGTAGGCACTTTATAAATGCTTATTGTCTTGGACTAGGAGTAGAGAGTGAAGATGGGGAGGGCATTCTAGATCTAGGGAACAATGTAAGCAAAGGGAAGGGGTTGGAACATAGTTCATCTTGGCTGTAGGCAATCAGTAGGAACTGAGGCTAACAGCTGGGTGGGCACCAGCTTGTCCGAGACTCTGAAAAATGAAGCTCGTTTGATCTTGACTCCTCAGGTTTAGGGGCACACTGTATAGTACCCATCCTCACTAAGGTTGTTACATCCAGATCCCCAGGATCTCAGTGTGGAAGGAACCTTGGACACCGCCCAGCCTGAAGAATACATCCGGACCATCATTCAGTCTTTGCATTCAGATGCCCAGTGAGGGGGCAGCTTCTGCCACTTCAGCCTCTCCTTCCCAGGTGTGGTCCCTGGGGCCGGGCAGCACAATGATCCCTGTTCACCAGACAGTGCTTCGAGTCCTCACTCCCCCTTCGTCTGCTCTCCTCCAGTCCTAAAATGTTGGTAAACAGGCATGGGAGGGACAAAGTTCTCTTGGGCACAAACGCTCATCAATAGAGGACGAACGATACAAGGGCACCACGGAGGGAAAGAATGAGCTTGATAAGAGGCAGGGCTAAGGATGAGAAGCTTCTGACAGGGCTTGAAGGGAAGGAGATAAGCCCCCATTTTGGGGCATTTGCTTCGCTCCCCAACAGTGCTAATCCTGGAGTGTTTAGAAGACAGAGCTTGTGATGTATGAGGGAGCAGATCTTAAGAAATGCAGCAAACATCTGTTTGGAATGAATGAAGATCAATGCCTGCAAGGGGCTGATGTCCTGAGAGCCGTGTCCTCCTGACCCCCCATCTAAATCCATGTTCCGCTCCCCAAGACAAGCCACAAAGCCTGCCAGAAAGATGCCATCACATCCCTAGGGATAAAGGAGGGGGTGAGCTATCCAACTTTATTCCCTTACTCGCCTCCTGGTCTGCCACCTTTCTTCTCATTCCCTCCTAATTTTATTTCAGCCCAAGCGGTCTGGGCTCAAGCCAGTCTTATCTTTATTTCTCATGTAGGTTCAAGTTCATTGCACTGCCACAGGAAAGAAAAAGAAAGAAAGCAGCAATCCGCCGTAGGCTGTGACTCTGTGATGGCTATCAGGTCTTTATTAGAATAAATAACATCCTGTGATACTCCATGCTATTCGTATGTCCACCAAGCACTTCCTTGAGACTCAGAGCTTGGAAAGCCTGCTTCTTGACTGGGCAGTCCTGCCTGGACCCGATGTTAGGACTCCCTTGGCCAGCCCTGCCCAATAGTTGACAGATACAGTCAGTGTTTTGTCTGCCATATTTTAATATCTGGAAAAGGAGGACAGATGTGCAGTGGATACAGCACTGGGCTTGGAATGAGGAAGACTCCTCTGCCTGAGTTCAAATTTGGCCTCAGACACTCACTAGTGTGTGACCTTGGGCAAGTCACTTCACCCTGTTTGCCTCAGTGTCCTCATCTGTCAAAGGAAATGGAAAACCACTCTAGTATCTCTCCAAGAAAAGCCCAAGTGGAGTCAGGAAGAGCAAAACATGACTGAAGAAGGATAACAGTATCCATAAATCCAGAGTAAAGACATTTTAAAGAAAAGTAGAAAAACTTGAAATACTTTTGATGCCCCAAATGCTCAATTTCCTTATAGAAGGAACAGAAAAGAATCTCCAAGGGCTCGTCTTTGTCACACCACAGGCTTCTGGGACCCCAGGGCATGGTGAGGGCACAGGGCTCCTGCAATATTGTCTGGTTATCAAGAGTCATAAGCTATTGGCCCACTTCATTCATCCAGCAGGAGTCAGACAAGTCTGACATATGGACATGCAATGGACAAGTCCTTTTCAGATAATCAGACATCTGGCAAAAGAGAAAAGGAGAGTCTCTAGCTTTGCTAGTCTGAGGGGACCCAGAATGCCCACAGCCAGGCAAAGATGGAAGAGTCCAACCTTCCTAAAGGAAATCGGGATGGGGGAGCATTTTGTGCTTAGATTCTGATTAATAAGAGTCCAAGATGGGGTGTGGGGGTATGGTCAAACCTCTGTCTAGGCCCAGACAGCTTTTCTGGAGTCATCAGATGCCTATTAGGAACTGAAAGATGAGGTGGCAGAGCTGAGAGTCAGGATTGGGGTCAAGAAGCCCTTGGCTTAAATGTCACCTCACTTTTTAGTGTTCCAGGCAGAAGGAAGGAAGGAAGGGAGGGAGGAAGGGAGGGAGGGAGGGAGGAAGGAAGGTAGGAGGGAGGGGAGGAGGGAGGAGGGAGGAAGGGAGGGAGGAAGGAAGGAAGGAAGGAAGGAAGGAAGGAAGGAAACTAGCCAGTAAATCCCGAGTTAAATGGGCAGCTTCTGGTCACCAAAATTTACCTTCCTTTGGAGAGGAGAGAGGGGGGAGGGTGAGCTGTTACCCAGCTAGCTGAAGCTCACATAGGCCTCTGCCCCAGCTCCACTTTATGGCTGTATTCTGGGCCCTCTTGGCTTAGAGTGAATGTCTATGGTGTTTCTCTTGGGAACAGGAACCCTGAGGGTCTTCCCCTTCCAGCTTGATTTTTTTTCTTTTTTCTAATTAAAGGGGCCATTCCTTGACTCACTTCTTAAAAAGGTCTATTTAAAAAATTAGAGTTACCTCACTCTGTGAGTACCTGAAAAGGTCTTAGCCTAAAAGGGCCAGAGTCTCCCACTGCATCCTGGGCCATTTCCAGTCATCCTGAGGAATATCTGGTCACCAGATCTGGATGGCTCTGGAGGAGAAGGTGAGGCTGATGACCTAGCACAGCCCTGCCTCACTCAAACCAAAGTCAACTGCAAGTCATCTCATCATTTCCCTAATGCCATGGTCCCTTCAAAAACAAAGGACAAACATATGGACAAACCTCCATGTGATGGTGGGGTGCCAGGGGGCCAACTCCATTCAGCAGTCATGTAAGACACAGAAAAGCCCATACCCCATCTTAATAGTGACGTTCTCATATTTCCGCATAGTCACGAAAGGTTGGTTCAGAGAGCGGAAGTGCAGGACCAATTATACTCAAAGTTTAAAGAGTTTTAACTGGAGTTCTTCATTTCGGCTGCTACAGCTGTGACTAAATGCCAGTGTCTTAGAACCTCGGAGGTCGGCCCCTGCCTGGATAAGGAGACAAGCAGACCTTTATTGGGGGGACAGGAGCCCAGCTTCCCGGAAGCCTTTCCAATGCTGGACAGCTCTGACCTCTCTGAAGGTGGTCCCTCCAGGGAGCCTACATGGGCTTCCCCAGTAACTCGATTCTTATGGTCCTTGCTCTACCTACAGCAATCAATCCGGACATATCCAACCGCCATGTTTGTTTCTAATTCACTTTCTTCTCTCCATCAAAGGACCCATCTGATGGCTCACTGGGCCACAGAGGCTCCCAAAGTTTGTCAATAGATGAATGCCTGGGTGGGCCACTCTCCAAGCTACAGAACCTTCAGATGTGGGTTGGACAATGAACTGTATGTCTTTGGTCTTAGGGTCAGCTTCACTAGGCACATCATCAGAGCTGGCCACCAGTGAGGACTTTTCAGGTCATGCTTAGTCATGAAACAGTGAACCCAAGGGGACTGGCATCTCACTAGCGGAGGAAGGAGAGGCACAATCGAAATCATTGGTCCCTGGAGTCAAAGGGATAACATCACAGCATTGTTGGGAAGAAAACTTTCCATTAGCCTTAAATTGCTGGATAAGTATGAGCTACTTTTAGAATAATAAATTGTAAATTTAATAGCTTCATTGAACCGGAACCTTACACTGGAAACAGAAGATTAGAATTGAGGGCAGAACACTGGGGGATGAAAGACGTGTGATGTTTTCATCATTCCTTACAATTAAAGGTTGGGACTGCTTATGAGAAGGGAAGTAATGGGTGGTGAACAGAAGAAGAGATGGAAAGGATATTAGAGAAACTCTAATCACAGGATCGTTGACCTAGAACGACATGAGGCCTTGGAGGTCATTCCTCTGCCCATTTTACAGAAAAGGAAAACAAGGCCCAGGGAAATGGAGTGGAGGAATTTGAACCCAGGTCATCTGCCCAGCAGCCCACACTGCCTCTCTTCAGGTCAATCCTTTCATATTACAGATGAAGAGACTGAGGCCCAGAGAGTGATGGTACTTTTCAGGCTGAGATTTCAGGACAGCCAAGCTGGTGCTTTTGACTCTAAGTCCAGGTGCCCAGAGATGGCTGAAGACGTTGAAGACTTTTTGTCTGGTTGGTTGGTTTGCTTGTTACCTCCTCTGGAAAGGGCAGAAGCTGGACAAGATGATCCCTGATCTCCCTCCCAGCTCCAGATCTAAGCCTGTGATTAGGGAACAGTGGACTCGTATGGTCAGTGACTGACACCTGCCCAGAACCAGATGTTTGCCTTCCCAGCTTCAATGAGAGGGCTTTAAATGGAAAATGGAGTGCAAGGTGGACTGGGACCCTCCAGAGTCTGGATCAGGGGTCAGACAATCAGGGCTCAGTCCGGCTCAAGCCGATATTACTTACGAGACCTTGGTCCCAATTCCTAATCCATCAAAGGAGCTGGCTTAGGATCCTTTCAACTCATAAAATCCTAGGATGTGCCAGGAGCACAGAGGAAACTGTATGACTAGTTACTAAGGCAACACTCAGGCCTGAGAAAAGAGAGAATGGCAGCAGAGAAACCTCCGAGCAATTCCAAGGAAGAAACTTCAGGTGCAGTGCCGGTCAAACTGATGGGAACGAGAAGGTATGGGGCAGGGAGGCAGATGAAGGAGGCCACCTTGGGGGCAGCACCAGAAACGCATGGAACAGCCAGCTGGGCCTTAAATACTTATTCAGAACGTGAAGGCTGTAGGGGCACCTTGGGGAGGGAGAACCCACCATCTGGTGAACGGGGCCTTCCCCAAAGTGACCAACACAGGATCAAAGCTGCCGGGAAAGGCCAGGACACTGAGTGCCAGACACACAGCCTTGCAATCGTTTCATGCCTTTGAAGATGACTTTATAAAGCAAAGACAAACAGCAGGATCTTTAGGCCAGTGTTTTTGTTGGAGATTTAGTCACCCTTCCTGTTGTCATCCAGAGGTCAGTACAATGTGAGACGGTGTCCAAAGCTCGAGACCTTCCCAGCTGCCATCCCCTGTTCCAAGGCCCCTCCCAGCTGCCATCCCCTGTTCCACGGCCCCTCCCAGCTGTCATCCTCTGTTCCAAGGTCCCTCCCAGTTCTGACATGCCCTGTTCTAACGTCCCTCCCAGCTGTCATCCTCTGTTCCAAGGCCCCTCCCAGCTGCCATCCCCTGTTCCAAGGTCCCTCCCAGCTGTCATCCTCTGTTTCAAGGCCCCTCCCAGCTGTCATCCTCTGTTCCAAGGTCCCTCCCAGTTCTGACATGCCCTGTTCTAAGGCTCCTCCCAGCTCTGTCATCCTCTGTTCCAAGGTACCTCCCAGTTCTGACATGCCCTGTTCTAAGGCCCCTCCCAGCTCTGTCATCTTCTGTCCTAAGGCCCCTCCCAACTCTGACATCCCCTGTTCTAAGGCCTTTCCCAGCTGTCATCCCCTGTTCCAAGGCCCCTCCCAGCTCTGTCATCCTCTGTTCTCAGGCCCCTCCCAGCTCTGCCATCCTCTGTTCCAAGGCCCCTCCCAGCTCTGTCATCCCTTGTTCTCAGGCCCCTCCCAGCTCTGCCATACCCTGTTCTAGGGTCTCTCTCAGCTCTGGCATCCTCTTTCCTCAGGTTTCCTAACCAGGCCCTAGTTTAGATAAGAATAAACCCAGTCTCTACACTCAGTCAAATGTAAAGGGCCCTGGGTTTAGTCCCTGTCCTGCCCCTGTCACTATAGCCTCAAGCGCATCCTCTCCTCTTCCTGGCCTCTTTCCCCTGCCCACCCCAAGTTCAAGGGCTCAGGCCAGAGAATCCCTTAGCTTCCTTGCAGCTCTGACTTTCCACACGTCCAGTTTCTGCTTAGACCCTGGGGTCAGTCACCCCAGGCTCTCTGGGTACAAATGAAGGGCAGATGCCAGCACCAGCAGAGGATCTGTGCCTCTATCTCCCAAGTCCTCAGAGGAGGCTGAATCCCCAGGGCCTGGGGTGGGATTTCAGAGGCTCTGGGAGAGGCCTGCAGAGGATGCTGTGACCCGATTCCCTCCCTGTGGCCTCTGAGTGTCCCCCAAGAGAAGCGACCGTACCAGGGTTAGTGATTTCTTAGCCCTGCTGGGGCACTGCCTTCCTCACCAGCTGCTCTGGCCCAGATGATAAGACAAGCATTTCTGAGAACATCAGTCCCGGTATCCCATGTCCTATAGGTGGCTTATGGAAAGAACCACTGGGCAAAAACAGAGACGGGAAAGGTCCCCCCTGGGGGCCGAGTGAGGGCACACTTGGGCAGAAGGGGTAGGGACCTCGGAGCCCACTGCCACCAATCCCCTAATCTCACAGAGAAGGCACCTGAGGCCCAGGAAAGAGGCAAGGATTTGCCCAGATCACACAGGGAGTAAGTGGCTTCAGAACCCGGGCTCCCCATCTCCAAGCTCAGGGCTCTATCCATTGTCTCCTGGACATTCTCTTCTCAGCTTTATAACAACCCTGAGGAAGGGGGCCAAGGGGAGGGAGTCAGAAAGGGCACAGGAGGGCAGGAGCTGCTTCTTGTCTTTGTGTCTGTCTATCCCCAGCTGGGTGCCTGGCATGGAGTGGGGGCATAATTCAGCAAATGTTTGTTGGCTATAATGAAGATTACCATAGAATGTAAGCTCCTTGAGAGCAGGAACTATGCTTTTATGTCCTCCAAACTTAGCACAGTGCCTGATATACTCTGATTTCCATTATCAGTGTGATGCTAAAAAGTCACTAAACATTGCCCAGGCTCCATATCTGTAAAACGAGGGGGTTCATTCTCTTCCATCTCTAAACCTATCAGATCACCCTAAATCTCTCTGACTCTGGGTCTGTTTTTCGGTTTTCAAAATGAAGGGCTGGACTAGATAACCCTGGATCCACTTTCACCTACCTTCATTTGACAGTTGAGGAAACTGAGACCCAGTTATGGGGAAATGACCTGCCCAAGGTGATGTGGCAGGGAGAAGCCCCTTACTCTCCTGACTCCCAGGTTACCAGATAATAAGAATAAATAAGCAGGCTTGTTTCTAGGGGCTTCTTGGGGAAACTCAGCACTCTGGGGTTGTGATTGATGCCATGTGAAATGGGCAGCCAAACATTCATATGATGGGAGAGGACACATCAAGAGTTTTATAAATAGTTTCAGACTTTCTTTGAAAGGAAGGAGAGGGTGGAAAGAAAGAAAATGCAAAGCCGGTTTTTACTGGAAAGCAGATTTTAAAGGGAGTTCCAGTCTGAAAGAAACAGTGGGAAAGCCAGGAGAGTGAGGACATTTGGACAGACCTCACATCACCAGTGACTCTGTCTGAGACCAGGCCAGGTGGCCTCCACTGGGGGCAGGATCTGAGCTTGTCATCTGTCCCAAGAGCAAAGCAGAAGCAGGGTTCCAGTGTCCGAAGTGGGGAGCCTCCAGTCCCTGACCCCGGACCTGTCACGTCCAGTGGGCTTTACTCCCTAGCACCAATGAGACAGAGGAGGCAGCAAACCCTGCCACATCACAAAGGCAGGCAAGCTAGACTAAGGCACAAAGGAGAGACCGAGGCCTGGTCTCTCTTCAGGAAGACACCGGGATGGATATTTCAGCAGCTGCCGGGATCACTCCATGTTTTTGTACTTGGTGAACAGGTTGTATAAAACCCTCAGGGTAGACTTGAGATCCAGGTTGACGACATCTGCAGGGGAGGAAAGGCAGCAGCTCTTTAGGGGGGTTGGGAGAAAGCTCCCACCACCCCCACCCTGTGTAAATCCCTCACAGCAAATGCCCACACTCATCAGCTCAGGAACAAGGGTAATAATCAATTAAAAGGCACTGGGGAGAAAGGCCCCCACATCAAGGAGCCCAGTCCACTGCACCAGGAGCTGGGGCAGCACACAGCCCCTGCCCTCCTGGAGCCCGGTGCACTGCACCAGGCGCTGGGGCAGCACACAGCCCCTGCCCTCCTGGAGCCCGGTGCACTGCACCAGGCGCTGGGGCAGCACACAGCCCCTGCCCTCCTGGAGCCCGGTGCACTGCACCAGGCGCTGGGGCAGCACACAGCCCCTGCCCTCCTGGAGCTCAGGCTCTACCGAGGCAAACAACAGCCCATGATTATTTACAAGGTCACCGTGGGGCTCTGGCCGCTGGGGAATCAGGGGTATTTGTTTTCCAAGGTCTTCCAATGGGAGTGAGAAGATGGTGGGAGAGAAAGTGCCTGACTGTTGATTGAAATAAAAGAAGTGAGGGGCTCTGAAGGGCATCGGATGAAGAGCGAGCTCATTCCAGGCACAGGAATCGCTGGGTGAGGGAGCAGGGAGAGAACAGCCGTGAAGGGTAGATGGGAGCTGCTGGGGCCTTCTGACCAGGCCTGGGCGACAGCTGGGCAAGCGAAGGTGGTAGCGGGGGCTTAAGTGTCTGCCCATGCTTGGTAAAATAGTTTGTGTATGTTTTCTTCTCTCCTCCCCCCAACCCTCAGGAGGCAGGTATGACTCCCATTGTAAAGGGGACAGCAGGCCAGGGACAGGGTTCAAAGCCAGATCTCCAGGCTGCCATCCAGAGCTCTCCGGGGCCAGCGCGGCTGCCTCCCCAGATCAGGGATAACACAGTGCCAGCCCTTCACAAGTCCCTGGCTGCTGGGCCTTCACTGCACTTGGCTATTTTTACTTTTTGGAAATCAATCTCTCTGCTCTGAAATCTCTGCCATGTCCATGGGATAACATTTCTATTTAAAGACAATCTGACACCTCCCTGAAACCCAGCCGGTCCCATCTAGAAACAGGCCTCCTGGCCCTCTCTGTCCTTCTTTTTTAATCTGAATACAGAAAACAAGGGCAAGGAGAAAGGGGTGGGAAGGTGGGAGGGAAGATTGGGGCTTCCTGGGCTCTCTAGCCCAGACCCTGCTCCGGTGCCGGACGTCAGCCCGTGATGACGACTAGGGGCCCTCAACCACCCTGCCCAGTGTTTGCCATGGCAACCACCAAAGATGACCTCAGCCAGAAATGAGGCTAAGGCCCAGTCAGCCCTGACCAGCCGGCTCATCTGGGGAGGCAGGAGATACTGAGGCCACTGCAGCCCCAGCACCTGGTAGAGGCCTGGGGGAGGGCTACCATGGAAGTTGCTCTGCCCGGCCCATGTAGGTAAAGCAGGGAGTGAGAGGGTAGAGGGAAAGGATTTTGGAGGATTGGTTTCATGAAAGGAAAAAAAAATCCCGAACAGAGGTGGCCAAAGGAAGAAGAGGAATGGGCCACCTTGGAGGTAGTGAGTTCCCCATCTCCGAAGGTCTTCAAGCTAAGACCAGACGACCATCTGTCAGAGATGGTGGGGGGAGGGGGGATTTCTAGGCAGCTGCTACACCAGATGCAGCCCCTCTGAGGGTCTTTTCAATTCTGTGACCAGTAACTCATCAGCCTCCCAAATTTCCCCCGACTTCTGACTTAACAGAAAAAAACAAAACACATGGCAACCATAACATTGGTGAGTAAACAGAGTTACAAACAGGCTAATTCTATGACTGGCTGACCTAGACATGCTGAGCTTCAGTCCTTATAAAAGCTGAGAAGGGAGAACTGGCATTGATCAGATGACTAACCCAGGGAAGAAATGGAGCCCGCTCAGGCTAAGTGCACAATCCCTCGCTCGCTCCCTCCCTCCCTTCTTCCCTCTCTCTCTCTCTCTGTCTCTGTCTCTCTCTCTGTCTCCCTCTGTCAACATAATGCCCTTTAAAGGGGTCCTGGAAGGGCCCTCTGAGGCCAAGCCCAACCTCCCTGTGTCACATGTGAAGACACTGGCCCAGAGAAGCTGGCTGTCACACTGGGTTACAACCAGAAAGTGGGCATTCCATCTGGGGCAGTTTGCAATTTCCCTGGAGGAAGTGACATCTGCTGATCAGCACCTCAATTAAGGAGCAAGGAACAGAGCTGGGGAGGCCACAGTCCCTCCATGCAAACACCATGGGAGAGGCAAGGGCACTTGGGCCTAGGACCGTGCTGGGGCCATCCTCCCGGCAGCAGAGCCCCCATAAGAAGCATCTCTCTGGGAGAATTCAGTGTGTCGGGCAGACTTTTGGCAAATCAAAAAGATATTCACAAGGAAATATCACAGATGTCTGTGAATGAATTTCCTGACACCAAAGCAAGGTAGAGATGATGCTGCCAGGGAAGGCCAGCTCTGGCAGGCCCAAGCAGGCTGGAAAGGCCTCAGCATGAGGGCAGACCAGTCAGCTGTCCGAGGAACAGCCTGGCAAGGCGAGAAAATCTCAGCCCCAGGCTCGTCGACCACCTGGGGGAGAGCTGGGGCCACAGCACCTCACAGGACACCCAGAGAGAAAAGCACAAGGTGGGGTCTCCACAACAGAACTCTTTCATTATGATGTGTCTTATCAATGATGAATCCACCCTGAGGGAAATCACTTCCTTCTGAGCCCCTTCTGTCAAACGAAAAGATGGCTAAACTCAATGAGAAAGGGGCCACCCCTCCCAGCCCTGCCATCCCCTGTCCTCAGGCCCCTCCCAGATCTGACACCCCCTGTCCTCAGGCCCCTCCCAGCCCTGCCATCCCCTGTTCTCAGGCCCCTCCCAACTCTCACAGTCTCTGCTTCAGGTACCAAAGAGCTTTCCCTTAGACTTTCTGTCCACTTGGCTAATTCTTCCTGTCTCTTGTCTAATCTCCAGGCCCAGCCTCTCACTACCTTCCTTCCCTCTGAACATCATGGAAGAAATTTCAAGCCAATGTTTCTGCATCCAATGAAGGGAGAAACTTGCCCAAGGCAAGAAAGGAGGTAGAGGAAAAGCGGCCAAATCTAACGCCTTTCCCAGTGACCCCCCCCCCACACAGGGGGTGGAGGGAATCATAAAGCAGGCAAGAATCCCGCGTGATCGGCCCCCATAAATGCCAACTGCAACACCTCGGAAGCTGAAGAGGAAAAGCCAGCTGAATGAAATCCCGTCCAGGCCTCTGCCGGGGCGTCCAAGCCAACCAGCATTTAACCAGCGCCTACTGCTTGCTAAGCAGCGAGCATACAATTGGTTTTCTATTGCTTTTTGTAAAGGGCCGCTCTCCTGGAGGAGCTTACACTCCAAGGTGGGGACAACACAAAAGGCAGGAAAGGGCCGGTGCCAGGACCGGGCACATCTCCAGGAGCTGGAAGCGGGCTGGGGGCTGGTGCTGAACCGTGTTCAAGCCTCTACCAATAAGGAAGGCAGAGGGAGGAGCTTGGGGCTCCTGGGGGGGGGAGGGGGAGCAGCGTCCTTTCCCCTCCCCACCCACCTCATCCCCCCAGATGCCGGGATGGATGCGGTGGAATCAGGCCAGGAGGGCCCTTCTTCGTGTCCGCCTGGGAAGACCACGGGGGCACAAAGCTGGAATTGCACAAAGTGGAAAGCAGAGGATCCTAAGTCCACCACAAGAAATGCCTGCTCCAGGCTTGAAAAAAGACCCTACCCCCACTACGCCCAAAGACCACTGGGAGTCCGAGGGGGACAGCGCCTGGCCCAGCCACTGACAAGCTGTGTGACCTCCGATAACTCACTTCCCTGAGCAAATATTACCTGCCACCTGTTGTCTGGGGGGAACCAACCAGCAAGCATTTATGAAGCACCCTCTGTATACTAGGCATGGGAGGGGGGCCCTGCCCTCCAGAAGCTTACACTCTAGTGGTGGGGGAGGGGGGATGTGGTAAAGTGCCTCATAAACCACCCAGCTCTATGTAAATATGTCATTATTGTCGTTATTAATTCTCAGCTACTTAACAATTTATGGAGTGTTTTCCTCATTCTGACTCTGTGAGATCAAACCAAATGACAGGGAAGGAAATGGAGTCACAGAGCTAGAATGTTGTTGAGTTACAGACTCCAGACTCCCCCCACGGAGCTTTGCCCCTAAGAACATCCCTGGTCTAAAGTTAGAAGCAACCATCTGGTGCAAACCCCTCATTTTACAGAGGAGGAAACTGAGGCACATGCCCAAGAACTGGAGATAGAGGGGACCTGGGATGCCATCTAGTCCAACCCTCTACTATTACAGGGGAGAAAAATGTAGCTCAGGAAGGAGAAGTGAAGGATTTTCCAGAGGATACGGAGGGAGGATTTGCAGCCAGAACCAATGCCTTGAGCACTGTACCACACTGTTCCCTTAGGACTCCTGGGAATCCAAGATGGGAGTCAGAAGGGACCCAGCAAACTGTGATTCTCAGCTGAGTGACCCAATCCAGAAGCAACCCCCAAACCAGACAGATCTGACTAAGGGAGAATTCTAGGGCCTCGAACAAAGGGGGTTCCTTCTGGAGCTCAGAATAAGAACTGGGCCCCTGGGCAAGATAGGGCTCCCCCCAGGTATTTCCTGCCCTGCCTCGAAACTAAATTAAACTCTCTCCTCAAAAGGACATAAGGAATGAAGCATTCTAGGTGTCACAGCTGCCTTCAGTCAGAGCGACAGACACAGGTGGCCACTCTCTTTCATGGTATCACCAAGGCCCAGAAATGCCCAAAGTAAGGAGACCCGAGTAACTGGAGAGTGGCCAAGCCTCCCCTGGCTATTTCTAGCCCCAGCTGCCTCCTGAGCCAGGACCAGCCTGGCTCCCCTCACCCACACAGCCTGGCAGGCACACACACTGACTCAGGAAGGGACCCCCAGTGAGGCTCTGGGGGGAGCCAAAAGCCTGTAGTACCGGGTCCCCTCCCCTCAAGTGGCTTAGACTCTAACTCCGGCTCCAAGGGAAGGAGCCGTGACCAGTCCAATCACTGGGGCTCTGCCCCTTGCCTGGACAAGTCCCTGGATCTCTCTGGGCCTCACTTCCTCAACCGTAAGCTGATGGGGGGACCCACCATTGGAAATCGCTGGGGCTGGAAAAGATCTAAGGGAAGACACTTTGAGATCACAGTCCTGCCTCTGGCCCCTTCACTCCACCCCCCGGCTGCAGAGGCTTCTGGATTCTCTGCCATGCCCCTGGAGCCTGCTCACAGCTGCACTCCTGCTGCCCCCTGCCCCTAAGGGAGGGAAGGGACCAGGCCAGCCTTGCTCACCCCTCTTGGACTTTCTGGGCTACCCTCCCCCATTAGAATGTAAGCTCCTTGGGGGCAGGGACTTTCCTTGTGTGTCCTTTTTATATTCCTCAGTTTAGCACAGTGCTTGGCACACTCTATAAGTGCTTGGTGACTCAACTTTCGTCATCTATAAAATGGGAGAGAGGTGGTCAGTGGTGTCTAAACTTCTATCCAGTTCCAGATTTAGAATGCTTTTATCTTATGGTTCTGGCTTTTCTGCTTTCTACAAATGTGACATTGGCCAAAACACTAGGCCTCAGTTTCCTGATCTGAAAAATGGACTCAGAGGTCCCTTTCAGAGCTGGGTCTACAGCCCAGTCCAGAGGTGAATAAGAATCTTCTCCTCTCCCAGCCCTTCAACAGTTTCTCAATAACTTCTCTTTGAAGACCTCCAGGGACAAGGAACTCATTTACCAAGCCAACTGTGGCACTCTCCAAGGCAGCGACAGTCACATTTCATGCTATCTCGAGGAGAAAGCACAGGTTTGAGCCTCTTGGGACCCACTGTAGCTAAGTGACTCTGGGTGAGTCTCTCCATGGGCTAAGCAGCTCTTCAAGGCACTCCCAGCATCATGGAATTATCAAGACTAACCTGGACCTGGCCCCAAGGAGGATGTCTTTGCAGAGGTGGGGGACTATGGGTACAGAATGTTGCATACACTCTGACTTGGTGACTTTGTAGAATAACTTTGCTGACATATATTTTGTCCCTTTTTTTGTTACAAGTTCTGACTTGCTGAGGGAGAGGAATAGCCAGAAAAGAGGGGATGAAGACAGGAATCAATCATTTGTTTTTTAAATCTCCTACAAAAGCAATCTCATACCTTCTGGGCGAGCCTTTGGCTTCTTGAGTCCTCCATCTTGCATGAGTTCAAAAGCGAAGGAGACGTTGTGGACCTGCCCAAAAAGAAGAGGTGGTCACCATCACCAAACGGTAGCAGTTACCTCTGGAGGACATGGGCCAGAAACAGAATGCAAGCTTCCTGAGGGGAGGGACCAGCTTAGTTTTTATTGTCCCATTCCCAGCACCTACAAGCAAGCAACCAGCATTTGTTAAGGGTTAACTGAGCTCCAGGTGCTTTGAAGAGCACACAGTAAGCATTTCATAAGAGTTGGGCAGACAGAATCAAATCCCCAGGAATCATGCTGAATGTCCAAGGACAAAGGGCAGCCGTCTTCATCTTCATCTTCGAAGCCCCGGTGTCTGCCCTCCAGGACCTTGTTTCTATTGTAAGGAAATGTATCCCCAAGTGCAGCCCAAGGGTTGCCTTGCTTTGGGTGGGGGCACGGCTGGGGGGCGGTCCAGTGATTGTGGGTTTTTTATTTTCTTACAGAAGGATTTGTTCCTCAAATTTCCATATGGTTTAGACAGTTTCTCCTTGCCCTTCCATGAGGTAAGCTGGGACAGGCCAGTGGGCACCAGGAGGCCTGGGTCCAGTCCCAGCAGAGCCTGAGTCTCTGAGTGGAAGGGACGCCTAGGAGATGGGTGGGGTGCTGAAGGGACAGCAGGGACCCTGCCACAGACTCCCTCCTCACTCAGTCACTGCATAATCATAGCTAGAGTTTACAGCGCACTGCGAGGTCTGCAAAACGCTTCATTGATACCTTGACAGCTGCCCTCTGCTGAAGACCCTCTTCCCCTCCCTGCCCCAAGTCTCAAGTCCATCCCGGAGCAGGTCTGATTAGGCCACCCCACCCCCGACCAATCAAACCCAATGGCGCCCCATTATTTCCAGAATCAAATATAAAATCCCTTTTCTCACTGAAAACCCTTCCTGACTTGGCCCCTTCCCACTTGTCTGGCCTGCTTGGGCTTTCTTTCCATCCACACACTCTCTGGTCCAATGTTGGGGGTCCCCCCAGTGGCCCTCCATGACCCTCCATCTCTAGTCCTTTCCCCATACCTCAAACGCTCTCCCTCCTCCTCTTCATCTTCTCTGACTTTCCTCGTCCCTCCTGTGGCTGGTTCTTCCCCACCCCCACCCCCAGAGCCCTCCTTATGTCTGGTATGTACTCAGTTGTTTGTGTGGTATCTTCCTCATTAAACTATGAGCTCCTTGAGGGCAGGGACCTGGCTTACACTCCTCTTGGTATGTTGGTGTTTAGTATGCAGTGCCTGGCACACAGTAGGTACAAAACAGATGTAGAGGTATTTGGACCCAGAAAGCATGTCTGTTTCCCCCCCCCCCCCATAGGCTTTTTATTCTGGTGAGTCTGGGATTTCTAAAAGTGGGAAACAAAAGGATTTTAGGGGAAACTTTCTAGCCCTCTCTTAGGGGGCTTAGAAACCATCAGGTCCTAAATGAGCTGATGGGTTGGTATTCTGAGGGCATTTACTAAAGTTATTAAAAGTTGTAACCTGAGGACCTGGGTGTGAATCCAGACTCTGCCCCCTATGTGGGTGGGTGAAAATCTGTGACCTCAGTTTTCTCATCTGTAAAATGAGGATAATAATAGTACCTACCTCTCTAAGAGAAATATTAATCTAGTGGCCATGGGGTCTGAAGCCAACTACCTAACATTGGGGGCAGAAGCACTTAAAGCTCTCCACTGAACCATAAGGGTTCAGAGACCCAGCCTAAAACCCAATCTACCATCTGATGGTTGGCCACAGAAATCGGGGAAAACAAACCGGGGAAAAAGCTGTCAGAGAATTCTGTAGTTGGAAAAGACCTCGGAATGCTCAGCAATCAAAAACCCTTTGAACCATAATATTTTGATGAGTTAAGTGTAAAATGAATCAGAAACATATGGATAAAAATTTACTCACAATGCAGTATAAGAGAAAAGCATTTTTTTTTTTAAATCAGTGTTTAGTCAAACCCACATTTGGAAACAAGTTGAGATATTAGAAAGTCTATGATGGCTGAGCTGGACAAAAGGCCATGACTACATGCGGAGGTCAAACTTTCCTGTGAGACCTCAGTAAACACAACAAGACAAAGGGACCACTGAGGGGGATTCTCACAGACTGAGTCTTTGTACTGAGGTAGGGCGAGACCTTGTAATTCATTTTGGAAAGGGAAGGAGAGGGAGAGAGAAGGAGAGAGGGAAAG
>NW_027186376.1:3534356-3555384 GCF_028583685.1 Petaurus breviceps papuanus | reverse complement strand
GAGAGAGAGAGAGAGAGAGAGAGAGAGAGAGAGAATGTCAGAGAGTGTCAGAGAGTCAGTGAATAGAGCCAGCCTCAAAGCCAGGAAGATGTGGCTTCAAGCTCTGCCTTTTCACACATTCTGGCTCTGTGACTTTAGGCAAATCACTTAACTCCAAGTCTCAGACAAATCTCTAAGACAGGAAATTTATTCCCACTAGAATACTTGATTTTCATCTCTATGCTCACATCTCTTTATCCAGCCCGAACTTCTCCTGGGTTTTCAGTCCCAAACAGAATTCACTATCATTCCCCCTCAACATCCCCCCTCCCACTTCCCTATTACTGCCCAGTGCATCACCATCTTCTGCCTCCCTCAGGCTCCCAACCTTGGAACCATCCCAGACTCTCTCACCCTGCCCCTCGTGTCTAAGCTGTTGCCAAGGCCTGTCATTTTCACCTCTGAAACATCTCTCGTTGATTTCACCACTGCAGCATCTCTTATTAATTTCACTTTTGCAACATCTCTAGTCATTTTCACCTCTGCAACATCTCTTGTTGATTTCACTTTTGCAACCTCTCTAGTCATTTCCACTTCTGCAACTTCTCTCCTGGATTTCCCCTCTGCAGCATCTCTCCTATATGCCCCCTTGTCCCCTCTGAAGCTGTCACCAGGCTGGTCCGGTTCTCATCCCCTCATACCTGGACTACTGCAATTGACTGTGTGTGGATCTTCCTGCCTCAAGTCTCTCCCCACTCCAGTCCATCTTCCATTCAGCCACTAAAGTAATTATCCCAAAATTCAGGTCTGATCATGTCAACCCCTACTCAGTAAATTCCAGAGGCACCCCCTCTTGCCTACAGGAGCAAATACAAACACTGTTTGGCATCTAAAGCCCTACATAACCTGACTCCTCCTTCCTTGCCAGTTTTCTTGCATCTTATTCTTCGTGATACTTACTGTTCAACCCAGTGACCCTGGCCTCCTGGCTGGTCCATGAACAAGAGACTCTCCATCTCTCTGACTGTTCCTCGTGCCTGGAATGCTCTCTCTCCTTCTGACTACTAACCTCCCTGGGTTTAAGTCCCAGACAAAATCCTGTCTTCTTCAGGAAGCCTTCTCCAACCCCTCTTAATTCTAGTGTCTTCCCTCTGTTAATTAGTTCCTATTTATTTGTCTGCTTATTGTCTCTCCCGTTAGATTGTAAGCTCCTTGAGAGCAGGAACTCTGTTGTCTTTCTTTGTATCTCAGGGCTTAGCAAAGTGCCTGGCATATAGTAGGTGCTTGATAAACGTTTATTGATTGGCTGATTGAGAAAAAGTGTCAACCTGCATTGATTGAGGGATTTTCCTCACCTGGAAGCTCCCTACACCAGTGAAATTTATTATATTTAGAGGTACCTCAGCAACACAGTGGAGAAAGTGCCAGAGACCTGAGTTCAAACTTTGCCTCAGGACATTTGTTAGCTGTGAGACCCTGGGCAAGTCACTGAACTTTTCTCAGCCTCAAGTTTCCTCATCTATAAAATGGAGATAATAAAGGCACCTTCCCTTCCAGGCTGTAGCAAGGCTCCGATGAGATAACTGACATTTGAAATGTCCTTTGTAAACCTTAAAATGCTTTGGAAATACCATTATTATTCTCAAATAAACTTTGCAGGAGGCAGTTTGGCAAAGTGGGTAGAGAGAGCTGGCCTTTATGGCTACCGATGAAACTCTTGCGAGAGGGGGGATGGACTCAGGCTGCAGATAAGGCTGGTGGACATGGCCACTGCAGCAATTTCTTTTGTTTGATTATATAGGTTTGTAACAGGCTCTGTTTTTCTTGCTTTCTCAGTTGCGGGGAGAGTAAGAGAGAGGGAAAGAAGTTGAACCTGAAAATAAAATTAAATTGGCTCTTTCTTTTTCTTTAAAGATGTCTCTGGTACATACTGCCTCTGTGACCCTGGACAAATCACTCAGATTTCTCAGGCAATGTTCTAAGACTGTGGGTCTAATGAAATCTTGATTCTAGGCCTCATTCCTACCTAGCTCACTGACTGCCACTCGACTGTGAGCTCCCTGAGGGCAGGGGCTAAGTGACTTCTCAATTCTGTACCCAAGTACCTGACACAGTGTCTTACAGACAGCAGACGCTCACCAAAAGTCGAGTTAAATTTAGAGCTCTGTTTACTGGCTAGCATTTCAGGCCCTCTACACATATATTTTCTTAACAGTTTTACTGAAAACAATCTTCTCTCCAAACAATGCCTCTGGCACTTGCCCCACAGAAGCAGAGACATGGTAAGAACTCACAAACACATTTTCTTCCTACTTAGAGGAGACATGAGGAGTGTGGTCTACCAGACCTCCCAACCTTTCCTGAGTCTGGCAGGGTCCCCTTCCTGGCCTCTGCTGGCTCCCCACCACCCCGGCTGGGCTGGACCTGCTGCTGACATCTTCGGTTAGCCTCAGCCACCTGGAAGCTCAGGGCAGCCACCCAGGAGTCAGTAAACATGAGACCCATGTGTCTGTTATCACTTGTCTCTGGCTCCCAGCACTGACTCACATTCTCTGCCCACCCCAGAATCATCATAGAGATGACCTTTGGGAGGGCCAAGAATAAAGTTTTCAATGACCACAGTCTAAAGGTGAACTCCTGGAAGCATTAAGGACACAATATAAGATGCCAACATGCTCCGCCCAAGGTCCTTCCCCAAGCCATTACCAGGGCGCACAGCCCTGACGCCCAGATGTGCCGTAGGTGCATACTTACCTTCTGGTCGAAATTCTCTGGAGTTAAATGAAAGTTATGGAGAGGAACAAAGTACCCTTCCAGCAGGCCCATGAGCAAAACCAGGTACACGCCGTCTGCAAACTGAAGAAAACCAGCATTGGTAATGTTCCTGGATAGGTCCTGCCTCCCACTCACTCAAGCTGAGAAAAGCCACGTTCAAGTCTAGAATGTCTGCCTCTGGTGCCATGGTCCTTCTGCCACGATCAGAGAGACACCTTCTCCTGGCCCCAGGGAGGGAGAAGACCCCCTCGGGTTCTCATTTTTCAAGCCGTAAGAATAATTCTGGGTAGGTGAAGCCTTGTGTCCCCAAGATATCAAGATGTGGTCACAACCATACCCAGTCCTTAACCACTGTTTACTGACCTCTGGGAGGGATCACTCACCCTTTCTGCAGAGGGATAAACCAAGGCAAAAGAAAGCCAGGGAACCACACAGACTCAGGGAATATTGGAAGCACTGTGGCCCACAGAGAACTGGGTTCAAGTCCCACCTCTCATCCTTACTACCTAGGTGACCTTGGGTAAGCCATTTGAAATCTCTGGGCTTCACCCAGCTCCAGGAGAGCATGACTCCATGAGGTCACTCTGGTGCTATCACCTTCTAGCCATGACTTTAGACAAACTGCTGGACCTCAGTGTCCTTGTTTGTAAAGCTTGGGGGCAAGGGGCCCTTCTAGTCGAGGCCTGTGATCTTAGGATGCTCCCAACTCTTTCATTACCTTCAGCGTGGCCTTAGTAAAATCACTTAGCCTCCATGGGCCTTGGCATCCTCTTCTGTAAAACGAGGGGGATGGACAAAATAACCTCTAAGGTCCCTTCACTTACCTGTGACTTTAGGAAAGGCCCTTGCCCTCTCTACCTCAGTTTCCTCCTCTATCAAGAGAGGCACGAAGCAGATGGCCTCTCAGGTCCCTTCCATTGGAAATGTCCAGCTCCCTCATTTTACAGTTTAAATACATCAGGCCCAGAAAAGGGAAGATGCTTGGGGGAGGCCCCACAGTCAATGAGCAGGACAGCAGGAGAGAGACTCCATGTCTCCTAGACCTTCTAGGTGCCATTTTGAAACTATAAAGTGTGAAGGGCGGCCAGGTGGCTCAGCAAGTAAGAGCACTGGCTCCAGTGTCGGAATGACCTGGGGATCAAATCTGGGCTCAGATACTTAGCACCATACCTGGAAATAACTGGCTGTGTAACCTTGAGCAAGTTACTTAACCCCGATTGCTTATAAAAAAAAAAAGAAACTATAAAGTGTGGACTAAGGAAAGTCCATTTCTTTCTTGGGGGAAATGGGGGTTCTGAGAGTCTAGAAAGTACCAGGATAACAGGGGAGAAAGTGAGGATAAGCAGAGTCCCTCAGAAAGAAGATGCCAGAGACCCCAGAGGCCTGGAAGGAGTGAGCAGCCCCGCTGACTTAAAACAGGCAAGCAGATGGGAGCCATGAAGGGAGCCCAGTGAAGGGAGAGGAGGGGACGGACTGGCCCATTCCTGGAGTGTCAGCTCCGGAGGAGGAGGATGCAAGGGAGGAACTGAAAACACACTTGTTTCCCAAACCAGCTCGACAGAACAGAAGCACACAACGCCCCACACAAGCAGCGCTTCTTTTCATAGTTAACGTGCAGAACAGCAGGACACTCAGTGTTGTGGTGCACGGAGCACGGGGCCTGGAGTCAAAAAGACCTGCCTGCACATCCTACCCCAGACATCTACTAGCTGCGTAACCCTGGGCAAGTCACTTAACCTCTGTCTGCCTCATCTTCTCCATCTCTAAAATGGGGATAATACACCTGACTCCAAGGGTCTTGGGAAGATCACATGAAGTAAATACACACACACACACACATATACAGATGTATATATGTGTATATATATGAAATGGTGCTTAGCAAACCTGAAAAGTCAGTCAACAAACACTGACAGAACTCCCAAGTGAGGAAAGACCCTCAACTAGTGCAGGTAGGCAGCTTTCTTAGTCAATAACTATTTTATGGAACACCTGCTATGTGCCAGACACTGTGCTGAGAAATGCCCATAATCTCTGTCCTCAAGGAGTTGATAATCTAATGAGAGAGACAACATATAAACAGATATATGTGTATTTAGATATAGATATGTAGATATCTAAAGTGGCTATGTACAGAATAAGTAGGAAATAATTAGGCACTGGAATTGGGAGAAATCAGGCAAGGCTTCCTGCAGGAGGTGGGGACTTAGATGAAGCCAGAGCAGAGGAAGGAGAGCATTCCAGGCAGGGGGGATGGCCAGACAAGACGTCCAGAGCTGAGAGAGGACAGAGCCCAGAGGAGGCTGGTGTCGCTGGATCGAAGGGCATGTGTTAGGGAGTGAGGTATCAGAAATTGGAAAGGGGGGAGGGGCCAGGTTTTGAAAGGCTCTGAATGCCAAGCACAGAGTTCTGTATTTGTTCCCAGAGATAACAAGGCCCTGCTGGAATTTACTGGGTAGGGCTGACTCAGTAGGACGTCAGCTGAAGTCCATTTTTACAGCTGTGAGTAAGAGCTCCAAGAACTCCTTGATTAAAATCAAGGCTCTCCCCTTGCTCTGAGTCAGTCCCTCCCCTTGCCTCAGTTTCCCATCTGTACAATGAGAGGCTGGACTCCAATGTCCTCCAATGTCCGGTCCCAGGTCTCTGCTGTGGATTCTTTCCCTCTCGTTGTTGCTGACCTGTCCCTAAGCACCTCGAGTGACCCTAGGTAAGCAGCTTCTTTCCTCGTCTGTACCAGGAGAGGCCAGCACTAGGTTCTGTCTCAGGAGAGTCCTTCTCTCACAAGCCTGAATACTGGTGCATCCCCTCCCCCAGACCGACTCCACACCTTAATTTACTAAGGGTGACTTGGTGTCTCAGCAGAAGGCTTTTTAATAAGTGTCAGATTTACTTTAACGAAAGGAGAGAAACAAAAGCCTAGAGATTCATGAATCTGAGGGTGGCTTCCCCAGCTGGGGCCCTCAGCACTTAATTAAGGCCTGGCAGATTCAGGCCATAACAGAGTGGGGGGATCTGAGACCATAGGCTGCTCCAATTAAAAACAGTTCCAATTTCCCAGGGCCCCCTCCTTCCCAACAGCCCTAAGAGGGTGTTACTATTCCCATTTTATAGATGGGGAAACCGAGGCCCAAAGAACTGGGTGTGGCTTTGCCCATGGTCCCACAATCAACAGAGAGGGGGTTCTGAGGGTCAGGATAACAGGGGAGGAAACCTGTCACATAATCACCAGATGTAGACCTTGAGAGATCACTGCCTGGATTACTCATTCACTGATTCTTGCTCTGGGCTGGAAGGAATAATCACTATGCTCCCCAGCAAATTCTTTACATTCATTTTAAGAGGCAACAAGGGAGGCTTATTAGCAAAGAGACTGCATGAAGGTGGAGACACATTCACAGGTGGCTGGATGCTCTCGTTATGGTAAAGGGGTGGCGGCCGTGGCCTGGGAACAGCCCGGATCATTGGGGAGTTTAAGCAGGAGCATCTCAGCCCAGAGCCCAGGAAGTCACGGATCCCCCTCCTGCCCAGGGAATTGGTTGGCCATCTTCATGTGGCTGAAGAAGGCTTGAAACAGAACCTTCTTAGGCTTCCTTCGGGCACAAAGAAACAGAGGGGCCCCTATTATTATATGGGCTTGGCTTGGGCTTTTGAAGGATGTTAGGGACAGGGATGTGTTTATTTAGGGGGTTTCCAGGTGAGAAAACTCCCTCCCCCGGTACAAGGGTGCACTCCTCTCTAAAGGACCCTCTCAGAAAGCTGCTTAGACCACCCTGAGGTTAAGGGTGACACAGCCAGCAGACAGGGGCAAGGTGGGACTCCCCTTCCACCACCTCCCTGGCCCCAAAGCCAGCTCTCTACCACAGCTGTCCCTCTTAAAAATAGCATAAAATACAGTTCCAAGGCAGATTTGGATTTGAACCCAACATATGAACAAGCCTTTATGCAGCATTCACTATAAAGGGAGGGACACTGTGGTGCCAGGGGGACAGATGAGTCTGATCCTTCCTTTTAGAGACAGTGAGGACACTGAGGCTCAGGGAGCTCATTGGGACATACCCAGGCTCGAACTTGCATCTCCTGCCATGCCTGCCAGTCTGACCCGTCCCTCAGGGCTCCCCCACCCCGGCCCAGATGGTGCCTTCTGCTGCCCCAGGCAGCCTCCCCTCAGGAAGCACGCCCCAGGCACCCATCCTACCTGTGTCTCCAGCTCCGTCACCTCCAAGTTCAGCTTATTAAGGTGTTTATTCACGAATGTGATAAGAGACTGCAGGGAGAAGAGCACAGAGAACAAGGGGTTAACGATGGCCAGGCCCAACGGGGGGCAGTTCTGGGCATTGAAAGAAACAAACTCTAAAAATTAAAAGCTAATGAAACAAGCTGATACTTCAATGGGATGGATGCACCCATCACGGGGGACAGGAACTACATGAACACACTTTCACATCCCTCCTGTGACGGGGAGCTCACTGCCACTTAAGGCTGCCTGGTCCGTTGTCCTTTTTTTTTTTTTTTTAAGCAATCAGGGTTAAGTAACTTGCTCAAGGTTACATGGCCAGTTATTTCTGGGTGTGGTGCTAAGTATCTGAACCTGGATTTGAACCCCAGGTCATCCCGACACTGGAGCCAGTGCTCTTACTTGCTGAGCCACCTGGCCGCCCCTAAGCAATTGGGGTTAAGTAACTTGCTCAAGGTTACACGGCCAGGTATTTCTGGGTGGGTGCTAAGTGTCTGAGCCTGGATTCGATCCTCAGGTCATCCTAACACTGGGGCCGGTGCTCTTACTCGCTGAGCCACCTGGCCACCCCGTTGGCTTTTTTTAACTGTTCTAATCAAGATTGTCTTTCTCATGGGGAGGAAACCCACCCCCTTCTAAGCTGCCTCTGCCCCTTTCATGAAACAGAGAATACATTTGCTTTCTTTTCCATGGGACGGTCCTTTGAATATGTCAAGGCACAGAGTGACAAGATCCTGGAGTGAGGGCTGGAAGGGTCTCTTAGTCCAGCCCCCTTCTTTTATAGATGTGGGAACTGAGGCCTAACATGCCCCAGTAATGAAATGATGAGCACCAGTGAAGGGCAGGGCCTCACGGTAAAGTCTAGGATCCAATAATTAAAACTCTCCCACCCAATAGGAGCCTTCTTGCACCCCGGGGATTTTAGAAGATCCAAGATTCTGCCGGCCCAGCCCATGCCCCCATCCACTGTAAGGTCCCTTTTGCAGACAAGCTCAGGTGCATGAAAGGTCTCAGAAAAAGGAACAGCTACGGCACAGGCCGGAATCACCAGCTGGGTGCTTCTCAGACGCCCGCCCGGCAGCGGACGCCCAGCCCTCCATTCATCCTGTTTTGCCTGAATAAAGACATTCTGGCTTAATGCATTTCTATGCCCCGCTGAGGACGGGTTTTAAATGTCTTTAACAATAAAATTTTTTTTTTTTTAAATTCAGACCAGATGATCCAGGAGACTGATCAGCTCCTAACCCTGCTGACTTCAAGAGAAAGAAGTTTTGGTTTTTTCGCCCCCATTAGGGGCCTTGACATCTGTATGATCTGATGATGCCCTTTCTCCTTTGTAGATCTGTCTGGAAGGAAAATGGGCTCAGTTTGCTCTCCAGCCCCACTCTGACAAGCAAGCTCAGAGGAATGGTTTCAGAGAGGACTTAAAATGCTCATCAGAAATAGCAAGACCCAACAGGCCTATGTGCTTTAAAAAAACAATGGAGATGAGGCAGAGGCTTGAATCTGAATTAGCTCCCACAGAATAAGGCCGGCTGGGACGTGCCTGCCAGAATCTGCGAGGCGTGCAGGCCAGGAGGTCCCCAGGGAGCAGAAAGAGCCCATGTCCTACGTCACAGCTCCCTTCCTGACTAATCACATCTCAACGTGTGAGGCAGAGATGACCTAGATTTCAAGCATCAGCCACCTCTTTGGAGGCAGTGACGTCTTCCTGACATCAGAGCCCAGGGCCAGAGTGGACCCCAGCTTACCTTCTTCACCACACTGAGCTTATCAGGGGCGTGGTCAAAGAGTGTGTCGAAGGCGTCTCGTTCTGTGGGGCACATGGAATGAGAGGAGCGTTAGACAAGAGAGGGCTGGGATGATGCAACTGGCCTCTGGACCAAGCTGTGGCCAGCCCAGAGAGTGGCCTCACTGTGAAGCTGGAAGGAATGCCTTCCAGGCCATCATGCCATGCAAACCCCTTGAGGGCAGGGACTTTCATTTCTGTCTTTGTATCCTGGCACTGAGCTCTGGTCCTGGTACAAGGCAAGGAAAGAGGCTAGACTTGTGTTTGCATTGGTATAAGGAACCTTCAGGTGAGGAACTCAGAGGCCATTGAGACCAACCTTTTCATTTGACAGATAGGGAAACTGAGACCCAGAAAAGTATAGTGCTGAGGGTCATGGATCTTAGAGTTGGAAAGGCCCTTCAAGGCCATTTAGTCCTACCCTCTCATTTTACAAATGGGGAAACTGAGACTCAGAGTTTAAGTGACTTGTCCAGAGACACCCAGCTAATAAGAGTCCGAGGCAGGATTTGAACTCAGGTCTTCCCGACTCAAAACTCCTTCTTCTGCATTATTGTACTACGACATAGTATCTAAACTATTTAAACAGGATTATTCCACGATCTTTTTAAAAAAGAAATCTGAAATGTTCTTAAACAAAATGAATGCATCAGCATTTGGCTTAAAACAAACAAACCAACCCTACAAACCATGGCAGCGTGCCTCGTATCCCAACAGCCTCAGGAAGGCCCTGGCCACCTCTGAAGGCGCTGGCTTCTATGTGTTTGGTCTCCCCCATCAGACTGTAAACTCCCTGAAGGAAAGGACCATCTTCTGTCTCTTTTTGTATCCCCAGAGCTCATCCTGGTGCTTGGGACATAGTAGGCAAATAATAAACATTTATTGAATTAAAGTGGATTGAATTAAGGTACAGCTAAGTGGGGCAGCTGAGAGAAGATGGGACTTGGAGACCCGAGTTCAAATCAGGCCTCAAACTCTTACTAGCTGTGTGACCCTGGGCAAGTCACTTGACCTGCCTGCCTCAACTTCCCCTTCTGTAAAATGGGGGTGATAATAGTACTTACCTCCCAGGGCAGTTGTGAAGACTGACTGAGATAATATTTGTAAAATGCTGACCTGCTAACGATTACTATCACTAATGCGCTCAGTGCTGTTCCTATGAAGGGGCCAAGCTAGGGTGAGATCGTGCAAGGGCAGCCTCTCCTTTGCCTAGAGCACTGAGAGTGTTCACCTTGGGTCCACAGCAGCCAAGGGGCCTGTGAGCAGATTTCGGGGGATCGAGGACCTTATTTGTTGTTTTTTCCAGTGAATATTTCGATGACTGTATTTCACTACAATTTCTTCCCTTTGTAATCCTCCATTTTTATTTTGTGCATTTAAAACCCGATTCTGCAAAGGGCCGAGCAGGTTTCACCAGACAGACTGCCAGAGGGCTCCAGGGCCAAACAAGTTAAAACCCCCTGCTTTAGGACATTCAGTAAGCTGATCCCCCAAAGAGGGATCTGGAAGAGGACCCTAAGAATCACCAAACCTAGAACTCTCAGCCTCCTTCCTGCTAGGATGGGAGACCCGGGGGTGGTCAGCGAGCAGGGACACAGTGGGTACAACCTAGATTTTTGAGGGGGGTGGTGTGAGGGAGCAGAGAAATGCCATCTTTCTGCCCCCGCCTTGTGCTCCTCTCCCAGTTTGTCTCTGGCCACAGAAGGGGTGCAGGGCCCACCCACCCATCAGACAGCCCAGTTTCCAGGGGTAGCCTAGGGCAGTGGAGGAGGAAGGAACAGGAAGCTGTTGCCATGGAGACCCCACATCATGATCCCTCACTCCCTGAAGATGCTTTTTCCTATTAAGAGAAGAGGCCCTCTGCCAGAAAAGTCTCTGGAGACCTCAACCCAGTCACCTGATGAGTTGACCAGGAAGTGGCCAAGGGAGGGGGGGGGGGTCTCAGTCCCGATCTGGCTCAGACAAGAGGGCATTGAGGAACCCCAAGAAGGGAAAAGTTAGTCCACTAGTATAGGGGTGCTCCTAAAATCCAACAAGCAGACCCCAGATCAAGAGGTGGATTTTTATTTTACAAAGGGGGAAATTGAGGGCCAGGGAGGCCAATGTCTTGTCCATGGTCACACAAGCACCAGAGACAGGATTTGCACCCAGCTCCTCTGACTCCAGATTTCCTAGTATGTCTGAGAAGGACCGCAATCTGCACAGATGGATGGCAGACCCAGACCAGCCTACAGAATTACTCCCTTTTCCCAAACACAAGGCAGCTGTTCCCAGGGAGTATGGAGGGAGATGGGAGGGGTCCCTGGTCCTTGGAGCCTCCCCCCCCAATTCAGCATCTCCTCTCTTAATGCTTGTGCCTTGGTTTGCACCTAAGTATTGTCATGTGCCCCCTCCATCGAATGCAAGCAGGGTTGATTTGTCCTATTTTTTTTCAGTACTTAGCCCAGGGCCTGGCACAGAGAAGATAATGAATAAGTCCTGGTTGATAGACTGGTCAAGAGATCTGCTGTTTCTCAGGCATAGTAGCCGACATCAACACAGACTTAGCCTAAGAAGAAAGAGTGATGGGCAGAGTCTCACTTTTGTTGTTTTTTAAAATCTTTTTTCCTTTTGGGCAATTCTCCATCTCCCCTTCTCCCCCCCTCCCCCCAGCACCTGAGCTATTCTGGAAAGCCCACACCCACCAGATGCCAGGCTCCATCCCCTCTGATGCTGGGGAGCCTGGCTCTGACACCTGCCACCAGACCCAGGGCAAGGCCTTTCAAGCCCTGGCATCCTGGCCCAAACTGCTGGAGTGACCCAGGCAGGGCTGGCCAGCCAGGTAAAACCAGCTCCTTAATGGCAAGGGAGGAAAAGAAGAAAGGGAAAGAAATCCCCCATGGCCACAAACACCTTCCCTTCCCTGGAACAGCCCATTGTTATCCCCCTCAATGCCTGATTTTCTCATTGTACAGAATGGAAGATGACTTCTATAGATCAGAGCTGAACCCAAGAACCCTGGTTCTTAACCAGCTCTAGAATACAAAGGGGGAAATTATTTGAGACATTAAGATTATATTCAATCCCATATTCTAGGGAACCTCTCTGGCTGATCAGATCAGTGCTCTGTCTTCTCTGGGTGGCATTCAGGGCTCCCTGCCTGCCTCTGCCCTCTCTGAATGACCCCCCTCCTATTCAGAGCTTAATTCACCCTCTCCCCATCTCTTCGCTAGGCTGCAGCTGAGAACCTCAGTGAAAGCCAGGACGTCTGCCCCATTTCCCAGTATCCACTGGGGTCGATTCTCATGAGCCAAACACGGCCACGATCTCCCTTTTCCTAGCTCCTCGCCAATATTTCACAACATGAAAGAATGCCCAGGGGACAAGACCACCAGGCTCCCCTCCAGTAGGAGCAAGGCAGGTCCAACATCCATCAGCGTGGCCAAAGAATGTAACAGCTAGGGGGCACCATAGTGCACAGAGTGCTTACAGGCAGGAAGACCTGAATTCAAATGCAGCTTTAGATGGCGACTAGCTGAGTGACCTTAGGCAAGTCATCTCACCTCTGCCTCAGTATCCTTATCTGTCAAATGAGGATAATAGCACCTCCCTCCTAAGGTCATTGGGAGAATGAAATGAGATACTGTAAGGTGCTTACTTAGCAGAGCTCCTGGGCACTTAGTAGGTATCATATAAATCCTAGTTATTATTCATTATCATTATTAATGTGTCATTTTCCCAGGCTACTTACCAAATCTTCCCATCATCATCCTGCAAATGAAAACAGAAAGGGACCCTCTGTTAGCACAGGTTCATTTATGGAGGTAAAGCATTCTTAAAGAGAGAAAAAGCAGACGAATAAAGGCACAGTGACAGTTGCTGACTGTTTGGGTTATAAAATAATTCATATAATTAATTGTTCATCACAATCTTTCATCCCCATTCTGTCTTCCATAAAAAGCAAGCATTCTTCACCTGTGGTAGAGGATTTCCTTAAAATTTTGATAACCGCATTTCTTATTTTATTTAATACATTTAGTATTTTCTTTTTCTCCAGTTACATGAAAAAAAAAAAACATTCTTAACACTTGCTTCTTAAATTTTGGAGTTCCAAATCCTCTCCCTTCCTCCCTCCCCATCCCCTCAGTGAGAATGCAAGGAGTTCCATAGAGGTTATACATGTGTAGGCATACAAAACATTTCCTCATAGTCATGTTGTGAAAGAAAACGCAGATCAAAAAAGCCCCAAACACAAACACCTCAAGAAAAATAAAAGAAGTAAAAAAAAGTCTGCCCCAATCTGTATTCAGACACCATCAGTTCTTTCTCTGGGGATGGAGAGCATTTTTTATCACAAGTCCTTGAGAGTTGTCTTGGTTTGATAACTGTATTTCAATATAATTGGTTTCCACTGCAATCCTATGCATTCTATTTTATGCATTTAAAAACCTTATTTTTTGGTCCGTGTTTTCTTCCACAATATGACTATTATGGAAATATGTTCTGCATAATTGACTGCGTACGTATAACCTATGTCAGATTGCTTACCGTTCTGGGGAAGGAAGGAGAGAATTTGGAACTCTTAAATTTAAAAAAAAATGAATGTCAAAAATTGTTTTTACATGTAATTGGGGAAAGAATATTATTAAAAAAACCTTATTCTACAAGCAGGGTCCCTCAGCTCCAGCACAGCCAGAGGGTCCAAAACACACAAAGCGTGAAGAAAGCCCTTGTGATACAACGTTCTGGTACTTTTTCCTATTGGAATGTAAGTGCTCTGAGGGCAAGGCCTGTTGGATTTTTATCTTGGTATCACCAGCGCCTAGGAGCACAGAGTCTGCCACATTGTAGGTACCCAGTAAACGCTTGCTGATTGAATGATTGATTGGTCTTGTTGACCAATTGTGGTTGGCTCTGTTGACTGTGGCGAAGTTACTTCTCCCTGAGTTAGTTTCTTCATTTGTGAAACAAGGAGGCTGAATCTCAGACTTGGGGCCAGAAGGGGCCCAGGCCTGGGCTCCCTCCCTCCTCTGAGCCCCGTGTGATCCACACACGTTGTGTCTCTCCAATACCTGGCACAGAACTCTGCATACAGTAGGGGTTTAATAAATGTTTGCTGCACTGAATGAACACCAAAGGCATTTAATTAAATGCTTATTATATGCCAATATAGTATGGTATAGTACAACGTGGAGCTTTGGAGACTTAAAAACTTTTCAGTTTTCCCCAAGTGGTTTCAAAGTGTCTGTGTCAGTGAAAAGAGCTCCTACGTGCCTCCCTCCCTCTGACCAAAGTATTACATGCAACAGTTAAATGAAGCCAGGTCAGATGTTTGCAACAGGACCAAAGAATGTGACAAATTAGAGCTTGGCACACAGTAGGCACCTAACGAGTGAAGGATCTCTTGATTAAAACCCGTGTCCCAGAGGCAGTTCCATCATAAACAAACATTTGAGAGAGAAACATTGCTTTAGGAGGTCGGGACCTGAACTGCCTTCCCAGCAGGCTGCCAAGATCAATGGATAATGGCTCCACCCCCTCCAGGGGAGGGCACTGCTGGGGATGATGAGAATGGCAGGGAGGAGAGCCTGGGCCCCATCCACGTCCTGTGGAGAAGGGGGTCAGCACTTACTCTGTGGTGCTGGTCAGCTCCTCTACCACGTGGGCCGAGTGCAGCAGGCCTTCCCGCTTCTGAAAGAGCCCAAAGACAGGACGCCATGAAGTTAAAGCCCAGGTGGCCTCCACTGCCCCCACAGGCCCCCCTCCAGCCCTGCACCCCTCACATTCGGTTCTTCCTCAGGATCTCACGTGTCTAAGGCCCTGCTTAGAATCTGGAAGGGGCGGCAGTCCAAGCATCAGCCCTGAACAAAGCCCCAGAAATCTTCTCCAGCTCGGTGACTAGAGATGAAGAACAGAGACCCAGAAGAGAAGGGACAAGCCCAGGGCCACTCAGCAAGGACCAGGGCTGAGAGGTGACTTCCACCACTCCTAGTAAAAGCTGCTTGGGGCAGGCCCTGGATGAACCATCTGGGGACACTGTCCAGAGACAAAAGCATGGCAAACTCATTTCACAAATGAACAAAACTTGGAGCTTTCTCTCTGCCAAGGCCTGGTTCAACTTTGCTCCCGTGGGTGCTGGGAAGTCCCTTCTAACCAAGACCAAAGAGAGAGAGAGAGAAAAGCAGCTGAAGCAAGACTACCCAACAGATCAACTCCTTCCAGAGGTCTATGCCATGCTCTGCACCCATGGCCCCCCCCACCTCTACAAAGAGGGCTCATGAGCTCTCACTTCCTATGTTCTAATCTCGGGGTTAGTGAGTTGGCCTTCTCAGTTCTGAGCAGACTCGAGGGGGTCCCACAGCCTCTTCTGTGCAGAAGGCACTCAACAGGGGCCTCTTGGCTAAAATGAGAAAACACACACACTCATTCTCACACCTACACATTCACTCTCACATGCACACAAACATACATTCACACTCACACTCATATGTACACTTACACTCTCACACGCACAGACACATTTGCACACACAGAGTCATCCATCCTAAAGGCCAGGGGTCCCCATTACCTATCTGTTGCCTCATCCAAAGAAGACTCAACCTGAAGCAAAAGGAGTCAAGAAAGCCAGGTTTTATTTTGATGTGTCTCCCCACCACCTCCAAGCTTCTCCACTGAGCGATAAGCATATTTAGGAGCTGAATACTGAATTCTGATGCATTGGCTTTAGAGGAATATGAATGTGCCTTTTGAAAAAAAAATCTCGTAAATTAAACCTGAAAGCTCCGGGAGCCTCTGGGCTCGCCTTTCCTTCGAACACGCCACTGTGGTTCATTTCCATCATTTATCTCAAATCCAGGAGAAGCTATAAATTCCACCCAAAAGGAAAACAACAGAATTTCTCAGGAGAAAAAAAGAGAATTTTTAAAAAAGGAGAGTACCCTGCAAGGTCTGAGTCAGGGAGTGTGCCCAAGAGGGGGCCGAAGGGTGAGCAAAGAGGGACGCGGGGTGTTACTTACTCTGACAACCACCACCTGCACGGAGACGTGCTCGGGGAGCCGGATGGGGGCCCGGAAGTGCATGGCCAGGGCGACCAGGAGATGGAGGATGGCCACGAGGTTCTTCCCATGGATTGCTACAGAGGGGAGAGGAAAGGAAGGTGCCTTCTGAACAATATTACACGTGAAGAAAGAAACAAAAAAAAAAAAAAAGGGTGGGGAGGGGGGGGGGAGTGAACAGCAAGGTACAGAAGAAAAAACACTGGGCTTGGATTCGAATCCTGGTTCCTGGGTGATTCTGAGCAAGACACCTCAACTCTAGACCCCACACTCCTCATCTGTAAAATGAAGCCATTTGACTTTTGAGATCCCTTCAGACTCTACTAAATCTATGGTCCTCTGGGTTTGAGTCAAGAGAGCTGGGTTCGAGTCCCACAACTACTAATTACCTCCCATGGCATGATGGGTAGGTTACTGAACCATCATCAGTTTTTCATTGGCTTAGATGACATAAAACTAGATTGAAATTTCAGTGCTTCTCCAAAGGGAAAAGAGACGCCAGATTTCCCAGGCCCAGTGGCGCAGACTCTCTGGCCACTTCTCCCTACTCTGCCTCAGGGCACCCTAGGCTGTGACCGGTGAGCTTGTGACCTCTCTTGCCTGGAACCAGGTCTCCAAGCCACCCCTTGCCTCTTTATGCGCTGTCTTCCCTCACTAGAACAGAAGCTTCTCGAGGGCAGGGATTGCCTTGCATGCTTCTCTCTGCATACAGAGCCCTTAGTAAGGTGCCCTCCCTTTTCACTGATTCATGATCTTTATGGGGCCTCTAAATTCAGTGTCTGCCCAAGAAAGGAGAATTGGCATCCAAGACGTCCCCTGCCTCTGCCGCTGACGGATCCAAGCCCAGGAGACAGTCTGCAAGAGCAAGTGGGCTGCAAGGGCCTCCGCCCCCAGGCCCCTGCATTGCTCTCACTTCGCCAGCCAGGCCAGCCATGCTGTGGATGTCAGGCAGGTTGTTTAGTGGGAAAACATCTGTATTAAGATGAATCATCTCTGCCATCAAAAGACAGAACTTATCGCTTCCACACCACAGTTGTTAGCGCACGCTGTGAAGGCGGCCACAGGACAGGAGGAGGTGAGGGGTGAATTCTGCTCTCAGGTTCGTGCTGACAGGCAACACCTGCCCTGGTTAATTAAGTTTTTATTCGATCTTACTTAGCAGGGAGGCTTGCTGCTGTCAAAAAAAGCCCTCCCGAAAACACCTAATGATAATTACCTCCCACTCCCCAGAAGATACCCGCTGGGAAGGGAGAGAAAGGAGTGGAACATTCCTAGGAGGGCCCTGGAGCAGGGGGCAGAGTCAGGCCAGGTACAGAAGACCAGGAAGAATCGAGGGGAGGGAGGAAGGAAAACTTACAGCTTCCACAACTCAGGGGACAGACAAGGGGAAGGAGACAGAGCATCAGGTCCAGAGTGAAAGGACCCCCTCTGACGCTTAGTGCCAAGTCTCTGAGTGCTCCAGGCCTCCATTCCCTCATATAGGAAATGAGGAGGTTGAGGTTCTGATGCCCATTGTCTGCCTGACCTTGGACATGTCCCTTCCTCGCCCTCAGCCTCAATTTCCTCCTCTGAAAGAGGAGGGGGTTGGACAAGAAGGCCTCTGAGGTCCCTCCCAGCTCCAGAGCCAGGATCCTGGGGCTATGATCCCCTGGAACTCTTCTGTCCAGAATCTCAGAGGTCACCTGGTCCACTCCCCAGCACCCCCCAGAGGCCCGATCTGGCTTTTTCCTGCTGATTTAAATCCTGACATCATTCTAGTTAAGACCATAAATACACAAGCTGCTAAAGCCCTATGTGAAATGCTTTCCAACGATTGGCTTTAGGGGCTTATCCAGACCACTGGTTCCCCTCCACTTGGGCAGATAATCCACTGTTGACTCTCCTGTCTTTGGGGAAGTCAGATTATGTCTAAGGAAAAAAGAAATCCCCTCCCTAAGGCCTCCAGGGGTAGAGTTATCTGTCCCACCCAGCTGCCCACTGCCGCCATCTGGACTGCCCCAGTCCAAGGGCACACACAACTCACAGTCCACATTCCATTTGATGGCCCAGCCGTGGGGCCGCAGGACATCGTAAACCGCCTCCAGGATGGTCTGCAGCTTCTGTTTCTGACCTATTTCGGACTGCGTCACCTCAGCCACGTTCAGTTTGCGGTCGGCTAACTTTTCTGCAGTGAGGACGAAGGATAAAAAGCAAAGTCAAGAGTGGGGTCTGGCCAGATGGGTCTGAGAACCCAACTAGCCATGGCGGGGGTCTCCCCACAGCTCCGCCTGGCAAAGGGGAAGATCTGGAGCTCTGGGGAGTTCTCAAAGAGCAGCGCCCATGGCCAGTGACTAATCAGTACCTTTTTGTTCATTCATGCATTCATGCATTCACCCATTCATTCATTCATTCATTCATTCATTCATTCATTCATTCATCCACCCATTTATTCATTCATTATTCATTTATCCAGGCAATGAAGTGAATAAGTGATAATTGCTGGTTTTAAACTTTCCCATCACAAAATATCAGAGCTGGAAGGAACTTCAGAGATCATCTGATCAACCCCATCATTTTACAGAGGAAGAAACTGAGGCCGGGGAGTGGGGGTCAAGTGGCTCGACTGAGCTTATTAGGAGGTAAGCTTCCTGAGGGCAGGGGCTGTCCTGCTTTCGTGCTTGTATCTGTGGCACTTAATGCCACATCTGGCACACGGTTGGCGCTTAATAAATGCCCATTCATTCATGCATCTTAGGGCACACTTCCTAACCATCCCCCTGGGAAAACTGCCCCAACATGGAGGGAGGGAGAGGCAGGGAAAAGACCGCAGAAAGAACAAGGAGACTGAAATCCAGTATCAGATGACGGTCATTTAAGTGGGAGAGGCTGGAGAGCATCTGCCGGAGGGCTCTCACAAGGACTAGTGGCTCAAAAGTGGTTTTTCCCTCTCCAGCCCTTCTTCCTCCCACACTCAGACAGGAAGAATGATTAGATCTTCCCGGATACTCCCCGGCCGCTTTATTACCAGGAGCGAGCTCTGAGCTGAACAAACACTGTCACATCTGCTTGGTGTTCAATTAGCCGGCTTTGGCTCATCCAGTCTCACTGCTTTGGAGAGCAGGCAGAGAGGAGAGGACAGGACTGGCAGAATTATCTGGGGAGCCTGGGCACCTGGGACTGGGTGCCTCCTCCAGCCTGTGTCCAGGGGCAGGGGGCAAGAAAGGAAGGGAGGCAGAGGTGGTCAGAGTTATCTCTGGGTCCCCCCCCCCCCCACACACACACACATCCCAGGCTCAGACTCCTCTGCCTTCAGTTTGGGAAACAGAATAAAAGCTATTTGGAAAAAAAATGTTTTCAAAAATGACTAAAAAATAATGACTTCTTGATCATTCACACATGCATTATTAATGGCCAATTAAAAACAAAAAACTATGTTTGGGGTCTCTGTCACTCAACATGCTTCTGGGATGCTTCCCAGAAAGGGAACCTTGCCAAGTTAAACCTGATGGGGGTGGGAGAAGAGGCGGGGATGGAAGACAGACCCAGAGGATGTTTTCAAAGAAAAAAAACACCTTTTCTTTTTTCTTTTTGGTTCACACCTGTGCTCACTTTGGGATTGAGGGGATGATGGTCTGCACTAGGGTAGGGGCAGTGCCAGAGAAGAGAAGGGGGCATGTCTAAGAGATGCGAGAAAGGCGAAGTCAACAGGTCAGTGCCACACTGGATGTGGGGGGTGAAAGAGAGTTCAGAGTTCAGGATGACCCTTAAGTTGGGAGCCTGAGGGACTGGAAGGGTGTGGAGCCCTCAACAGGAACATGTGGAAAAGGGAAGCATTTGGGGGGAAAGATAAGGAGTTCCATTCTGGACAAGTTGAGGTTAAGACGTCTATAGGATGTCCAACAGAAGAGATTGAGATGCAAAACTGGAGGTCAGGAGAGAGGTAGATCTGAGGGTCAGCACTGAGCTGATAATGGGAGAAGAGAAGACAGGCCAGGACCAAGCCTGGAGGGATGCCCCATGTTGGTGTTAGCAAGTGTGGCCTCGATAAAGATGCAGGGCGAGACTCAGGTGTGTTCAGACAAGAAGAGAAACCAGGAGGAAGCAGGGTCATAGAAACCTGGACAGAGGAGAGTGTCAGGGAGGACACTGCAACCAAGGCCACAGAGGGCTCCAGGACAAGGGTAGAAAAGAGGATTCTGGGGGAACAAGGAGGTCAGAAGCCAGAGGCAGGACAGTGGAGTTGAGAGGCAGCCGCCAAGGCTCCCAGGCCCAGCCCTGATAGCTAGGACCCCTGGGGCAAGTCAAGAAGTTCCCAGGGAGGAGGCCTCTCATCAGGGAATGTGGCACCCACAGTATGACCTGCTGAGTGCCCAGAATGGCTGGGAGGATTACATGAGCCACCAGAAGGGAACACGTCTGGGAAGCTGTGAAGCACAGGACAGAGGCGGGTTATTAGGAGCCCAGAGAGGACGCAGGTGATTGAGCTGTTGGCACACACAGGCCTGAAGGGGATTACAATGATTGCATAAGCTCAGGCGCCTGGGATGGAAAAGGAAAAAATGGCCCAAGTATCCCCAAACCGCCTCTTCTCTCATTGCAATTCCATCAAGAGCACGTAACTAAGTGTGGAATAGGGACGAGGGATACAAAAATTAAAAGAACAAAGTCATGAATAAGTGAGGGGAAAAGCACAGGCCAAGCATGGCAGGCAGGGAGCTCTAGTGATACCCAAAGACAAACACACACAAAGGAAGAACGGGCCTGTCCTCGGGTGGCTCCCAGTCTAACAGGGAAGGTCCACAGAAATGGTGGAAAAGCAGCACCATTGATAAGGTGCCTGCTTGCAGGAAACTTCTAATTCAACAGGACAGGGCAGGGTATGTGTGTGGAGGGAATCTACAAACAGCCATGATACAAGCTGAGAGTCCAAGGAAGAGAGAGGGCTTGGGGGGAGGTGGTGTCTGAGCTAGGCTTTGAAGGAACTGAGAGACAGAGATAGAGGGGAAGGGAAGTCCTTTCCCAGGCCCAGGGGACATTTAGAGAAGATGTGGAAATGAGGAAGGGCAAAATGGCAGTGGGGACGGTGGGGAGTCCATCTAGGTTGAAATGTGGAGAAGATGAGGCTGGTAGAGAGGAGCCTGACTATGGCCAAGCCTGCCTTCCTTCCTCCCTTCTTTCCTTCCTTCCTCTTCTCCCTCTCTCCCTTCCCTTTTTTCTTCCTCTCTTCTACCTTCCCTT
>NW_027186376.1:3496351-3534346 GCF_028583685.1 Petaurus breviceps papuanus | reverse complement strand
CCCTCCCTTCCTTCCCTCTCCCCCTTCCTCTCTTATTTTGTCTGGGGTGAGTTACTTTCATGCTAGTGCTCTCTTATAGTTAAAGTTCTACATACGATTATATTGTCTCTTCATAATTTATGGAAATGAAGCCATAATCTCTTCCATGCTTCAGTTTTTCCATCTGGAAAATGGGGGCCAAACCATCTCTCTTCAGGTGAAGATTTAATGAGCTCCCTCTGCAGGGATCTGAAGGCAGAGGGACCCGAGAGGTGGAAGGCCTACTGCTTAGCAAGCTGCTTCATCCCTCCCTCTCCATGGGCTGTTTACTAAAGGCCAAGCATATGATGCACAACACACATTGAGAGGTATGAGACAGACAAACAGACAGAGAAAGAGAGACAGAGAAAGACAGAAAGATTTGCTGAGAACCACGGCCCCAATCATCCTTCCCAAAGAGACCATGTGACTGTAAAGGAGTGAAGTCAACATGGCGGCATAGAAGCAGGAAAACTCCGTATGCCCCCTCTATGACCTCCTCAAATACCTATAAAAAATGACTCTAAACAAACTTTAGAGCTACAGAACCCACAAAGTGACAGAGAGAAACAAATCTCCCACTGAAGGCAGCCTGGCAGGATGGGTCCACTGCAGCCCTCTGGGAGCAGAGCCCAGCCCCGTGTGAGCCCTTGGTTTTAGCCTCGTGGCCAGTAGCAGGTGGAGGGACTTGGGGAGAGTGGATCACCAGCAGCTGTGGCAGTTTCCAGAATTATCAACACATAGATGCCAAAGGCAAAGTAAAAGGTCAGTGTGGACTTTGTGGGAACAGGGGGTCCGGGAGTATGGTCCGGCCTCTGCCCCTGGAGGGAGAAGCAGCTGAGGCATGGTGGCCACTGCTACATGGCTGCTTCAGAGCTCTTGGCCTACAGATTGTAGGGGGACCAAGCTACCAGTCTGAGGGGTAAACCCTCTTGCTTTAACCTGCTTGGATCTGGATTACTGTCTAGGGTGGAGGTCCTGGGGTGCATGACCAGTGTGCCAGAGCATGTGGAGGCTTCAGAGAGGGCACCCAACTAATAGCTCCAGCAACTGAGAAAACCCCAGAAATCTGGGACAAAGATTCCTCTGGAAGCAGAGTTCTACTGCGGCAGTAAGCTCAAAAGTCAAGTAATTGAGTGGCAACATGAGCAAGCAAAGGAAGCAAAGCAAGCAGCAATCCGATTTTGGACTCCTTTTTTTGGGACAAAAAGCATGGAACAGGAGGAAGACAGCAAAGTCAGAACTCCTATACCAAAAGCTTCTAAGAAAAATAGGAACTGGTTATAGGCCATAGAGGAGCTTAAGAAGGATTTTGAAAACCAAATAAGAGAAGTGGAAGAAAAACTGGGAAGAGAAATAAGAATGATGCAAGAAAACTATGAAAAGAGAGTAAACAACCTGACTAAAGAAAATAACACCTTGAAAAACAGACTAACTCAAATGGCAACAGAGGCTCAAAAAGCCAATGAGGAGAAGAATGCCTTAAAAAGCCTAATGGCTTTTTAATGGAAAAAGAATCTCAAAAGCTCCCTGAAGAGAATCATTCATTCAGAATGAGACTGGAGCAAATGGAAGCTAGTGACTTTATGAGAAATCGAGATACTATTAAACAGATCCAAACAAATGAAAAAATAGAAGGCAATGTGAAATATCTCATTGGAAAAACCACTGACCTAGAGAATAGAGCCAGGAGAGAGAATCTAAAAATTATTGGACTACCCGAAAGCCATGATCAAAAAAGAACCTAGAAATCATCTTTCAAGAAATTCTCAAGGAAAATTGCCCTTATGTTTTAGAACCAGAGGGCAAAATAGAGGTTGAAAGAATCCACCCATCACCTCCTGAAAAAGATCCCAAAAAGAAAACTCCTAGGAATATAATAGCCAGGTTCTGGAGTTCCCAGATCAAGGATAAACTATTACAAGCAGCCAGGAAGAAACAATTTGAATATTGTGGAAACACAATCAAGATAACACAGAATCTGGCAGCTTCTACCATGAGGGACTGAAGGGCTTGGAATATAATATTCTGGGGGTCAAAGGAACTGGGATTAAAACCAAGAATCACCTACCCAGCAAAACTGAGTATCATGTTTCAGGGGAAAATATAGTCATTCAATGGAATAGAGGACTTTCAAGCACTCTTGATGAAAAAACCAGAGCTGAATAGAAAATTTGATGTTCAGATACAAGAAGCAAGAGAAGCAAGAGAAGGTAAACAGGGAAAAGAAATCATAAGGAACTTTAAAAAGTTGAACTATTTACATTCCTACATGGAAAAATGATAATTGTAACTTATGAAATTTTCTCACTATGAGAATAGTTGAAAGGAATAGAAATGTAAATAGAGATAGATAGATAGATAGATAGATAGATAGATAGATAGATAGATAGATAGATAGATAGATGTATACATACATATATGTCTATATAGGAGGGTATATGGGCATATGAATACATACGTGTGTGTATATGTGTACAGGTATACATAGAGGGCATAAGACCAACTGAATAGGAAGGGATGATACTTAAAAGATGAAATTGAGAGGTGAGAGAGAAATATAATGAGAGGAGATAGGGAGAGACAGAATAGGGTACATTATCTCCTATAGAAGAGGCAAGGGAAAACCATTACAATGGAGGGGAGGAACAGGAAGGCAAAAGGGAATGAAACAACCTTACTGTCATTGAATTTGGCTTAGAGAGGGAATGACATACACACTAAATAGGGTATCTCACCCTACAGGAGAGTAGGGGGGAAGGGGATGAGAGGGGGGAAGATGGAAGGGAGGGCAGGTTGGCGGGGAGGGAAGTTAGAAGGGTCACTTTTGAAAAGGGACAGGGTCAAAGTAGAGAATAAAACAAGTGGGGAGGGTGAGATAGGAAGGAGAGAAATATAGTCAGTCTTTCACAATATATCCTCTATGGAAATGTTTTGCAACATATACAACCTATATTGAATTGCTTATCTTCCTAGTAAGAGTGGGTGATGAGGGAGGATGGGAAAGAATCTGGAATTCAAAGTTTTAAAATTTAATGTTTAATTATATATATTTTTTTACATGCAACTGGGAAATAAGATATACAAGCACTGGGGTATAGAGATCCATCTTGCCCTCCTGGAAAGTTGGAGGGGATATGGGAGAGGTTATAGGAGAGAGCAGATTGGGAGAGGGGGTATACAGTGAGATTACTGTTTTGGGGTGGTGTGTAGGGGAGAAAATTTATAACTCAAAATCTTGAAGAATCAAAAAAAAATTAAAAAAAAGAAAGAGACCACATTCAAATGGTGGTCCTGGGCTCACTTCTCCTTCGTGGGCCTCAGCTTCCTGTTCTGTAGAATGTGAGGTTGGAGCCATTCTGGAGAGCAATCTGGAATTATGCCCAAAGGGCTATAAATAAGTGCATAACTTTGACCCAGCAATGCCACTTCTAGGGCTGTATCCCAAAGAGATCATAGAAGTGGGAGGAGGACCTGTATATACAAAAATATTTATAGCAGCTCTCTTTGTGGTGGCAAAGAATTGGAAATTAAGGGAGTGCCCATCCATTGGGGAATGGCTGACAAGTTGTGGTATATGCATGTAATGGAATACTGCTGTGCTATAAGAAACGAGGAGCAGACGGACTTCATAATAACCTGAAGAGGCTTATACAAACTGATGCTGAGTGAGGAGAGCAGAGCCAGGAGAAATCTGTACACAATCCCAGACACAATGCACGTGTGATGACTAGCTTTGATAGATTGGGGCTCCTCTCAGCAATGTAAGGTTATAAGACAACTCCAAAGACTCATGATGGAAGGAGATACCCACACCCAGAGAAAGAAATGTGGAGTCTGAATGCAGACTGAAACAAACCATCTGTTTCTTTTTCTTGTTTTGTTTCCTCTTTCCCACTGATCATTCCATCAGTTATAATCCTTCTGTACAACCTGACTAAAGCTTAATGTAAAGGTATTTGTAGATCCTATATCTGATTGCATGCTGCCATGGCGGGGAGGGTGAGGAGGAGAGAGAGGGGGAAAAAGTTTGAAACTCAAGGGACTATGGAACTGAATGTTGTAAACTAAAAGTAAATAAACAAATCAATTTTTAAAAAGAATAAAAAAAATAATCTCCAAAACAAAAAACAAAAAGTGAGGTTGGCTTGGACACCTCTGAGGCCCTCCCAGCTCCACCTGCCTTACCCCTGGCCAGAGGCAGGTGGGGAAGGAGTCCAAGAAGCTGGAACGCACTCTCCTCCATGGACCCGTGAGAGCAGCCCCAACCCCAACCCCGCCTCTGCTGGCCTGCCTCACTCACCCAAAAGCTTCTGCAGCACCTGCCCATCATACAGGTCCTCCTCCAGCTGCTTGACAATGATTCTCTCCTCCACCAGCACATCGTTAATCCAGTCAATTAAAACCTAAAATATAAAACCCAGAGTTAAGGTGTCATCAAGGCAAGATGTGACCTGAACCAGAAACGGCCACTCACTGGATCATGTATCAAGGATGGAGAAACCTTCAGAGACCAGACAGCCCCCTCCCGATCAGAAAAGCCCCCCAAACTAAGAGAGAAAAGCAAAGCTTTCCTTAGCGTGCTTACTCTAGCCCAAGCCCTGGTGCCCCTTACAATATGTCCCAGGGCAGCCAGTGACGCTCTGGGGGTGGTCAGCAGCCACCGCCAAAGGCCCACTGGCCGCCATCGCTGTAGAAAGGAGGCGTGAGCTGCCGACTGGGCCCCACTGGGAGATACAGCAGAGTGTGGCCCACGTGGAGCCCCCACAGTCCTAGCATCCCCGACCCTGCTCCCACTGTTCTGGCCTCTCCTCACATGCCTTGATCACCATCATCACCACCACCAAGTTGGCTAGCATTTAGGTAACACAGACGGTGTGCCAAGCCTTTACAAATATCAACTCCTTTGATTTTCACAACACCCCCAGAAGGGAGAGGCAATTATCTCCTCCTTTACAGAGGAGACCCCTGAGGCAGGCAGAGCTCAACACAGTAAGTGAGGACCTGAAGCAGGGTTTGAACTCAGGCCTCCCTGACTCCAGATCCAGCACTCTCCATTCACCACTCTATCCTCAGCTGCCGACATTTATAAAGCATTTAAGGTTTTCAAAGTGCTTTACATATAATCTCCTCTCCCTAGACATCCTTTCTCACTCCCTCCTTTCTTCTTGCCAACCCTGTGCTCCCATCATCCCCCAGTCTTCTCCAGCAGACAATCACACCCCCAATCGTCCCCCTTCTCTCCTGGACCTTCTATCTCTCCCTCTTTGTTCTTTTCCACAGCCTTCAAATAGACCCAGTGCTCCCCCTGCCCCTTAAAAAACCTCCACTGGCCCTCTAGCTAGTGTCCGATCACTTCTTCCTTCCTCAGCCAAACTCCTAGAAGAGGCACCTATATGCATTGCTTCCATTTTCTCTCTGCTCTCCCCTTCGCGAAATAACATTTGTAAAACATTTAGCAAACAACAGGCACTTATTAAATGCTTGTTTCTTTTCTTCCCTCACAATCTTGCTTCTAACCTTATCACTCAACTGAAACATCTCCCTCCATCACATAATGTTGCTACTGTTGTGTACAATATTCACCTTAAGGTCCCAATAATCTCAATGGCCAAACACAATGGTCTTGTCTGTATCTTCGTCTTTCCTGGTCCCTTTGTGGCCTCTGACACCTGACCACTCCTGAACCTTCCTCCCTCTCCTGGGTCTTGGTCCTCTCTGTCCAACCACTCCTGCTCTGTCTCTTTGGGCTATGTCACCAACCATTCAACACCCCCTAACTTGAAGTATGGCCCCAAGGTTCTGTCCTAGGCCCTGTTCTCTTCTCCCCTACAATGCCATGGGTATAATTATCATCTCTATGTGGATAACTCCCAGATGTATGTGTGTGTGTGTGTGTGTGTGGGTGTGGGTGTGGGTGTGTGTGTGTGTGTGTGTGTGTGTGTGTGTGTGTGTGTGTGTGTGTGGGTGTGGGGGTGGGTGTATCCAGCCCCAATCTCTACCCTGAGTTTCAGTCCCAGATCACCAGCCACCCACTGAATGTCTCAAACTGGACATTTCTAGAAACATCTCAAACCCAACAGGTCCAAAACTAAGATCATTCTCTTTCCCCCTGCCCTCCCCTCCTCCAAATGTCCCCAGTGTCTGAGGACTCCCCTATCCACCCAGATGCGTAACCCAGGCATCCTCCACCGCTTCCCCTTTCTCATAGTCTTCCACTTCTAGGTCCCAAAGACCTCTGGCATCAGAACCTCATCTTCATTCCCCCTCATTCAGGCCTCTGATAGGTCTCCCTACTTCTCGCTTCTAACTGAGCTGTCCAAACTATGTGAGTTACAACCACCCCATTTGGGGTAGGGCCCTTTCTGGGCAGGCAGTGCAGAACAGTGGAAGGAGATAGGGAGGCTGGGTTCAAGGGTCAGCCTCATTATTAACTATCAAATGACACCATGTATGTCACTGGATTTCTCAAGATCTGTTTCCTCCTGTGTACAATGGAGAGAGGGGAAGGGCGAACTAAATGATGTTTAATATCCCTTCCAGATTCGAAAGAAAAAGAAATAAATAAAACCATAGGATTCAAGGAAATTTTCAAGAAGCAGAGATACAGAGAAAGAAGGAGGGAGAGAGAGAGAGAGAGACTGAGACAGGGAGAGAGAGTATGGGTGCCTTTAGAACTAAGGCAAATTCGTTTTCACAAAATCAACCATAGAGTGAATTTCTGTGAAACAAATAACATATACCTTCCGAGTACATTATGAAATCACACTAGAATAAAGAGGGAAGAAAGTCTGGCCAATTCAGCTCAAGGACAGTGGGAACAACGAGGGAAGGGAGGGACAAGATGATAGACCTTATCATGTTGTCCCTACCGACCTTCTCGGTCACCTGGCCTTCAGTGCATTCCCCCACATACACACACGAATGTGTGCACATACCTGAATTTACACATGATACACACACACAGACACAGACACAGACACACACACACACACACACTAAACACATGCTTAGTTTAAAAGTTGACTTTTCTCTGTGGGAATTCTCTAAGTAATAAAAAGTAGACGTCTCTGCCAAGCCTCCTTGCAGGTTTGTCTGGCTGTCTGGGCTCTCAGGTTAATGACGGAAAAGGGATGCAAAGGGCTGGGGGAAAGAAGGTGAGCCCTGTGGGAAGAGGGGGACAAGAGCAGAGAAGAAATGAGTCCAAACTACAGGCTACTCCCCTTTCCCCCAATCACAGTAGCCTAGGATTATTACCAATGCTTAGTAAATCTTAATAAATGTTTCAAACTGAATTAGAACAGTGGCTACAAGCAGGGATTAGTCCAAATCTTTTCAATATTCTGGCTGAGTCAGAACAATTTTATTCTTTCAGACAACTCAATGGAAATAGTTCTCATTATAGAGAAAGAGGGTCTCAGTTTCCCCATCTGTAAAATAAGAAGGTTAGACTAGATGGCCTCTAATGTCCCTTCCAGGGTCTACATCTATATCCTAAAGCACTTCCCCTCCTGGGGCCTCAGTTTCCTCCTCTGTAAGATAGAGGGTGTGGCCAGATGCCCTCTGTAGTTCCTTACAGCTCTGGGTGCCGCCCATTCTTCCCATAACTCTTTTCTCATACTTCTTCTTGAAAAGAGGACCCCATAACTATTCCTAGACAACTTATTCCTCCTGGCCATCTGAAGGAGGAAGGAGAATGCCTTATGCCTCTATTTCTCACGTCCTTGGCAAAGTCTTCACATGCTATACATTAAGTGGTTCCTGGGACCACCTGAACCAGAATAAAACATGATTTTTCCATTAGTCTTTTCTGCATTACACTGGGGTTCCACAGTCTGCCTACCCCCCCCCAGAGCCAGGAGAGTCGTGTTTTAATCATTTCCAAATGCACATTAAGTATCCACCTTAGATGCACTAAGGAAGGAGACAAGCCTTATGGCGATAATGGAGAGACACCTCAGCAATCCTTTCTGAAAGGCCAGTGAGTCTGCATCCCCATGGCCCCCAGGGACAAGAGGTCATGGCTCCTTCAAGGGGCTGCCTCTTTCCCATGCACCCCAAATGGAGGAATGGAGATGTTAGGAAGCCTGTTTTTGGAGAAGACCCTCCCTCACAGTGCTAAGTACAGTTCTTGCTGTCCACGTGCTTATTAAATAGGAGGGCATTTTTCCCATTGATTTTATACATTATGAAGAGTGAGAGCTGCCCTGTCCCCTCAAGAACCACTCTCTTCATTTTAACCAAACCACCCCAGGCCCTTCTACGGATGCAGATGACTCTCAGAGGTACAGGTAGAAGTCATCAAAGGGGACCTGAAAGTCGAGCTTCTCTGTCCTTACAACACAGAATTCTGATCCTCGTTTCCAAAGACCAGGGTCACTCTCCCTTTATTGCAGGAAACAAGAAGCCAGCCCATCCTGGGGAAGAGAAAAGGGCAGAGGGGGAGTCCTGATAGGGAGGGAGAATTAAAGCATCCCAGGTCGGGCCCAAACAGGCCACATGAACATCTGGAGGGGAGATGCCTCCAAATGTATGCATCTCGCAATACTCACATGCAGGGAGAAACTTCAGTATAAATGTTGCGTGTGTGCTGCAGTGATGCAGAGACCCCACCGCCCTACCCTTGGGGGGCAGTCACACCCCCCCCCCCCGAGATTGGACGCTCCATGAGGCCAGGGGCTCCATCTTTTCCAAGTTTCCTATCTCCCTGGATGGACATTTAAGAGGTGTCTGTGGAAACGGCCTGAAGAATGTATACGGAAAAGGCTGTGTGGCTGCCCGTCCCCATGTGCACTTGCCCACGCCCCACACGTACCCAACAAGCACCCACTCACACCACGGCGCACCCACGCACTGACAGCCTCGGCCTGTCTGGTCTTGAGGATAAATAAAAATTGTCAGATGTGAAGACACTCTTGAAACCAGTTCCTTAAAGGCTCCACAGAGCAGCCGCAGATAGCTGACAAATAGATAAAGAACTCACAGCAGCAAAGTAGGAAAAACCATGCTTCCCACTCAGGGCTGCTATGGGGAAAGAACACTGGGATTCAAAGTCCAAGGATCTGTGTTCAAATCCACAGACCACTTTCTCTGGGCCTCGGTTTCCCCATCTGTAAAATAAGGAGGCAGTGGCTTGCAGTGGAAAGTGCTCAGGACTTGAGTTCGAATCTTATTCAACTTTTTGGCCCCTCTTGGCCTCGGTTCCTTCTTCTGTAAAAGGAGGGGGTTGGGCCAGATGGCCCCTGAGGGCCCTTCAGACTTGACAGCTGAGACTTGTCACAGCCTGCAGAGTTGGCAGGGGCCCTGGGAGGGAGGCAGGGCAGACGACACCAGCCCCATTTTACAGAACAAGATACAAAAGCAGGGAGGAAGAATTTGCAGTGACTTGCCCAGGGTCACACAGCTAAGGGTGGTATGAATAACTGAACAATGGAAAGCCCCGGACTGGGAACCAGAGACTTAAGCTCAAATCCAGCCTCAGACACATACTGACTGTGTGACTCTGGGCAAGTCACTTCACCTAGGACTCCTCAGTTTGCTCATCTGTGAAAAGGGGATAAAGGAAGATAACAGCATCAACATCCCAACGAGGGCTGTTGTGAGGCTGGAGCAAGATAACATCTGTAAAGTGCTTTGCTCCGTAGGAATGCTAGTGATGTTATCAGTATAATGAATAAGATTCTGCAGCCGAAAATGCAGGGGGATGGACCCCTCCCCCTGCTATAGAGATCGCACACCTCCTCTCCCTGCTCCCCCTCTCAGAGGGGTCCAAGAGACCGCTTGGAGGCCCGTGGAGAAGCTAAGGATGAAGCCAAGACGGCCCAGGGCCACCTGCCAGGAGCTCACACTCTGTCGGAGGAGACAAGGTGTTCACCCACCTCCATGGCCTCAGTTTCCTCATCTGTAACATGAAGCAGCGGGGCTAGCCAGTGTGTGGTGTGGACCCTGCCCCCTGTACCTCTCCCCGGCCTCACTTTCCCTCATGCCATCCTTTTTGTAGAGGGCTCCCCATTCCCCGAGCTCCAGGGAGCCCCTTGTTTTCACCCCCGGTACCAAGCCCAGAGCCTTGCCCAAAGGATCACAGACTGAAAGCTGGAAGGTACTGCTAAGGGCCTTCACAGAAGATGGGGAAACTGAGGCCAGGAATTTAAGAGACTTAATGGAGCCTGCCCAGATCAGAAGGGGCAGCGCCTCGAAGGTCACTATCCTCTGACCTTCCAGCTCCCCTCACTGGCCACAGACCCTGCAGCCACGGCCCCCACATCACACGCCTCCACCCACCTTGTTCAGCTCTTTGAACTTGGGCTCTTCCCTGGAGGTGGGATCAATCATCGTCCGCTCCTCATTCTCTTCTGCCAGGTCACAAAAGGGAACCACAGTTAGAGCCAGCCCCCCTTGCCCCAGGAAGACCTGAGTTCAAATCTAGCCTCAGACACTTACACAACACTGAGCAAGTCACTTCACCTGCCTGTTTCCTCATCTGTAAAATGGGGATAATAACCTCCCAGGACTGGGGTAAGGATCAAAGGAGACAATAATTATAAAGCACCCAGCATATCGTAGGGGCCATAGAAATGTTAGTTATGACTTCCCTTCTGTCACCTCTCTGGGCCTCGTTTCTATAAAATGAAAGGGTTGGACTAAGTGGCCTCTTGGGGCCCTCTGAGAGAGACAGAGAGAGACAGAGAGGGAGAGAGAAGGAGAAAGAAGAAGAGATATGGAGAGATGGAGAGAGATCAAGAGAAAAACAGAAGCAGGAGGGGGGAGAGGGAGAAGGAAAGGGAGAGAGAGAAAAGAAGAAGAAGAAGGAGGAGGAGAGAAGGGGAGGAAGAGAGAGAGAGAGAGGGAGAGCTCCCTGAGGGCAGGCAGGGTCTGTCTAGTTGGGTTGTATTTCTACGTCCAGCACTCAGCACTGGGCCCTTCACAGCCTTAATTCAGTGCTTTCCCTGGGCCCAGTCTCTGTCTGTTCCCCACCCCCACCCCCTGACCAGGCTGGCCAATAAAGGGGCAATGGAAGTGGAGTCTGTACCAAGGAGGGTGTCCTCGGGGTGGATGTCCGCTGTGGCAGGCGTCAAGGGAGAGTTGATGGCGTTCTTGCCCTCTTCCTGGAGGTCACTCACTGTCAGGAGAGAAAGACCAAAGAAGGAAGCCTTGAGCCCAAGGTCAATATGGCAGACCCGAGACCAAACCCACTCAGACACTGTCCGAAAGCACTCCAGAATGAAGCATGGCTCCGGAAATACCTGGCCGGGGAGGGGGGGGGGGGGGAGGAGGCTGGCCAGGCAGCCAACATTTCTACAAGAGAGTGGCAGAAAGAAGTGGGCACAGGCCCTCTGGAGGCTGGCCACATCAGATGCCACAGCAAAATCCCAGCTCCTGGTTTCTAGCACTCACAAATAAATGACATTGGCTGACAGTAATGTAAAAAAGCAGCAGATGTGGGTGGGGACTGGGGAGCCAGCCTCGTGGCCAGGAGGCCCTGGGTTCAAATCCTGCCTTGGGGATCCTGGGAAAGCCGGTGAGCACTCAGGCCCCTGGCAGCCCTTGGAGTGGAAGGATGGAGGGAGGGAGTTTCCTCACTGGCAGGTCCCAGCCCTGTTTCTTTCCCTAATTTACAGACATGAGAGCAGCTACAAAGGACACTGAATTGTAAGCACTGAGCCCACTTGTCTTCTGAGGACAAGTGAACAGACACATCTGGGGTGAACTCGTGTGGTGGGCTGACTATTGCTGTTCTTCAGGCCCAGCTTGCAGCCCACGGATGCTGGCAGGCTCAAGGCTGGGCCAGAGGTGCAAATAACCATGGAGAGAAACACCAAAAGAGGAAGGAATGGGGGAAGGAGGGAAAGGAGAAGGGATTTGGGGAATGGGAGAGGGGGGAAGAAGAGAAGGAAGAGGAGATGGGGGAGAGAGAGAGAGAAAGATGAGGAAAAGGGAAAGAAGAAAGAAAGAGGAGGTAGGGAATGGGGGAGGGAGGGAGAAAGGGAGAGGGGAGAGAGAGGAGAGAACAAAGGATCAGGGGAAAAGATACCTACATCCCTGCTGCCATACCTGCCTGGGGTAGAATGTAGGCCCCTTGTGGGCAGGACTGTTTTCTGTTTTAGCTCTGTATCTCTCAAACTTGATGCCTTATACACAGCAGGCACTTAATAAATGCTTGACAGGTTGAAATCCCAAGCTCCCTTGAGACCCAGCTTATGAGCCAATGCCTACCCAAGGTCTTCCCTGATTCCCCCATATGCCAGGGCTCCCCACGCTCAAAAATTCCTTTCTGTCTACACATCTGTGTACATGATATCTCCTCAGTGTAGACCATAAGCCCCCCAACCTTCACTTTTTTCTTTCTATCTCCAGGAACTAGCAAACTGTTTGGTATACAGTTTGTACTTAATATATGCTTATTAAATCAAACTGTTGAATTCATTGCCTCATTTTAAATTTCGATTCAAAGTAGGGCACAGCAGCTTTAAAAAAAGAAAAAGTGGGCCACAGGCTGGATGAGGTCCCACCACCAAAGAAAGGCCCTCAGAGGCGAGCTGAGGTCATTTCACAGCAGAGATGAACAGGTTCCTTGGAACATAAAATATCAAAGATGATACCAAATATGGTCTGAGATTTCATCTCTCTAAAAAGAGTTCTAGGAAGGAAAACTAGGTCAGGCTCCCGCTTGTCTCTGACTCAGTTTCCTCATCTGTAAAATGACAATAATGTCAACATTGAGCTCCCAGGGCTGTTGGGGATCAATGAGACAGCCTATAGAAAGCACTTTCCCAGGTTTAAAATGCTATATAAACATTAGCTAGTGATGATTGAGAAGGAGGTATGCTTGGCTGCTGACCATCCAAAGAGCTCAGGCCTTGGCCATGATTACAGATCAGATGCTCTCCCTTCAAAGGATCAGCCTGGTTTTGGAAAAGGACCATTCTTTGGAACCTGCATTTCTTTTCCCCAAGAGCTCACGGTCTGCCAGGCCCGTGGGTTTCCACTCAAGTCCCAGGAATATTCTGGTTTAAAGGCCCTGCTCCGTTGGCCAAAGAGCCAGGAAACAGCCACATTCCTGAAGTTACATCTAACACTCCATCAGTCTCCGGGACCTGGCAACCTTTCACAGAAGCATGCTTAGTCCACACCAGGGGTTACACAAGTTCAAAGAAGACTGTTGGCCCTTCTCTCTTGGGCTACGTGATTCACGGGAAACTCGCTAGGTTTGTTTTCCTCGGTTTGGGCCATTGTTCTCGGGAGGATGCCCCTCGGAGGCCCCTTCAGCTTGACCGGTCACATGTGACTGAGCACAACCACCACGTCCACCGATGCCTCTTCTGTGAGGTCAAACAACCTACAGTCGGCAGTGGCTTTTAAAGGGAATTGTGGGCTTTAGCCCACAAGTGGCAATTAAGCCCCCATGCTCCTGACCTCCAGGCCCTGAGCTGCCACCGTGACCCAGGTGACTGAGAACCTAATGGCGCACTTATAAAAAGGGACCCCTTAAAGAAGCTGCTCACTAAATGTCCTCCCTACAAGTTGGGTCCTTGGACAGTAGTTCTTGCCTTGCACAAACCCTCAGGCTATGGTCAGCTTTTTGAGAGCAGGCTCCAGGCCATGAGTAACATCTTGAAACATTTTTTTTTTAATACAGAAGTAGAACTGATTTGGGTCTGATCACACAAGGGAAATTGGGATGCCCCACAGGGCCTCAGGCCATCCCCTTACCTGCCCCCTGCCCAATCCTGGTCTTTCTCATGTGTACCTTCATTTAGTCACATTCCCCCCAATCCTGGATGACCGGTACAATCAATCCGTCCACAATGCAAGACTTCACCCGTATAGCCCCCAATGGCCTCTGATTCCAGCTCATTAAATTCAGCCCCTGTCTCCAGCCTAGTGGGTCTTTCTGAGTCCTGATTCTGTCATTCAGTGAATCAGTCACTGACTGTCCCCAGATTTCTAGCATCTGCAAATCCCACAAGTTCCTGGCCATCCACATCCTGGCCAAGTATACTGGAGGGAAGAAGGCTGAGCCTTAATATGTCCCTAAGTTCAAGGTCAGGAATCAATGGCCAACCCGCCCCTTCCCCCCCAGGCCACTGAGGAACTCTGGACCTGGTCACAGTCTGGCCTCATCATCTCTGCCTCTCCTCTGGTCATCACTGAAAATCTGAAGAGGAGGGGAGATCACAGATGTAGGAGACAGTGTCTGAGCTAGGCCCTGAAGGGTGTGAAGACCTCCAGTAGGTATCCATGTGGGTGGCAGAGGTCCAGAGCTGATATCTAGCCATGCCAGGGCTTTTACAAAGGATAAACTAGCAAAAAGAAACCTAGCAGACCCAGGGAGGAAACGTTTCTGTGCTTTCAGTAAATAATCCTATTACATAGTCATTCAACACACTGCCCAAGCATCAGCCATGTGGCCCAGCTCAGTGAGGGTGGTGAGGGGCAGGTCAGGGACCTCAGGTGCAGACAAGCTTGTCACACAGGCAGTGACCACAAGCCCCCGACTCCAAACCCGGGCTCTCCCCACCAAGCCCCATGGCCTCTTTCCTCACTCTCCCACATCCAGAGTCTATACTTTCTTAAGGCTAACAAAGCCCTTTACAAATATCTCATCTGACTCACAACAACCCTGGGAGGTAGGTGCTATCTCCATTTTACAGATCAGGAAACTGAGTCGAAGTGAATTGAGGGTCACACGATATCTGAAGCAGAATTTGAACCCAGGCTTTCCTGACTCCAGGCCCAGAGCTCTTTCCACTTTGTCCCCTAGCTACCACCATGTGGTACTTGCTTGAACACCTCCCAATGCCTTGGGACACACTACCCCACAAAGCAGCCCCTTCCAAATTCCAGAGAGCTTTAATCATTAGCAAGTTTGTCTGTTAAGCTGAAGTCTCCCTTCAGATGTAATCGCCCTGAGAGCAGGCCTAGCACGGTGCCTGACATTTGGAAGCTTCTCGACCGACTGTGTTCTCTTCCCAGGTGGGTGAAAGCCCTTTGGGCCCCACCCTGGACATGTGCACAGGCAGCTTCTCTCACCCCCAATATCTCCTGCCAAGACTTTCCCTTCCAGAGGTCATATCTTCCCTCTCCTTGATGATGGCTGGCTATCTGTGACTGCTGATGCCTGAGAAAAAACAGACCCTGGGATGGACTGCGGCCCACTGAGACTGGGTGTGTTCACAACATGCCAAGAACACTCCTAAGTGAGATCTGCTTGTGGCAACGTGCACGTCTGGGAACAGCCTGTTCCTTCAGGGAGGCCCGGGCTGCCCTGGACCAGGTGGAGACAAGTGGAGAGGGCACATCTCTGGGACGGCTCTGGGATGACAAGAAGGCCACTGGCTGCAGATGCAGCCACATGCGGAGAGAGGCCACAGCACAGGGGCTGTGTGGGCCGCCAGAAAGGACCGGCTCCTGCCTGGCAGTTGCTCAGCCATCAGCTCTGTGTGCCTGGGGATCAGTCAGTCCAATCCCTTACCCCAGGGGGAGCTGTGTCTGGTGAACACCCCAGAAGGCCCCCTAAATCAGGGGAAGCCCAGGAAAATCAATCAGTGTCAGGCAGAGAGCTGCGTATGGCTGTTGTGGACATAGACAGCTACTTTTTTCCCTCTCTGCAGTAAACAGAAGAATGTTAAAAACACAGGAAAAAATGAGTGCATGGGAGAGAGCAAAGGAGGCTTCTGTACCTTGTGCTGACCAGTGGCCAGGGCCTATCACCAGCCTTCAAGGGCCAGCCCTCTTCTCTGGCCCCAGGGAGGTCCGACGCAGCCACAGGAGTCATTCCCTCCCTGCCAACTAGGTCAGCCTGTCCAATTTATCTCCTCCGCCAGCCTAGATGGGACGGTAAGTAAGTCTCTAAAAAGTGAGCAGTTTATTCTTAGAGGCCAAACAAAGCTCAACATAACAGCTCCCCTTTTCCTGGAGCATTTGAAGGATTACAAAGCACTGTCCTCATGACAATCCTTCAGGTCCTTTTTCATAAATGGTTGCAGAAGGAGAGCCACAGCTCAGTGGGCTGAGTGTCTGGTCCCAGTCATCAGGCCACCTATGGAAAAGAGCTGCCCAAGCTGGGCCATCTGGGGCCTGGTCGGCCTCCTCCCCCATCCTGCCTCCTGGGGCTTTCCTGGTGTTTATCATCAGGGGAGGAGAGGTGGGGATGGCGATGGGGGGGTGGGGTTGGACGCTGCTCAGGTTTCACTCTGTTCTGGTAACCCGCATGATTCTGACACACAGATGGGAGATACTGGGTGGTTCAGTGGATAGAGGGCTGGACCCGGGCTTGGGAAGATCCGAGTTCAAAGTCTGCCTCAGATCCTTGCTGTGACCAGAGACATTAGTAAAGGGCTTTGAAAGCAGTCTATCATTGCTGGCTATAATTGCTGTCAAAAGCCCGTGAGGGGGACTTCGTCCTACCGAGTTAGATGCTTTCTCAGTCGTCAATAAGCCATCAGCAACAAGGGGATCTCATATTCTCTGGACTCAGGCTACGGAACGAGGGTGTGTGTGGGTGTGTGTGGGTGTGTGCATGCGTGCGTACACACACACAGGCATGTACATACACACACACTTAACGTGTGTATATCTTTATGTATGTATGCATACACACATGTGCGTGCGCGCGCACACACACACACACGGCCAACATGAACGTTTATTTTGCTTGACAAATTTGTCTCTATTTGTGGGGGATTTTGCTTTTCTTGATTTTTCAAGGTGGGGGAGTGAAGGAGGAGGTGAGGGCAAGAGGCAGAGGGGAGATAATGCAAAGCTGAAAACAAAACCAAATTTAATTGTTTTTAAAGAATCTGCCCGAGCCTCCATGTGGCAAAGAGCTGGGGATCGCCGCTGCCCTCGGAGAAAGAAGAACGTGGCCCAGAGGAGAGGCATGGGGTCAGAGTGAACACGTGGCAGCAGATGGTGAATGGGGGACTGTGGAGGAGAGTCAGTGTCACCACTGGTGAAATGGGTGATGAGAACAAGAGAGGATGGGTGCGAGACAATGGGCTGGAGAAGGGGGAGATCTGGGATACTGGTTAGGAGGAAAGGGGTGAAGAGAGCCAGAACTACGGCAGTGTGTGTGAATGGAGAGAAGGCCTAAGGGGACCCAGGGGTCAGCAAGGCCTGAGGCACAATGAGTGAGTGCACACCTTGTGACAGGGCCTGGGAAGGACACAGACAAGGGCCTTCCAGGAGGGGCAGGCACAGATGGGCCGCGATCTACCCTGGAGGGGGGAGGGAACTCTGGGAGAGCAGAGATAACAGACCAGGGGAGCACAGAGAAGGTTGTCTATTCTCTGGTCATTCAGAGGCATTAGTGAAAGTGGATGGGCCCTCACCCTGAGCTTGGGTCGAAGGGCCTGGGGCTGGTTTAGCCCAGAGAGGAGTTGTAAGGGAGGGGATGTGACACTGTCACCATATCGGCTGCCCTTATCTGTTGGGCAGCAGAGCTCAAGGCTGGAAGAGTGGGGAGGAGGCCAGAGAGGCGAGAGACTTTGGCCTCGCCCCACGTACCCCTTGCCTTTCTCATCTCTGCATCACTTCTCCTGACCCCCACCGCTCAAGCATCTCCTGCCTCAGTTCAGGCCCTCATTACCACCACAGCCTCCTTTGTCACCCAGCTCCACATTGTACCATCCTCTGATCCTTCTTACACACGTGTTCCAAAGTGATTCCCATTAGGCCAAGACCTGACCATGGAACTCCCCTACTCAGTGATCTTGGGGACTCCCTATTGCCTCCAGGATAAAATGTAAATGCCTCTGCTTAGCTCTGAAAGCCCTATACCATCTGACCCTAAACCACCTTTTGACCCTTTACTAAACAGCACTCCCCAACCCGCACTCTGAGATCCAGCCAAACTGGATTCTTCTCTAGCACTCGCCACTCCTCATCTCCTGCCTCCACACCTTTGCACTGGCCATCCTTCATGCCTGGAATACCCTCCCTCCTCCTTTCTGCCCAAAAGAATCCCTCTCTTATTCAAGACTGGCCCAAGTCCTGTCTTCTGCCATTCCCCTCCCAACCTGCTCCTGTCTTCCCTGCCAAGACACCTTCTATTTTATTATCTAATTTATCTTTATACTTACTCGCTTTGCATTTATTCTGTATAGACACTTACGTATTTATTGTCTTCCTCATTAGACTATAAACTACCTGTGAGTTGAGATAGTTCCATATCTGTATCCTCTACACCTAGCTCAGTGCCTGGGACAGGATACTTAAGGAATGCTTGTTGACCATTGACTGATAAGAGACCTGACCAAAATCAAAGGCTGAGATTTGAACTCAGCTCCTGTGAGTCCAAGTTAAACACCACTACAAGGTGGTCCCCTTGGGTCCTGCTGAAGTCTGCATGGATCTCTCAAGGCACATGGATCCAGGGCCCCCAAAGCGCCCAGGGGTGTCACTGAGGCCGATGTCCCCTCAAAGAGACCCTGGATTGTCATCACCCACCTCCCGGATTCTGCCATCGCCTCAGATCAAAGTCTTGGTTCTTTCCACACACTCAGTCCATTTATCTGTCACTGAGAAGCTCCCCACGGCTCCTCACTCCCTGAGAGAACAGAGAAATGACAGTGATTTCATTTAAACTGTTCTTCCTGACCCAACAGCTCCCCCTGGCCCTTTGGACAAGCAGCCGCCGTCACCCTTTTGAGTCCCCATTAATCACCGCATCACGCCTGTCTCCATCATAACAAATTGGCAATTATGTCTAACCTGCCCCGAAGGCAGCACAGCTCACCTGAAACTAATCACTTTCTCTGCAAAAGCAACTTTGGGAGAAATGACACGAGAATCGTCACCGGCCTCCCAGGGGCTGCTGGGTCTCCTGAATCTCGGGCAGCCACCACAACAACATGGCGGCAGGAGCCCTGGGGGCCAGCGGCTTCAACCCCTCCATCCTCAGACGAGGAGACAGGCTCGGTGACGGGCAAGCCGGCGATTCCAGTATATAAACTCCAGAACCAGAAGGGACTTCAATGGCACCCAGTCCAGTAGCCCGATCTGGGGCTTCCGGTATTCAATCATTTCAGTCCATAACCTCCTTTGGGGTTTTCTTGGCAGAGATACTCCCACTCATTCTAGGAAGGAGGAAATAGAGGCAAACAGAATGAAATGACTTGCCCAGGGTCACACAGCTAGTTAAGTGTCTGAGGGTGGATTCGAACTCAGGTGCTCCTGACCCTAGCTTCAGCATTCTATCCACTGCACTATGTAGCTTTTCTTTACCGACAGGAAACCGAGGCCCAAGGAATTTAAGTAATGGGGCCAAGGTCACAAAAATATTCCACTTGCCTCATCTGGCTAAGAAAACCATTGATTACAAGCTGAGAAGACCCTTGGAGGTGACATAGGGCCATGGCTTCACTCTACAAATGGCAATCTCCGGGCTAACCCCCTTATTTTACAGGTGGGGAAACCGAGGCCCAGACCAATGAAGGACACATAACAAAAAAGGTAGTTTAATAAAGAAGCTTCAGGGGAGAGGGTGTGCCAGTGCTCCTAATAATCAAATTATTATTTAATAATATTGTATAAATATTATATAAATATAAATAATGCCATTCCCCACATAAGTGGGGACACAGGGTCTCAGTAAGCTGTGAGGGGGACCCTGGCGGTCCTGCAATAACAGAATCAGGTGCTCATTTCAAGCAAAAGATGCATTTTAACGAAGCCACCGAGAGGCAGAGGGCACTGGAGGCCAGTGTTAATGCAGACAGAGCAGAAAAAAGCCATCCCCAAAGCGGAGGGGACCGTGCTCCTGCCCCAGGGAGGGAGGACCGATTTAACTCTGTCTAACGGCGCCTACAGCAGAGCCGTGTTTCTCTGGCAGAGGAGAAAATCAAAAGAGGAAACATTAAATGTTAAAAAACGGAATTGACTGGAGGGGAACCTGCTGCAGCTGGAGCTCACGAGCCGGTGAGATCATTGCAAGACCTGGGGCTGAGCAAGGCCAGGACCGCAGCGCCCCCTGGAGGCTGTTCTCTGCCAAGGGAAGTCCCAGGGATGTACAAAGCAGGGCAGTGGCAAGTCTGCCTGGGCATCCCACCTCCTGGCCAGCTATGTATTTGTTCTCTGTCTGCTTATTCTTGAGCATGTCTGCTGTGATCTCAAAATCAGTCCAAAGCCCCAAGTGAGAGTTCTACCTCCTGTTGGGGTAGGGTGGTTATTGGAGGTATGAGGGATAATCACAATTCATATGAGCCTGGGGCACAATGACCAGGGAAGGAGAGGGGAGCCAGGGGATCCAGAGAAGGAGGCAGAAATCCTGCCTCTGATGTGTGACCTTGAACAAGTCACTCAACCTTCACAAGCCTTGGCTTCCTCAACTATGAGATGAGAGGGTTGGGTTGTTTGGCCAACAAAGTCCCTTCTAGCTCTGAAGCTATGCAAGATAAAGGCCTGTCTCCTAGTAGACCCTCAGCTTACCCATCTGTAAAATGCAAAGAAAATAATCTGTAAAAATCTATGTTTGGAATGACTTCAAGGTTCCTTCCAAGTCTCAGATCGAGGATGCTAAGTCACTTCTTCATGGGCCTCGGTTTACTCCTCTGTAAAATGGACTTGTAGGCTGAGTCCATGGTCCCAGGATCCTATGAGCCTCAGCTTCCTTCTCTGTGGAAGCGACCAGGTGGCCCCTTAGAGGTCTAACTGGCTGCAAGCACTTCCTCATGCTGAGATCTCCCAGCCCCCCTTTCCCTTCATCAGAAGGATGTGAGGAGCTTGGGTGGGCCCCCCTGCTCTGCCCACTGAACGGGGCCATGCCCTCACTCTGGATGCTTCTTTGCAGCAGCTCCCAGGGGTCTGGCCCTCTGGCCTCCCACCTCTCTGTTACCCTGGTAACACAAGGAAGCCATCCAGCTGAACTCCCCAGGGATTGCTAGCCTTTGGCAGCTGTGGCAGCTCCGGTCACCCTTTACCAGCCTGCCTCCCCCACACTGAAGGAGATTGGGGGACAGAAAGAAGGGAAGGGATGGGGCCTGCTCTCAGGATGGCCCTCTAAGCCAGGCCTGGCCTGAGCCCAGGAAGCACAGGAGGGGAGATGGATCACACGCCTGGTGAAAGCAGCTTAGTGGGAATTATCCTGACCAGGGCTTAACTTCCAAGTGACCGTGACACTTTGCTTTTTCATATTTAATTCTCTGCCTTGCTTCTGTCCATTTTCAGAGAGGGAAAAACATCCCTCTTTGGCACAATGGCTCCATCTCCTTTGACTCCATTCCCAATAACTTGGTCAGAAGATCTGGGTTCAAATCCTGCCTCTGACACACACTGTGTGGCTTTGGGCAATTCACCTAAATTCCCTGAGTCCCAGTTTTCTCCTCTGTAAGATGAGGGACTGGGCTAGTCAGCCTGAGGCCCCTTCCAGGTCTACATTGTGAGCCCAGATTTTTTGTTTGGTCTTCTATGCCTCTAACAGTTCTTTCTTCCCTCCCCAAACCCCCCTTCAGAGCCGGGGCTGGTTTTGCCTTTCTTTGTGCTGCCAGTATTTAGAATAGGGCTTGGCACACAGTAGGAACCAAATAAATGCTTATTAATCAGTTGATCAATAGTGAGAACCATGGCTCCATATGATTCTGTTTCATTCTCCTACTAAACCATCCTCCCTGAGTAGAGGGACTAATTCTTCATTGCCCCCTAGCACCCAGAACAAGGTTCTGCACGCAGAAGGTGCTAATGTTTGCTGTGGTTCTATTTCCTCGTCCTAGATCCTGGCCTTTGAACTCCCCAAGGACAGGGCCTCCATCTTATCTAAACTCTTCTACCTCCCCCCAGCATACTGTATACACTACATACCACAGGCGATTAATAAATTCTCTGACTAACTCATTTTTCTCCCCAAATGAAATGGAGCCCAGGAAGATTCTCTGCCTTCTTGCTGAGCTTTGGCAGGCACAGCTTTATGATCTGGGCCCCTGGGATTCTTTCCCGACTCCCACATGACTGACAGTTATTGCCTTGGCTCCCAGGGAGGGAACTTTTCATTGGGAATAAGTGGTTTCCTTTTGGACAGAGTCCGGAGGATCTCAGGGGCAGCTCAATCACACTCTGGCCTGACAGGGGATGGACCTCAAGGGCGGCCTAGTCACACTCTGGCCTAACAGGGGACGGACCTCAGGGGCGGCCCAGTCACACTCTGGCCTGACAGGGGACGGACCTCAGGGGTGGCCCAGTCACACTCTGGTCTAATGGTTCATTTTTCTATTTGTGTTGGGTTTTGGGGAGTTTTCTGGCCCTCGAGCCCACTCTTTCTCACATAGGAATTCCCCAAAACTAAAACTGCAAATCTGTCCATCCATCAGTTAGTCAACAAGGCCCTTTTGCCTGCTGGGTACAAACACCCCAGGACCAGAGATGATAGAGCTGGAAGAAGTCTCAGAAGTCAGCCAGTCCAAGCCCCTAGATTTACAGAGGGAGAAACTGAGGCACAGAAGGATTAAGGGGCTTACTCAAGGTCACCCAGTTCTAAGAGTCAGAAGTGAGATTCGAACTCAGGTCTCTGATGCCAGAGCCAGGGCTGTTTTAGGAGAGAGGGAATGACTGTCATGCTCTCAGGAGAAAGGTCTTCCTTAGTTAGAAGCAGGAACAATCTGTGCCCCCCAGCATTCAGCACAGTGCTGTGTACACAGTAAGAGCTTCATGAATGCACCCTGGCCATGTGCTTCATTCTAACCCAAGTAGGATGTGTCTCTGCAGAAATTCATTGACCTCTCTGGGCCTCAGTTTCCTCTTTTGTAAAATGAAGTAAATGGCACCCAGGACAGAATGTGTCTGTTATCAAGGGGGGCTGTGCTGGGCCCTTCGCCACCTTACCCGCTTGGTCCTGAGAGCCCCTGCCCTAGGGAGGCACAAACTGAAGACCAAGGTCAGAATCCAGTACACCTGGGTAGCCATGGGCAAGTCATTCCTTTCTCCAGACACTGGTTTCCCATCTGACAAATGAAGCAGCTGGACTCGATGACCTCAGAGGTCCTTTTACCCTCCAGACTGAGAATCCAAGGCCATGTCAATGCTCTGTCCCTCAGTTTCCCCATCCATGGAATGGAGAGAAGACAGAGATGGCCCGAGAGGTCCCTTCTAGCTCTAGGTCTGGGACCCACGACCCCTTCCAGAAGCCAGCCTGAGCCAGCAGATCCCCCCAGTGTTTTAGGGAGACAGACCCTGCAGGGTCTCAGTTCCAAGCAGACTCTGAAAGACAAACAGAAGAACTCACTGGTGATGAGGAAAGCTGATGGTCAGAGGCCCCCGGCGGCCCAGTGCTTGGCAGAGAACAGGCTGTATCAGGCTCCACAGCCACAGTGATGCCCAAAGGGGCAGGAGGGGCAGGGCTTTTACCTCCACCATGACTTGCGGATTTTCGAGATGCCTTCTTCGGAATCCTTGAGGAAGGAAGGAAGGCCACAAAAAGCCTGACCCCGTGGAAGGGAGGTCAAGGCTGTTTTTTCATGATACAAAATGGCACCCTTATCTTGGCTACCAGCAACCATCCCACAGGCCACATACATCCTCCTTTCCCTGCTCACCCCAAAAAGAAGGAAGCCTATAACACAGAAGGAAATGAGGAAGGAAGGGTGGGTCTGCTCCTTTGGCAAGTCTTCAAAAACCCCAGGCCTTGGGCAGAGCCAAGCAGGCTCTGGAGGCCTGGAAGAAGCCTTCACCCTCCACTTGACATGCTCAGGCTACAGGTAGGGGAGAGTGAGAGCCCGTAGGGGGCCGAAGAAGTGGGGCACCTGGTGCCCAACGTGGAAGGCGCCTAATAACGAGTCTCCTCTACATCTGCTATGCGTAACACTTCCTCATTTCAGAAGGCCAAAATCCTTCCCCTCCCTGTTTCCATGACTTCAGAAATCAAATATTCAAAAAGAGAAAACCTCAAAGAAGGTGGAGAGACCAAGAGGGTTTAAAGATAGACACTGCACGGTCCTGGCTGGTGGATTTACAAAGAGGTGACCCTCCTAGAAAGAGGGTCTGTGATGGCCTGGGGGGCACAGAATGGCACCCACAGACCCATTCTAGAGATTAGGTACATGAAGAAAGGGGAGAAGGAAAGAATAAAGGGAGAGAGGAGGAGAGGAGGAGGGGAGGAGAGGGAGAGATGGCCAGAAATCACAGGGAGAGTGATTGAGTGGTTGGTGTATATTTTCTGGAAGCAATGGGAGGGTTGACTTCTGTGCCTAGAATCATAGGGAGAGACAGAGGGGCCTATGGTGGCCTGGTGGCACAGCAGATGACCAGATGGCTTGGATAGAAGACTAGATGGGATGGGAAACTGGCCAGGTCTGGGGATGCCTAGAAAAAGTCCACATTCACTCACTCACCAATCAGGACTGCTCAAGGCCAGGAGACCAGTTCCAAAACTGAGTGAATGAATTTACCCAGGAACATCTGAATATGATTTCTGGAGATCCAAAGTCATAAGATGTAGAAACGTGAGGAGCCTGAGAAATCACTATCTGATGCCTTCATTTTAACAAATGGGGAAACTGAGGCCCTACCAGGCATCTAGAGCTAAGGGACCACAGAGGCCATCCAGTTTAACCCCTCATTTCAGAGATGACAAGTCTGAGGTTCGGAGAGGGAAGGGAATTCCCCACAGAGGAAGGAACCAAGCCAGAAAGTATCTGAACGAGACCCTCTGACTCTTTCCTGAGAGAGGGAAGGAATAAGAGGTCTGCAAAGTGCTTTGCAAACATTGCCTCATTTTACCCCCACCAGAACTTTTACAAATGAGGAAACTGAGGCAGGCCCAGGTCACACAACCAGGTAATGTCCGACCTAGGATTTCCCTACCCAGATGTCTCTGGTGATCTTAGAGGTCACAGAGGAGCAGCAAGGCTGGGGGAGGGGGAGTGAGGTCCCCCCAAATCCACTCTCTTTTCACTGTTTCCCACGGATTGTCCAAATTATGGGACTTCTCCTGGGAGGGTCAGGGAGGGCAAGGAAGTCACGGTGGGATGGTCAAGTGACAGGAGGGGGGAGCAGCAATAGTCTGGCCAGTGCCAGTATAAACACACCCACGTACCCCCTTGGCCTCACCCTGTGATCTCATTCCTGGGCACTTGGGAAGACGCAGTTTTAACTTATTAAATGACAGAAAGGACTAGGGGCTAAGAGGATCTGCCCAAGCCCTCCTCTCTCCCCCCTCCCAAAGAGAACCAACCAATCAATAAACATTTATTGAGCACCTACAGTGTGTCAGGCCCCATACTCATCTCTGGAGACACAAAAAGAGGCAAAAGACAGGCCCCTGTCCTCAAGGAGCTTACAGTCTAATGGGGGAGACAACATGCAAACAGTTATGCTCAAAGCAAGCCATCTACAGGACAGATAATGACCAGAGGGAAGAGTTAAGAGGGGCTGGGAAGGCCTCCTGCAGAAAGGGAGATCTGAGGTGGGACTTAGAGGAAGCCAGGGAGGGCAGCAGGAAGAGTGGAGGAGAGAGAACATTCCAGGCCTGCGGGGCCCAGAGAATGCTTAGAGCTCAGAGATGGAGGGACTTATTCCTGGCACAGCGGGAGGCCGGGGTCCCGGGATTAAAGAGTAAATGGCAAGGTGCAAGGTGTGAGAAAACCAGCGAGGTGGGAGGGGGCCAAGTTCAGAAGGGCTTTGAATGCCAGAGCTTTTTGTCTTTGTTCCTGGAGGCCACAGGCAGTCACTGCAGCTTACTGAGAAGGGGGTGCTATGGTCAGACTAGGGCTTTAGCAGCTGAATGGAGGATGGACTGGAAGGGGAGACATGGGGTAAGAAGACCTCCCAGCAGCCACAGCAACTGTTCCCCCAAGCATGAGGGGACCAGGGCCTGTACCCGGGTCAGGGGAATGTCAGAGAAGAGAAGTGGGCACAGTCTGTGAAGGCAGAAGCCACAGGACCTGGGAATGGCTTTGACACAGAGTGAGGACCAGCCTGGGGGCGTCCTGAGCAGTAACAGTAAAGGGGCGGGGGTAGGCGCTATAGAAATGCTTGTTCCCTTCCTGCTCTTCCCATTTAACACACACCAAGCACGGTTCTAGGCCTTGCTCTCCCAACATTCCACTGGGGAGATAACAGGACACACAATACAAACGAGGTATTCTGGAGGGGGGGGGGGGGCAATAAGGGAGGGCCTCATGTGGGACAGTGTGAAGGCTGGGCTGGGAGCAGGAGAGAGGGCAGGCAGCATTTCCTGTGTGTGAAGGCCTCCCAAAGTCTGTCCTTTCTTGCGCCTTCTCTCTTTGGATCAGCAAGCTGAGAACAGATCCGAAAGTCTCTCATTGACTGGAGAGTCAAACTCATTTGATCTTTTTCAAAATTAAATACAGAAGCTCAGGTTTGCACACTTGGGGGGAGTAGCCCAGGTCTTTCACACTTCCCTAGAAGGGAAATGCTCCCTTATCATTTCCCATGCCAGGAACTTTGGTGCTGACCTTGACCAAGTTAGCGTACTTGGCTAGGAGGCTATGCAAGCATGCATGAGGCCTGGAGCTAGAAGATGCCTCAGAAGCTCAGGACTTTGAGCCCCTCATTTAACAGCAGAGGAAACTGAGGCATACATGTACTAATTGTCAGCAGTTAACACTGGAACCTGGGATTGTCCCACTGAACCAAACCTCCAGCAATTTAGTAATTTGGTCATCACCAACCGTGTGTGATATCCTCTGCCTAGGCTGAAGGAGGTACAGTCTAATGGGGAACAGACACAGAAAGGGGAAGCTGGAATGGCCAGTACAGCCTGCTAAACAGCAGGGGAGAAGTGACCAAATGGGACACAGGCAGACTTCCCTGTGTGATCTTATATTCAGAGCAGGAGGTCCAGCAGGCCCTGAGGGTTCCCACAGGGGCTCCATTAATCTGGATGGGAAAAAAGGGACACATCTTTATTTTTACTAAATGAGACCCAGCATTTCCTTTGTTTATTTAAAAACGTGAGACAAAAGAGAGAGGTCCACGGGCTGCCCTGGGCTGCCCGAGGGGTCTGTGATCCACAAAAACAGAGGCCACAGAGGCTCCAACCTCATCCTTTTCCAAGGAACAAATTGAAGCTGACAGGTGAGATGTGACTTAGTCTGAGCCATGGTCTACTGAGTGACCAAGTCAGGATTTGAATCCAGCTCCTCTTATTCCAGAGTTGGAGCTCTTTCCATTGAATCACATTTGGTTTCTCCAGTATGCAAAGCACTGGGTCTGAAGTCTGGAAGACCCGAGTTCAAATCCAACCTCAGATACTCATTATAGGCAGTGGACCCTTGTCTGCCTCTGTTTCCTTAAATGTAAAATGGGGGCCCCAGGATTATTGTGAAGATCAATGAGGCACAGCATGGCACACAGTAGGAGCTTAATAGAAATTAATCTTATCCTTTTAATAACCCATTTTTATTATTAATGATAATATAACTAATGCTATTTTAAATAAATTAATAATTAATTTAGTGAAAATTGATAATGATAATTAATTTTAAAACTCTTTCCTTCCATCCTGCTTTCCTTCCTTTTTACCTAGATGCATTCAATCTGTTTGTACAAAAGCTTTTCAATTTAATATAATCAAAATGATCTATTTTCTCTTTTGTAACTGCTTCTATCTCTATTTGGTTTGGAATTTATTCCCTGCCCTTAGCTGCAAAAGACCTTTATGTGATCTGCTTTTCATTTTTTATGCTGTGATCTTTGAAATTCAGGTCATTTGAATTTATTGTGGAATATGGTGGAAGATGTTGGACTCAGGCTAATTTATGCCAGAGACTGTTTTCCAATTTTCCCCTTAGTTCTTATCAAATAACAAGTTTTTTTCCAAAGGAATTTATGTTTTCGGGTTTATAGAACATTGGGTTATTGAGTTCAATTCTGTCTGTTGCTTTTTCGGCTCTTCTGTGCCGTGGACCAAAGGAAAGGCCACCAGACACCAAATAGCTACACTGTAGCAGCGGTTTTTGAGGTAGCAGAGAGTTGGAAACAAAATAGAAACCCTTCAAAGGGGTTAAAGTAACCAAGTTAATCCTTCCAGTGGGTTAAAGTAACAAATTGTGGCTCATGACAGAGATAGCAGATCTCTGCACCCTAAGAAACAACATGAATACAGAGAAACATGAGATGTACTCGAACTGATGCAGACAGGGAAGCAGAGCCAAGATAACAAGATGTTTTAACATCAGGAACAGATAAGATCTTATCAGTGGAAATAACCTCCAAAAAGAGGCATAACCATCTGCTTTGCCACAGCCTTAAAATATTCAATTTGTAGCCAAAATCTCCCCTATGGGGTAACTCCTCCATTACACTGGGAGTTCCTTGAAGGTAGGCACCATCTGACTTTTCTATTTGTGTGCTCAGTGCTTAACACAGAGCTCTGCATATAGTAGGAGTTTAATAAATGTTTATTCATTGATAACAATCAAAACTGAAGGCTGAAAAACTATAATGACTAAACTTGTCCCCAAAGAAGGAGGGAGGGGTGCATATAATGTCAGTTGTTTTTTATGGGTTGATCAATTTTGCAGAATTTTTTTCCTCTTTTAAAAAAAAATGTCTTTGTTGTAAGGGTATTTTTCTGGGAAGGGGGAGGTGAAAGGATACAAGGACAATCTAGGCAATATGAAAACAAAAGATACTAACAAAAGTCCATTTTGTAAAAACTAAAGTTAATTTACATTTAATATACTCTGTTTTAAAGATGAAACATGGCACAGTAGCTAAAAAAGCCAGGAAGACCAGGGTTCAGGTCCTGCCCCTAACATATACTAACTCTGTGACCCTGGGCAAATGACTTAGCTTCTCCAAATTCCACATAACTCTCTAAGATAGTTGCTTTCATAAAAGGAACTGACTTACATTGATCAAAAGTATTTCTTCATCTAGGATTTCCCTCTATTTAAATCACAAGGCCAGTTCCTATCCCAATATTCTGGGTAAAAATAGGGGAAGATTGTATTAGAAGGATTTCCCAAAGCATAGACTGAATTGAGGGGACCTCAGAAGTGAGCTTTGTTGTTGTTACTCAGTTGACCCCATTTGGGGTTTTCTTGGCAAAGATACTGAATTGCCATTTCACTCTCAAGTCTATTTTCTAGATAAGGAAACTGAGGCAAATAAAGTGAAGTGACTTACCAAGGGTCACACAGCTAGCAAGTATCTGAGGCTGGATTTGAACTTAGGTCCTCCTGACTCCAGGTCAATACTCTCTCCACTTGCCACCCAGGTGCTTCCTCTCCATGGCAGGCCCCTCCTCCCCCCCCCAGGTACTACCACCCTCAAGTGTCACAGAAGTACAAATTCTCAGGGCTAAGAGAGACCTCAGGGGTCACATGGTTCAAAATCCCTCATTCTACAGTTCAGGAAACTGGGGACCAGGGGTTAAGTGACTTGGGTCCTCTTCCTCCAACTCCAGCTTCCTTCCTGCTGCCCTGAAACCCCCCAGGCTCCATCCAGTTAAGCCTACCTAAAACAAGAAAGTGGTGGTTTTCATAACGAAGGCATTTAATCATGAGAAAAGGTCAAATCAGGAAAGAAATGACATGCTTCTGATATTCTGTGCACTGTACGAAGGACTGAGTGAATGTACAAATAGAAATTATGGTTGGCATTCTGGCCAGGAGAGTCTATTTAAGAAAGCTAACCAACGCATTTTAGGAAAATTCATTTTGAAACGGATTTATATAAAAAATGTCAACTCAATTAAAGGAGTGACTTCAGCTACTCAGAAAATCTCCTTGAAGAGAGCACCATGTTCTCTGCCAAGGCCCCATGAACAGGGCCTTCCTGCCCCAGGGTCACTTACCCAGCTTCAAGGTTGAGAACTTAGTTCTTTTTCAAGAAAAGCAACATTAACAATGTCTAAAATATTTCAGGAAAATCATTTCAGATGTAATTTAAAGGAAGAAATAACTCATGCTCTCCTATTTTGGAGAAACTTTTTAAGAGTAATAAAACATTTCCTCACTTTTCCACTTTTTTCTCTTTCATTTTTTTTAAGGCAGAGTCCTTTTGTGAAAGAGCTTTGAACTAAGGAATCCCATATGCACCCCATCCAAATGCAAGGCCAGTGGTCAGTGAGAATGTTACAAAGTAACAAAGTACTAACAATGCCCCCAATTGGACCATTTTTCTTTTAAACAATGTAGGTTTGCTCCCCCTATAGACCAAGGTCAGATGAAGCCCAGGATCCCAGAATAGGTCTGCAAGAGACCTCAAGGCCATGCATCCATCCTCCTCACCCTACAGATGAAGAAATTGAGGCACAAAGAGTTTAAGTGACTCACCCAGCATTTCACAGGCCACAAGTAACCAGATGCTGTAAGACTCCCAAGTCACTGGCCTTTGATGAAAGGTTCTCTCTAATAAACACTAAAGTCAATCGATGAGCAGCTTGGAGAATTGTTCCCAGGGCACCTCCCGGTGAGGAAGTGCTCGAACCTTGTTAGACCTTGGAGATTATTCACTGCATTTCCCAGCCAGCCCAGGCCTGGATGCCCAAACAATATCCGCAGGCATTAAGCTTTGTCTAGCTCCTCAGTTGATAAATAAATAATACATGTTTATCGACTGACTGACTGACTGTCTGCAAAACTGGGGAAATTAACCCTAAGTGTTCATTTCTGGGGCTGCATTTTAGGGATTGTTGGCCTAAAGAAGACTGGGGGGGGGGGAGCAATCACTGTCTTTTAATGCCTGAAGGATTGTTGCCATGAAATCCCTCCCCCTCCTCAAATCAATCCATCAACAAGCATTTCTTAACACCTACTATGTGCCTGCATTTTGCTAAGTGCTAGCGATACAAAGAAAGACAAAATACAATCCCACCCTGCAGGAGCCCCAGTTCCACTGGGAGGGATAAATAAAAGGAAAAAGGGAGTGAGAAAATGGGGAAGAAAGAGAAAAGGAGAAAAAGTCTTCCTCGTATGAGTTGACTCTCCGGGAGGAGAGGAACACAGGAGGAAACTGGCCATTAAAGACAAGAAAAATCAATAAAAATGTTTTTCAAAAGAAAAAAAGTGAAAAAGGAGGAGAGAAGGAAAGAAAGGAAAAGAAATAAGACTCTGGAATTTGTCTGCAGGGGAGAAAAGCAAGGTCAGTCCACAAAGGCAGGCCAGGCCCACGGCTCAGGGCAGAACTATGTCCAAAGGGCTATCATCTGGCACGGACCCTTGGACCCAGCAATGGGTCTGTGTCCCAAAGAGAATCTCAAAAAGGCGAAAGGACCCCCACGTCCAAAAACATTTAGAGCAGCTCTTTTTGTGGTGCCCAAAGAACTGGATGCTGAGGGGCTGCCATCCATTAGGGAATCCTGTCATGCTACCGTGTTTCCCCGATAATAAGACACTGTCTGAACATTGACAGCAATTTTAATAAACAGGTAAATGTGAACAAAAAAATGTACCTTTATTCAATAAGCAAATCACTGGGGAAGAACAGGATGACGCGCTCACTGCTGCAGCTCTGATTGGATGCAGCTCGGAGCGCGGCGTGCATTTCACGGGGGGGGGGGGGGGGGAGGGTGCATACAGAGGGTACCGTAATGTAGCATGTAGCGCAGGGGATCAACTTCACTACAGTAGCAATCTCAATAGGGCTTATTTTCGGGGGAGGGCTTATTTTAGAGGAATCTTACACAGTAAGGGGAGGGCTTATTTTCAGGATAGGTCTTATTATCAGGGAAACACGGTATAAGAAATGATGAGCAGGATGCTGTAATGGGAATGGCATGTGAAGATCTTCCAGGCCCCTTGTACTGGAAGGATGGCAGGTACTTAGCACTTAATTTCAGGTTCATAATTGTGTCAGGTGTTGAGACCCAAAACTTGTAAATTCCCCAGTGGGATGAACTTGCTGATGTGGCAGGAAGGGGTGGGGCAGGGGGGAGTCCTAGGGGCTGGGCTGGAGCCAGTGGTAACTGGAAGGGGCTGAGCGGCAGTGAGTGGAAACACAGGGGGCAGCAGAGATACAGGTGGCAACATGGCTGAGCTTCTTCAGAGAGCCAGTCAGAACTTCTGCTGAGGACTGCCAGGGACAGGAACTGCAGGGGACCAGAGCTATGTGGAGGCTGAGCAGTTACCGTGAGTGAGGAGAGGAGGATCTGTGCCTGAGGGAGCCTGTTGTGTTTTGAAGGCTTGAGAATGTGGGTGTTTACTACATTAACTATGTGTACCAATTTTGTGGCTACTGTAATGGTTTTGATTTTCTGGTTTTAGGACTCAGCTTTCTGGTATTTGAATAAATGCTTTGGCTCAGTCTGCCATGTGGAGAGCCTGTTACGTTTTGTGATTCATAACTATACCAGCATATTTATAGTCACCATGGGTATTGTGAATATTGCATTGTTGTTACAAATGCTCTCAGAAAAACCTGGGAAGATTTATATGGACTGACAGGAGCAGGGGAGTGAAGGGAGCAGAACCAGGAGATCACTGTAACAGTAACACCAATACTGTACAATGATCAACTGTGAATGACTTAGTTATTCTCAGCAATACAATGATCCAAGACAACTCTGATGGACTTAAGATGAAAATGCTATTCACCTCAGAGAGAGAGAGAACTGATGAACTCTACTATAGCAAAATTAAAAAAAAAACTTTATGTTTCTTGCTTTTTATTGTTTACTGGATTGTTTTTTGGGGTGGGGCAACAAGGCAAATATGGAACTATGTTTTGCATGATGTCATATGTACAACTGATATCTTATACCTTGCCTTTTCAATAGATGGGGAGGGGCAGAGGAGGGAGAAAATTTGGAACTCAATGTTTTTTAAATGAATGTTAAAAATAAATTTGAAAAAAAAATTAAAGTGATCTGTATTGCAGCTACAAAGCCAAAATCAAAATAGTCATAAAATCATAGGATTCTTAGGTCCAGATCTGGAAGAGGCCTTAGAGGCAGTTTTCACTCCTTATTGTATAGTTGAAGACAATGAGACTTAGGGAAAAGTGACTTGCCCATCAATTACACTGTCAAAGAGTCAAAGTTCTAGGATTAGGAGGGACCTCTGAAGTCATCAAGATCATTTTACAGATAAGGAATCTGGGGGGAGAGGGGCCAAGCCCCTCCTTTGACAGATGTACCTATACTATGTGCTACACTAAGTTTTACAAAGTACACTCCTTCCTTTTAGGTCAGGGCCTGAAGCATCATTACCTTCACCTTGTAGATTAGGAAAGTGAGACTCAAAGATTAAATGATGTGACCAAGGTCACAGAGTTGGAATTAGAATCCATAACAAGTGATTCCAAGCCCAGACCCCAGCTGATGGAGCCTCCAGGATGCTAAGGCATACAAAACACTGTAAGCAGGCAAGTCTGTTATTAGCCCATTTAAGAGATGAGAAGATGGAGATTCCGTAATATATGATGTTGCGCCTGAGGTCACACAACTAGTATGTGGTAGGGCTAGAAAGTGAATCCTGGGTTCTTGTGACTCCAAGTCCAAGCACTCAGTTGCTAGTGCCTTCCAACTCCCCCAAAATTCCCTGCTTTCATTTAGTATATAATCAGTATTTATTTATATTTATTTATACTATATACTATTTATATTATATCTATATTTAGAATTTATCTATATATTTATATTATATATAATTTATAATTATAACATATATATTAAAATCCAGTAAATATTTATATACATATTGCATCTCTCGATAGAATGTAAGCCTCTTGAGGACAGGGACGTCTCTGTCTTTATTTTTGTCTCTGTTCCAAGGGCCTATTACAGTTCCTGGCACATAATAAGTATCTGATGATTTACTAGGTGATGGACATGGCCAAGATCAGACTCAGCTAGTTCTTGGATCTTCAAATCCAGTATGAAAGGATGCCACCCACAAGCAGGGCACAGACTCCCAAAATGGCGTCCATTGGCACAGAACGTCCCACTCTGCCAGTTGTCTCCATCTGAAAGTCCTCATCCCCTCCCCAAAAAGGAAAGAAAAACATGTCTCCTCCTCACACGCCAATGAGCCATCCTTGTATAGACATGGAAACCTATCAGAGGGTACGGCCCACCCGTCCCCCACTCTGCACAGCAAGCATGCCAGCCAAGAGAATGGCACGGCCTATTTAAAATCCAGTGACAGCAAGCTCGGCATCTGTTTAATAACACTTCTTCATGTGCCTGTCAAACATGCTAAGTGAGACAATTTTTTTCTGTTTTAGAAAAGAGGCTGAGATACAAGCACCGCCAACCACCCAGGCGAGGTCATAATCGCGCTCATTTACATCCACCCTCCACGTTCTGAGACACTGGCCACCTATTCTCCCCACCCACCCAACATAAACGGGAGATCAGGAAGGTTAATTAAATTTCCCAGGGCTGACATGAATTAGTGACAATTTTTAAAGGCGATATAAGTTACATTTTTGTTGTGTATTATTATATAATATGGTGCTATACATAATTATAAAAGTTGGTATTTAGATTATGGCTAAGTAATTAATTAGAAGCTGGGAAAAGCAGAGGGACACGTCATGCTTACATTTAAAATCAATCACGGGCATGGAGACTTCATAACGTTTTACAGGAAAAGAAGCAACAATCTTCCTCTCCTATCTACCCCGAAACCATCCAAAAAACAAGCATGGAAGTCCACCCTGGTCCCTTATCAAACTTAGAGCCAGAGCGGGAGGTCCAACTTTCCCATCTATGGCACCAGCACTTTCTCAGAGGATCCGGGAAGAAAGTTCACTCTCTCTCCAGGAGAGTAAAAGCTTCATTATCCCCATTTTACAGAGGAGGAAACAGAGAACAGCATCACACAGGAAACAAGCGTGAATGTGAATGTGAATTCAGGTCTTTGCTGACTCCAAGACCAGCACTCTACATAGCTCAGCTGTTAAGAACTAAGATCCCCCCAGCACAGCGGGGCTTTTCTGAGAGCAATCCCAATAATCTGTGAAGTGCCTACTATGGGCTTGACACTGAGCTAGCCTGGCTGGGTACAGAGACAAGAAAGTAAACTCCTGCCTTTGAGGCATTTCTAAACTACTGGGGGAGATGTGCATAGATATCTACAAAAGAAACAGCCCAAGTGGCTCTCCTTCTTACTCCTGCACCCTACTGCCCCCACTCTTCCACTCTCCATCCCCCCCAAGCTCTTCCATCACCCCAGTCCCCCATCATCCCACTCCCAAGCAATCTTCAGGCCAGCAGGGGCCAGCTCCCCTTCCAATTCCATCAGGGAAATAGCCCCTTGTCTTTAGCCTTTATCTTAACACACCTTTCTGCTACCTGCCCCTTCTGCTACTTCACCAATTGGGTTGAGTGAAGTCACTTGGCACGGCACCAACTCCCTGCCCACACCAGCAAAGGTGATGTGGAATCTGTTGCTTCAAGGCCATGTGTGACCCTCTAGGTCCCCAAGTGCGGCCCTTTGACAGAATCCAAACTTCACAGAACAAATTCCCTTAATAAAAGGATCTGTTCTGTGAAACTTGGACCCCATCAAAAGGCCACACCCGAGGACCTAGAAGGCCACATGTGGCCTCACAGCTGCAGATTCGCTACCTCTCTGGACAAGAGGCGATGAGGGTCTGAAACAGGGCAGTACCATGAGCAGAGAGAACAGGACGGATGGAAGAGATGTGGTCCAGCAAGTGACCAGCCACACGGGGACAAGCAGAGTGAGGAGTGGAGACCAACTGAGGCTGTTAATCTGAGTAAGTGGAAAGACGGCGATCCTCTCAACAGGAATAGAGAAATGAAGAAGTGGGGGAGTTCTGGAGGCAAAGGAGCTCTGCATCGGACATGTTGGGTTTGAAATGTCTCCGGGACATCCACAAGTGGGTGGAGTTGTGGAAATGAAGCCTGGGAGCTCCTGGGCCAGGATCTGAGATCTGGGCACCATCACCATGGAGGTGGTCCTTACAGCAATGGGAGCTGACCGTGCGGAGAGAGAACAGCTCAGGAAGCAGACATCAGTGCACTGGGTCCAACAAACATTAAGCAGGTCAGAGGCGCCACAGGAGGCCTGAAGATGAAAACAGCAATCCCTGACCTCACAGAACTTACATTTTAATGAGGGTGAAGAGGATAAGAAAAACCCAAGAGAGGGCAGGAGGAGCAGAGTAGAGCGACTCAGGTCAAATGCTAGGAAAAACATCATACGTACGTGGAGTAGTCCACGAACTCTAAACCACAGCATGCTTAGAGACTTAGAGATGCCCAAGAGAAAAATAGGTTGTTTCAAAAAGTAGTGAGATCCCTGTCACCAGGTAGGCTTGAACCCAAGCTGGATGACTCTTTTTTTTTTTTTTTTGCTTTTTGGAGGGCAATTGGGGTTAAGTGACTTGCCCAAGGTCACACAGCTAGTTTTTGTGATAAGTGTCTGAGGCCGGATTTGAACTCAGGTCCTCCTGACTCCAGGGCTGACGCACCCTGGATGATTCTTTCTTGAGTGCCACACTGCAGGCAGGGTTGGATGAGATCCAGATGGCCCCTGAGATAGCTTCCAATTCACCAATTTTATGGGTGACCTTGTGGAGATACAAGGACTTGCCCTTTGTCTCTTCACTCCAAAACATTAACGACATCCTAGAAAAATTCCCTAACCTTTCTAGTAGATGTAAAAGTCCCAGAAAATCAGGATCACCATGTAAGAAGAGAAAACAAACTCCCTTCCCCCTCTGTGTCTTAAAGCACTATTTACATTCTAAAATAGCTTTGTTCACTTGGGAACATAAATATGTGTTATGTATAACCTGAAGGGCTCATAAAATTACCATGTTTGCTAAGTCAAAAATATAGTCTATTCAGACAACTACAAATTTGCTCATTGAATTTACTTATGAATGCTTTTAATTTCTGTTACAATGAGTCCGGAATCCAGTCTCTCTTACTTTTTGCCTATTTATAAATGGGTGAAAATCTGAAAAAGGATAAATCGTTGGAGTGACTGAGAAACAAAAGAGAGTGAACACTGCCCCCCCCAAATACCTCCTGCAGTAACCCCCAGGCCAAGGGTTCACAGTCTGGGTCCACGGAGAGATTTCCATGGGACACTATGAATTTGGAGAGATGGGGAAATTACAACTTTATTTCAACAGAACTGGTTTTCTCTGTTATACTATAGGTCTTATTTTATGCATTTCAAAACCTGATTCCGAGAAGGGCCCTTAGGCTTCCCCAAGGAGCCAGAGTTTAAGGTCCCACCGTAGGATCTATGTTTCTCGACTAACCAGTCCCAATCTTTCCTAAGTGCCTCAGTCAGAACAAGCATTTATTAAACATCTACTGTGTGCCAGGCACTGTGCTGGGCCCCAGGAGAAGGAAAGAAATCATCCCTTTTCTCAAGAAGCTCACATTCTATCTAAACTATAGGATTTTAGAAATTCATGCATCAAATCGGACCTCAGTACCTAATCACTAGGTACTGGACAGTGGTGCCTGGGTTCTGGGTGGCCCCTGAGAAGACCTGGGTTCTGTCACGGGCTCCCTAAGTAAGCACAGACAGGCTGTTTTCAGGTATTTCTGGGGAGAAACTAGAATCTTTGCCACAGAAAACACTAGACATGAGAAACCTAGAAAGCTAAATACATTTGAGCCACTTAAAACAGCGCGTCTGCATCCTAATGTGGGAGAAGAGACAAGTGTCCCTTGACTGCCTCCAGGGGTCAAAGAAGCAGCAACAAAAGACAAGCTCAGGGCCTATGGCAAAGAAGAGTGATGGATGAAAGAGTGTGCTAGGGAAGTAATGAGGAAGGAGAGGGCAGAAGGCACAGAAGTACACTGTGTAACCACCTTCCTGGGCCAGGGGAACATGAACCTCATTCTTATCTGAGAAGGGCAAAGGAAGGGTGAACACAAAGGGTTACCATAGAAATAAAATTAAATCAACAAGGAAATGGGTGAGGGGAGAGAGAGGAATTTTAGGAAGAGGACAGAATAGGGAGTGATAGCCAAAAGCAACTTCAGTTACAGAGATGATCATAAAAGGGGGAAGGAAGAAAAGATAGAGAGGAAGAAAGAGAAGAAGGAAGGAAGGAAGGAAGGAAGGAAGGAAGGAAGGAAGGAAGGAA